>NC_061509.1:198912875-199040043 GCF_022539505.1 Lolium rigidum
GATAAACTCTTGCGAGCAAGTCTCGTTTCAGTGCGCGCCTGAATTGACAACTCCGCTGTTAAGGCTTACAAATATTCTTTGGCTCCCCTTGTGTCGAATCAATAAATTGGGTTTTACTTCCCTCGAAGACTGTTGCGATCCCCTATACTTGTGGGTCATCAACTACTTCTTCTTCTATAAGTCCGGCGAACGTATCGTTAATGGCGCGGCGGGCCTTCGTCGTGCCGACGACGGAGAGGTTGTTGGACGGAGCCCGTTGGACTCCGCTTGACCAGAAATCGGCGGCGGATCGGATTTCCCGACCAACCGTGATGATCTTGGCTCGAGGGTGACCTTGGAACGGCGGCGATCGAAGCTTCCCGTGATGGAGCTCGTCGGAGTTGAGATCCGAGCGGCGGCGCTGCTGGAGGAAGGAGATGGAGTGACTGGTGCGGTGAAACGAATGAAGGACTTACCGTCGCGGCGGGTATTTATAGGCCACGCGCGGAGATTCGTGAGCCGGATCCAACGGCGGAAACGGAACGGTCACACTGTTGGATGACCGCCACGTGTCTTAAGTTAAAATGGTGAAATCGAGGCAGCGGTAACTAGAACTGGGCAGGTCCGAAATTTCCGGCTGAAGATTTGCATCTGCGAAAATTTAGCGCGGGAAAAAAAGGAAGTTCAGTACAATGTGCGCAAAGAATCTGCTGAAGATACCGTTGAAGAAACGTGAATGATTTCCGGTTGATTGAAGTCGGAAACAAGAAAGTTTTGGAAGCTCTTCAAGATTCTCTTCGGATCCGAGTTGAATGAAGTCGGAAGAATGATGAATCTCGGAGAACTTCGGGGGCTACTATTGTGGGTATACTTTATGGGTATATCAACGGCATGGCCTAGATCTGGTAAGCCCAGGTGGCCCACAGATGGTGGTGTGGCATGTGGCCCATCGGGCGGCCCAGTTGCTGTAGATCATGAAGGATGAAGTCCAGTCCAGGAGCAGGGAGCCGGATCCCAACCGACCTACGAAGGAGGCCGGATCCGTAGAGGCCCATAAGGTATCCGGATCCCGCACGACATAGATGGAAGGCGGATCCTTGACTTACACGGCAAGACATTGTACCGTAGTTAGGCAACTTGTATTTCGGCTAGGACTCTCCATGTAAACCCTAGATCCGTGCGCCTTTATAAGACGGATCCCGGGAGCCCTAGAGGCACAACCACAACTCATTGTAACAACGCGAAAGTGCCCTGATGTCTACGCACGCTTCTATTCCTGTAGACAGTGTTGGGCCTCCAAGAGCAGAGGTTTGTAGAACAGCAGCAAGTTTCCCTTAAGTGAATCACCCAAGGTTTATCGAACTCAGGGAGGTAGAGGACAAAGATATCCCACTCAAGCAACCCTGCAATCACGATACAAGAAGTCTCTTGTGTCCCCAACACACCTAATACACTTGTCAGATGTATAGGTGCACTAGTTCGGCAAAGAGATAGTGAAATACAAGTGGTATGAATGAATATGAGCAGTAGTAACGGCGCCGGAAAATAGCTTGCCGGCGTGCGGTTGATGGTAGTAATGTTGCGAGGAAGTAAAGATGCGATAAAACAAGTAAATAAGCGATGATTGCGGTATTTGGAAACAAGGCCTAGGGATCATACTTTCACTAGTGGACACTCTCAACATTGCAATCATAAAGGAATATAAATAAGCACTTCACTATGCTATTCTGAATTACTCGTCGGCAAGATAACGAACACTAATTCATCATGTAGGCAAACCTTAAAGATGTATTCCCAAGTACTAATAAACACCCCACGTCATCACCTGTGAGCATTCATAGGAGGTACTAACACACCACAATTTCATAGAGACATCCAACTCAAATCATAACTCGGTGAATAAGTATTCCGTGAAATATAGCCTAAGAGACCCACACGGTGCACACACTGTCACCTTTACACACGTGGGACAAGGAGTCTCCGGAGATCACATAAGTAAAATCCACTTGAATAGCATAATGACATCTAGATTACAAACTCATCATATGGATCTCAATCATGTAAGTCAGCTCATGAGATCATTGTATTGAAGTACATAGGAGAGAGAGATGAACCACATAGCTACCGGTACAGCCCTTAGCCTCGATGGAGAACTACTCCCTCCTCATGGGAGACAGCAGCGTTGATGGAGATGGCGGCGGTGTCGATGGAGATGCCTTCCGGGGGCACTTCCCCGTCCCGGCGGCGTGCCGGAACAGAGACTCCTGTCCCCCAGATCTTGGCTTCGCGATGGCGGCGGCTCTGGAAGGTTTCTCGTACCGTGGCTTTTTCGTATCGAAGATTTAGGTCGGGGACCTTTAAATAGGCGAAGAGGCGGAGTCGGAGGGGTACGGAGCCACCACACAATAGGGCGGCGCGCCTGGCTCCTTGGCCGCGCCGCCCACACGTGTGGGCCCCCAGGGCTCTCCTCCGGTCCCTCTCGGGTGTTCGGAAGCTTCGTGGAATTATAAGATGCTTGGGCGTTGATTTCGTCCAATTTCGAGAATATTTCCTTACTAGGATTTCCGAAACCAAAAACAGCGAGAAAACGAGAACCGACACTTCGGCATCTCGTCAATAGGTTAGTTCCGGAAAACGCATAAATATGACATATAATGTGTATAAAACATGTGAGTATCATCATAAAAGTAGCATGGAACATAAGAAATTATAGATACGTTTGAGACGTATCAAGCATCCTCAAGCTTATTTCCTACTCGCCCTCGAGTAGGTAAACGATAACAAGGATAATTTCTGAAGTGACATGCTATCATAATCTTGATTAATACTATTGTAAAGCATATGAGATGAATGCAGCGATTCGAAACAATGGTAAAGACAATGAGTAAACAACTGAACCATATAACAAAGACTTTTCATGAATAGTACTTTCAAGACAAGCATCAATAAGTCTTGCATAAGAGTTAACTCATAAAGCAATAGATTCAAAGTAAAAGGTATTGAAGCAACACAAAGGAAGATATAAGTTTCAGCAATTGCTTTCAACTTCAACATATTTATCTCATGGATAATTGTCAACACAAAGTAATATAACAAGTGCAATAGGTAAACATGTAAGAATCAATGCACACAGTTGATACAAGTGTTTGCTTATAAGATAGAAAGAAGTGGGTAAACTGACTCAACATAAAAGTAAAAGAATGGCCCTTCGCAGAGGGAAGCATGGATTAAATCATGTGCTAGAGCTTTTTAAGTTTTGAAATCATATAGAGAGCATACAAATAAAGTTTTGAGAGGTGCTTGTTGTTGTCAACGAATGGTAGTGGGCACTCTAACTACCTCATCAACCAGACTTTCAAGAGCGGCTCCCATGAAGGACGTTATCTCTACCAGCAAGGTAGATCATCCCTCTTCTCTTTTGTTTACACATGTATTTTAGTTTCATTATTGATGACACTCCTCCCAACCTTTTGCTTACACAAGCCATGGCTAACCGAATCCTCGGGTGCCTTCCAACATTCACATACCATGGAGGAGTGTCTATTTGCAAAATTAAGTTGCTTACTGATAGATCAGGGCAAAGCATGTGAAGAGAACTATTAATGCAAGTTAATTAATTGGGGCTGGGCACCCCATTGACAGCTCTTTTTGCAAAATTATTGGATAAGCGGATGAGCCACTAGTCCATTGGTGAAAGTCTGTCAAGAGTAAATGACAAGGTTGAAAGATAAAACACCACATACTTCCTCATGAGCTATAAAACATTGACACAAATAAGGAGTAATAAATTTTTGAATTGTTTAAAGGTAGCACATGAAGTATTTACTTGGAATGGAAGAAAAATACCATGTAGTAGGTAGGTATGGTGGACACAAATGGCATAGTTTCTGGCTCAAGGATTTGGATGCACGAGAAGAATTCCTCTCAATACAAGGCTAGGCTAGCAAGGTTGTTTGAAGCAAACTCAAGTATAAAAGGTGCAGCAAAGCTCACATATGAACATATTGTAAGTATTATAAGACTTTACATCGTCTCCTTGTTGTTCAAACACCTTAACCAGAAAATATCTAGACTCTAGAGAAACCAATCATGCAAACCAAATTTTAACAAGCTCTATGTAGTTATTCATTAATGGGTGCAAAGTACATGATGCAAGAGCTTAAACATGATCTATATGAGCACAACAATTGCCAAGTATCACATTATTCAAGACATTATACCATTTACCACATGCAGCATTTTCTGATTCCAACCAAATAATAATGAACGAAGCAGTTTCAACCTTCGCCATGAACATTAAAAGTATAGCTAAGAACACATGTGTTCATACGAAACAGCGGAGCGTGTCTCTCTCCCACACAAGCATGTATTTATTCAGAGAATGAAAATAACAAAACGAAAATAAAAGCACACAGACGCTCCAAGTAAAGTACATAAGATGTGACGGAATAAAAATATAGTTTCACTAAAGGTGACCTGATAAGTTGTCGATGAAGAAGGGGATGCCTTGGGCATCCCCAAGCTTAGATGCTTGAGTCTTCTTGAAATATGCAGGGATGAACCACGGGGGCATCCCCAAGCTTAGACTCTTCACTCTTCTTGATCATAGTATATCATCCTCCTCTCTTGACCCTTGAAAACTTCCTCCACACCAAACTCAAAACAAGCTCATTAGAGGGTTAGTGCATAATAAAAAATTCACATGTTCAGAGGTGACACAATCATTCTTAACACTTCTGGACATTGCACAAAGCTACTCGACGTTAATGGAACAAAGAAATCCATCCAACACAACAAAAGAGGCAATGCGAAATAAAAGGCAGAATCTGTCAAAACAGAACAGTCCGTAAAGACGAATTTTTTTGAAGCACCAGACTTGCTCAGATGAAAAATGCTCAAACTGAATGAAAGTTGCGTACATATATGAGGATCACGCACGTAAATTGGCAGATTTTTCTGAGTTACCTACAGAGAGGCATATTGAAATTCGTGACAGCAAGAAATCTGTTTCTGCACAGTAATCCAAATCTAGTATTGACTTTACTATCAAAGACTTTACTTGGCACAACAATGCAATAAAATAAAGATAAGGAGAGGTTGATATAGTAGTAACAACTTCCAAGACTCAAATATAAAACAAAATTGCTGTAGTAAAATAAAGACATGGGTTATCTCCCAAGAAGTGCTTTCTTTATAGCCATTAAGATGGGCTCAGCAGTTTTAATGACGCACTCATAAGAAATAGTAGTTGAAGCAAAAGAGAGCATCAAAAGGCAAGTATGAAACAAATTTAAGCCTAACCCACTTCCTATGGAAAGGAATCTTGTAAATAAACAAATTCATGAAGCATAATGCAACAAGCATAGAAAGATAAAACAAGTGCAACTTCAAGATTTTCAGCAAAAAGAGAGGTGTTTTAGTAACATGAAAATTTCTACAACCATATTTTCCTCTCTCATAATAATATCCAGTAGCATCATGAGCAAACTCAACAATATAACTATCACATAAAGCATTCTTATCATGAGTCTCATGCATAAAATAATTACTACTCCCAACATAAGCATAGTCATTCATATCAATTGTAGTGGGAGCAAATTCAACAAAGTAGCTATCATTATTATTCTCATCAAGTGTAGGAGGCATAGTATAATCATAATAAAATTTACTCTCCATAGTAGGCGGCACCAAAAGACCACTATCATTATAATCATCATAAATAGGAGGCAAAGTATCATCAAAGAAAATTTTCTCCTCAATGCTTGGGGGACTAAAAATATCATGCTCATCAAAACCAGCTTCCCCAAGCTTAGAATTTTCCATAGCATTAGCAACAATGGTGTTCAAAGCATTCATATTAATAACATTCCCATTAGCATGCATATAAAGTTCCATGGGTTTTTTAATTCTCTCTTCAAACACATCATGTCCTAATTCAAGATAAAGTTCATAAAGATCTCTCATATTTTTGTTTTCCATTATGCCTTACTAGTGTAAAACAAGAAACAAAAATATGCAATTGCAGGATCTAAAGGAAATAGCTTCGAGCACTTACAACGATACCAGAAAATAACTTAGTTACCTGGGACCGGAGTGTGAGTGCCTTTTACCTTACCTCCCCGACAACGGCGCCAGAAAATAGCTTGATGTCTACGCACGCTTCTATTCCTGTAGACAGTGTTGGGCCTCCAAGAGCAGAGGTTTGTAGAACAGCAGCAAGTTTCCCTTAAGTGAATCACCCAAGGTTTATCGAACTCAGGGAGGTAGAGGACAAAGATATCCCTCTCAAGCAACCCTGCAATCACGATACAAGAAGTCTCTTGTGTCCCCAACACACCTAATACACTTGTCAGATGTATAGGTGCACTAGTTCGACGAAGAGATAGTGAAATACAAGTGGTATGAATGAATATGAGCAGTAGTAACGGCGCCGAGAAAATAGCTTGCCGGCGTGCAGATTGATGGTAGCAATATTGCAGGAAGTAAAGATGCGAGTAAAACGAGTAAATAAGCGATGATTGCGGTATTTGGAAACAAGGCCTAGGGATCATACTTTCACTAGTGGACACTCTCAACATTGCAATCATAAAGGAATATAAATAAGCACTTCACTATGCTATTCTGAATTACTCTCTGGCAAGATAGCGAACACTAATTCATCATGTAGGCAAACCTTAAAGATGTATTCCCAAGTACTAATAAACACCCCACGCTGTCACTGTGGGCATTCATAGGAGGTACTAACGCACCACAATTTCATAGAGACATCCAAATCAAATCATAACTCAGTGAATAAGTATTCTGTGAAATATAGCCTAAGAGACCCACACGGTGCACACACTGTCACCTTTACACACGTGGGACAAGGAGTCTCCGGAGATCACATAAGTAAAATCCACTTGAATAGCATAATGACATCTAGATTACAAACTCATCATATGGATCTCAATCATGTAAGGCAGATCATGAGATCATTGTATTGAAGTACATAGGAGAGAGAGATGAACCACATAGCTACCGGTACAGCCCTTAGCCTCGATGGAGAACTACTCCCTCCTCATGGGAGACAGCAGCGTTGATGGAGATGGCGGCGGTGTCGATGGAGATGCCTTCCGGGGCACTTCCCCGTCCCGACGGCGTGCCGGAACGAGAGACTCCTGTCCCCCGGATCTTGGCTTCGCGATGGCGGCGGCTCTGGAAGGTTTCTCGTACCGTGGCTTTTTCGTATCGAAGATTTAGGTCAGGGACCTTTAAATAGGCGAAGAGGCGGAGTCGGAGGGGGTACGGAGCCACCACACAATAGGGCGGCGCGCCTGGCTCCTTGGCCGCGCCGCCCACACGTGTGGGCCCCCCAGGGCTCTCCTCTGGTCCCTCTCGGGTGTTCTGGAAGCTTCGTGGAATTATAAGATGCTGGGCGTTGATTTCGTCCAATTTCGAGAATATTTCCTTACTAGGATTTCTGAAACCAAAAACAGCAGAAAACAGGAACTGACACTTCGGCATCTCGTCAATAGGTTAGTTCCGGAAAACGCATAAATATGACATATAATGTGTATAAAACATGTGAGTATCATCATAAAAGTAGCATGGAACATAAGAAATTATAGATACGTTTGAGACGTATCACGCCCATATAATTCCAGACAAGCAGCAGTAGGCCCTGTCGTCGAGCAGGTGTTCCGAAGCTGGGTAAATCGCGTACCACCGTCCCGAGGACTCTCCGCCCTATGGCCCCTACTTCTTCTCCCCCTAGTGAGGATCCCTCCTCTGAGGTACCGTCGAATAGGCAACGACAAGCAGCAATCTCTTCTTCATGATTGCAACATGAAGTCTTTTCCTAGCACAAGCGGTAATACTCATCCAAGGCTTCTTTTTGAAGGGCATTGACCTCCAAGAGCAATGCATTATGCTTCTTCAAAGATGCAACTTGATCAACAAGCTCGTCGCAACATGAGTTCAGGCCTTCATCCACTTTCTCCTTGGGAGCTTCCTCTTGAGGATGATCACACATCTCGGAGAGAAGTACATACTTACTCTCCAAGGACTTGAAATCCTTGTTGAGGGTAGCAACTTCCTCGAGCAATAATTCGTGGTCATCCTCAAGAAAAAGCTTCTTCTTCTTGAGCTCACCCACCAAGCCAAGAGCATGATCTCGGTCCTTGGTGAGTTTGGAGATGATATAATTGTTGGAGTCTTCAAGGGTAATGACACTTGCTTCAAGAGACATGCGCAAGTTTTGCTCCTCCTCACATGCTTGAGTGAGAGAGGCAATCTCATTTGCCGCCTCCCTCTCAAGCCTCTCCTTCTCCTCTATAAGGTCTTGAGCCACACCAAGTTGAGCCATGAGGGCCTCAACATGGGTCTTGGTATCCCCTTGCATGTTAGTGAGAAAAGAATCCAAACCCACAATCTCACGCTTAATGGTGAGACTAGTGGCATCATCAATAGATATAGCATTAGAGAAGGATGTAGGTTTGGAAGGGGGTTCTACCTCCGAAGATACCTTTACCATGAGGCAACGGGAGTTGTTGGTGATGAGGTTCTCATTAGGAGAGTCGAAGAGGGAGGTGGAGGGAGTGGAGATGGCGATGGCGGCCACTCCCTCCTCTTCCTTGTTCGAGCTCTTGTCTTCACTCTCTTCACCTTCATCGGAGGAATACTCCTCACGGATAATGAAAGCTCTAGGCTTCTTGGTGAAGGAGACCTTGGCGTCACCGGGCTTGGAGGAGAACTTGGAGAAACCCTTGGAGAGGGATTTGAACTTGTCCTTGCAGACTAGCCTTCCACCATTATCTTCCCTTCTCCCATAGACACAATCCGCGACAAAGTGACTTTTGTCGCCGCAATTGTAGCACGTTCTCCCTCTTTGCCCCTCCCTTGGGCTCTTGGAGAAGTTCCTTGGAGATTCACGAGGCGAGTATCTTCTTGGTCTTGAGCTTCGTGTCTTGTTCCCATCCCAAAAACTCTTAGTGGCAAGAGCCATGTGTTCATGATAGTTGGTCTTGAGATCATCCGGACCCCACTCAATGGGATCCTCATCGCTTTCACTAGCTTCATGCTCCTTCATTTTCAAAGCGAGGTTGGGCTTGCGGGTGTTGTGAGCGCGAGCAACAAGATCCTCCGCATTCTTCTTGGAGATGTCCAAAGCGATGACTTCACTAAGGACTTCATCAGATGTCATAGCGCGGATGGAGACATTTTGGCGGATGGCCGTCAACTTCACTTCCTCATATGGGAGGAGAGCGTTGTAGAACTTTCTTTTGATCCAATGGTCATCCACAAACGTTGCTCCAAGATCTTGCATTTGTACGGCAAGAGCAATGAGGCGACGGTACATTTCTTCCGGAGATTCTCCTTCAATCATGACGAAGTTGTCGGCCATGTTGTTCACTTCATCGAAGCGAGAGCTTTGAATGCTCTCATTTCTGAGGAAGAGCTTGTCGAGTTTATCCCATGCTTCCTTGGCGGTCTTGAGAGAGCGGATGTGAGCACGGTCCTTGGGTGTGACGGCCATGTGAATCATTTTGATGGAGGTGGCGTTGAGTTGGTCATCCACCACTTCTCTTCTAGTCAATTTCTTCGGGTCTCGTGGTGAATAACCTTCCTCGATGATGCGCCAAAGCTCGGTAGAAGCGATGCGCACATGAGAACGCATTAAGAATTGCCAATTTCAAAGCTATTGGATTCAAGTAGCGGTGGTGAGCATAGGTATTGGAACATTTATGGTGTAATCACTTGGTGGTGGCACCGCATGATTACCTCCTAATTGTTTCGCAACCAGTGGTTCATCCTTCCCTTTTGATGAAGTGCCGGTCTTCCCAAGCCCTTCCTCTTGCGGGTTTTTTGTCGATTGAGCGACAAAACCAATAAGAGGAAATGGATTAGCTTTTGGTGGGGAAGCCTCGGCATTTGCTTTAGGATCTATGATGGGGGTTGGTTTTGGAGCTACCAACTCCATCATCATAGCCTTCATTTGGCTAACGATGAATGACTCCAATTTCTTGAGGTCATCCAACGTAGCCGTTGTGCTGTCGACGGTAGATGGTGGAGGTGGTAGCTCACCGGGAAGGGACCCATTCTCGGTCGCCTCTTGTTCGGCCATTTCTTAGGCGGTAAAGCTCGAGCAAGAAAACCTTGCTCTCATACCAATTGAATGGATCGTAGCGAACAAGAGGGGGGGTGAATGGGACCTACACAATTTTTATGTCTTTTTCAGTTTTTATGCGATGCGGAAGTAAAGGTGATAGATTTTGTGATAAGGGTGGGCTAGTGCAACAAGCAAAGGAACCAAGCAAGATAGTAAAGTTAGGGAGCGGGACAACCAGGGGGCGCGGAGACGAGGCGAGGTTTGTTTCCCGCAGTTTCTCCCACAAAAGGGAGTACGTCTGCGTTGAGGAGGTGCTAGCCACGGAGGCTAGACGACCACACCACGGAGGAAGGCCTCACCTTATTCCTCGAGAAAGCCCCACGAAGGAGCTTCCCCTTCTCCACTAAGTAGCCGGTCGAGGCGGCGGTTCCTTCACAAGGTTGGGGCGAGCTCCACAACACCGGAGGCTCCCAACACCCTATGGGCTAGCACAAATCCAAGCTAGCCTCCATAGGAGCACTTCCTCCAAGATCCCACCATAGGAACCCTAACTCCAAGATCCACTAAGGACTAGCTGGTATTGGTGAAATCTCTCTTGGTAGAACTATAAATCGGAGCCTCCTCCACCACTCCACAAAGCTTAGGCAAGATTGGTTGGGAGGATGGGGAGATCCTCAAGGTTTGAGCTCAGCAACAATGGAGGAGAGAGGAGGAGAAGAGATAAAATCGAGCTGGAGAAGAAGGGGCCTTTTTATAGGTCCCTCCAAATCCAACCGTTAGGTGCAGATCCCGCACAACCGGTACTACCGCTTTGGGAAGCGATAGTACCGCTCTGGGCTCGAAATAACTTAACAGATTTAACACGTGTGCTCACAGCGGTAGTACCGCTGGCGGTACTGCTGATGGTACCGCTAGGGCCTCTGTGAGCTCTGGTCGCCATCCGGTACCTCAGCGGTACCGGAGCGGTAGTTTCGTAACTTGACTTACGGTACCTAAGCGGTACCATGCCGAAACTACCGCTTGCGAGTGGTACTTCCGCTCATGGTACCGTAGAGGTACCGTAACTCACTCTTTGGGACTTTTCAGTGTAGATACCCAGAGCGGTACCTCAGGGTGGTACCAGTAGGGTAGCGGTACTACCGCTACTGGTACCGGTAGTACCGGTCAGGCAGAATCTGTTGTTTTTCTCTTTCCCTCTCCAACCATGTCACCTCGCGACACACACACAAAACCAGAACACATATGACTCAATGCAAACATTAGTCCATAGGGATTATCATTAATTACCAAAATCAAACATGGGGGCTCTATGCACTATCAGCCCCCGCTGGAGCGTGCACTGCTGATCCATCTGTCCGCGCGGACCAAATCGCATAGGCGAGGACCAGATAGGTTGGCACCCTCTAGATGCCTTAAGGGCATTTCCAATGCTCCGACCCAAACCGGACGCGTTGACCCGTTGATACGTCTCAAATGTATATATAATTTCTTATGTTCCATGCTAGTTTTATGATAATACTCACATGTTTTATACACACTTTACATCATTATTATGCATTTTCCGGCACTAACCTATTAACGAGATGCCGAAGCGCCAGTCCTGTTTTGTGCTGTTTTTGTTTTCAGAAATCCTACACAGGAAATATTCTCGGAATTGGACGAAACGAACGCCCAAGGTCTTATTTTTCCACGGAGCTTCCAGAAGACCGAAGGAGATACGAAGTGGGGCCACGAGGTGGCGACACCACAAGGCGGCGCGGCCAAGGAGGGGCCCGCGCCGCCCTATGGTGTGGGCCCCTCGTGAGCCTCCCGACTCTGTCCTTCCGCCTACATATACTCTCCGTCGCGATTCGCGAAAACCCTATTACCGAGAGCCACGATACGGAAAAAGTTCCAGAGACGCTGCCGCCGCCAATCCCATCTCGGGGGGAATCAGGAGATCGCCTCCGGCACCCTGCCGGAGAGGGGAATCATCTCCCGGAGGACTCTTCATCACCATGATCGCCTCCGGACTGATGTGTGAGTAGTTCATCCTTGGACTATGGGTCCATAGCAGTAGCTAGATGGTTGTCTTCTCCTCATTGTGGTATCATGTTAGATCTTGTGAGCTGCCTATCATGATCAAGATCATCTATTTGTAATGCTACATGTTGTGTTTGTTGGGATCCGATGAATATGGAATACAATGTCAAGTTGATTATTGATCTATCATATATGTGTTGTTTATGTTCTTGCATGCTCTCCGTTGCTAGTAGAGGCTCCGGCCAAGTTGATACTTG
Organism: Lolium rigidum; assembly: GCF_022539505.1. Lineage (NCBI taxonomy): Eukaryota > Viridiplantae > Streptophyta > Magnoliopsida > Poales > Poaceae > Lolium > Lolium rigidum. Next base: position 198,925,221 of record NC_061509.1, read on the forward strand.
TGACTCCAAGAGGGAGTATTTATGCTCGATAGTGGGTTCATGCCTCCATTGAATGCGGGACGGTGACAAAAAGTTCTAAGGTTGTGGATGTCGTTGTTGCCACTAGGGATAAAACATCAATCTTTGTCTAAGGATATTTGTGCTGATTACATTACGCACCATACTTAATGCAATTGTCTGTTGTTTGCAACTTAATACTGGAAGGGGTGCGGATGCTAACCTGAAGGTGGACTTTTTAGGCATAGATGCATGCTGGATAGCGGTCTATGTACTTTATCGTAATGCCCTGATTAAATCTCGCCCAACTGTAATTTGTTCACCCAACATGCTATTTCTTATTGGAGAGACACCACTAGTGAACTGTGGACCCCGGTCCATTCTTTTACATCTGAAATACAATCTACTGTAAGCTCTGTTCTCTGTTGTTCTTCGCAAACAAACATCATTTTCCACACCATACGTTTAATCCTTTGTTTACAGCAAGCCGGTGAGATTGACAACCTCACTGTTAAGTTGGGGCAAAGTATTTTGATTGTGTTGTGCAGGTTCCACGTTGGCGCCGAAATCCCTGGTGTTGCGCCGCACTACACTCCTCCACCAACAACCTTCACGTTGCCTTCATCTCCTACTGGTTCGATAACCTTGGTTTCTTACTGAGGGAAAACTTGCTGCTGTACGCATCACACCTTCTCTTGGGGTTCCCAACAGACGTGTGACTCACGCGCCATCAAGCAATTTTTCTGGCGCCGTTGCCGGGGAGATCAAGACACGCTGCAAGGGGAGTCTCCCACATCCAATCTCTTTACTTTGTTTTTGTCTTGCTTTACTTTATTTTATTTACTACTTTGTTTGCTTTCTTTATATAAAAATACAAAAAAATTAGTGACTTGCATTTACTTTATTTACTGTCTTGTTTGCGTTCTTTATATCAAAAACACAAAAAAATTAGTTGCTTGCATTTACTTTATTTAGTTTGCTTTATTTACTACTGTTAGAATGAATACTCCTGAGAACACCAAGTTGTGTGATTTCACTAGCACCAATAATAATGATTTTATATTGATGCGTGTAGTTGACACGTCCGTTGGGAACCCCAAGAGGAAGGTGTGATGCGCACAGCGGCAAGTTTCCCTCAGTAAGAAACCAAGGTTTAATCGAACCAGTAGGAGCCAAGAAGCACGTTGAAGGTTGATGGCGGCGGGATGTAGTGCGGCGCAACACCGGAGATTCCGGCGCCAACGTGGAACCCGCACAACACAACCAAAGTACTTTGCCCCAACGAAACGGTGAGGTTGTCAATCTCACCGGCTTGCTGTAACAAAGGATTAACCGTATTGTGTGGAAGATGATTGTTTGCAGAGAAAACGAGTAAAACAAGTATTGCAGCAGATTTGTATTTCAGTATTAAAGAATGGACCGGGGTCCACAGGTTCACTAGAGGTGTCTCTCCCATAAGATAAAAGCATGTTGGGTGAACAAATTACGATCGGGCAATTGACAAATAGAGAGGGCATAACAATGCACATACATGACATGATAAGTATAGTGAGATTTAATTGGGCATTACGACAAAGTACATAGACCGCCATCCAACTGCATCTATGCCTAAAAAGTCCACCTTCAGTTATCGTCCGAACCCCTCCGATATTAAGTTGCTAACAACAGACAATTGCATTAAGTATGGTGCGTAATGTAATCAACAACTACATCCTCGGACATAGCGCCAATGTTTTATCCCTAGTGGCAACAGCACAACACAACCTTAGGGGTTTCTGTCACTCCCCCAGGTGTCAATGCAGGCATGAACCCACTATCGAGCATAAATACTCCCTCTTGGAGTTAAAAGTAAAAACTTGGCCAGAGCCTCTACTAGAAACGGAGAGCATGCAAGATCATAAACAACACATATGTAATAACTTGATAATTAACATGACATGGTATTCTCTATCCATCGGATCCCGACAAACACAACATATAGAATTACGGATAGATGATCTTGATCATGTTAGGCAGCTCACAAGATCCAACAATGAAGCACAATGAGGAGAAGACAACCATCTAGCTACTGCTATGGACCCATAGTCCAGGGGTGAACTACTCACTCATCACTCCGGAGGCGACCATGGCGGTGTAGAGTCCTCCGGGAGATGATTCCCCTCTCCGGCGAGGGTGCCGGAGGCGATCTCCTGGATCCCCCGAGATGGGATCGGCGGCGGCGGCGTCTCGCAAGGTTTTCCGTATCGTGGCTCTCGGTATCGGGGGTTTCGTCACGGAGACTTTTTATAGGCGGAAGGGAAGGTCAAGAGGCGGCACGGGGGCCCCACACCACAGGGCCGCGCGGCCAAGGGGGGGGCCGCGCCGCCCTATAGTGTGGCCCCTCCGTGGCCCCTCTTCGTCTCTCCTTCGGACTTCGGAAGCTTCGTGAGAAAATAGGCCCCCGGGCTTTGATTTCGTCCAATTCCGAGAATATTTCGTTACTAGGATTTCGAAACCAAAAACAGCGAAAACGGGAACTGGCACTTCGGCATCTTGTTAATAGGTTAGTTCCAGAAAATGCACGAATATGACATAAAGTGTGCATAAAACATGTAGGTATCATCAATAATATGGCATAGAACATAAGAAATTATCGATACGTCGGAGACGTATCATATATGCACTCCTATTGCTCCACTTGCTACTACAGCAGAATTTTATGAAATTAAACCTGCTTTACTAAATCTTGTTATGAGAGAGCAATTTTCTGGTGTTAGTTCTGATGATGCTGCTGCCCATCTTAATAATTTTGTTGAACTTTGTGAAATGCAAAAGTATAAGGATGTAGATAGAGACATTATAAAACTGAAATTGTTTCCTTTCTCCTTAAGAGGAAGAGCTAAAGATTGGTTGCTATCTTTGCCTAAGAATAGTATTGATTCATGGACTAAATGTAAAGATGCTTTCATTGGTAGATATTATCCTCTCGCTAAAATTATATCTTTGAGAAGTAGCATAATGAATTTTAAGCAATTGGATAATGAACATGTTGCCCAAGCATGGAAAAGAATGAAATCTTTGGTAAAGAATTGCCCTACCCATGGACTAACTACTTGGATGATCATCCAAACCTTTTATGCAGGATTGAATTTTTCTTCGCGGAACCTATTGGATTCAGCTGCTGGAGGTACTTTTATGTCCATCACCTTAGGCGCGGCAACAAAGCTTCTTGATGATATGATGATAAACTACTCTGAATGGCACACTGAAAGGACTCCACAAGGTAAGAAGGTAAATTCTGTTGAAGAAACCTCCTCCTTGAATGATAAGATTGATGCTATTATGTCTATGCTTGTGAATGGTAGATCTAATGTTGATCCTAATAATGTTCCTTTAGCTTCATTGGTTGCTCAAGAAGAGCATGTTGATGTGAACTTCATTAAAAATAATAATTTCAACAACAATGCTTATAGGAATAATTCGGTAACAACTGTAGGCCATATCCTTCTAATAATGGTAATGGTTATGGTAATTCTTACAACAATAGTAGGAGTGTACCCTCTGGTCTTGAAGTCATGCTTAAAGAATTCATTAGTACACAAACTGCTTTTAACAAATCTGTTGAAGAAAAGCTTGGTAAAATTGATATTCTTGCTTCTAAGGTTGATAGTCTTGCTGCTGATGTTGATCTTTTAAAATTGAAAGTTATGCCTAATGAAGATAAAGATATTAAGTAATTTGCTACAGCAAACGCTATCCATGTTCGAATTAATGAAAATATTAGATTGATGGCTGAATTGCATGCTAGGTGGGAAAGAGAAGAAAAACTAGCTAAAGAGAACAATGTAGCTAAAGTTTGGACTATTACCAGTAATGATGATGCTTCACATGTTGCTAAACCTCCTACTATCAATGGTAAAATAATTGGTGTTGGCAATATTTCTACTCCTAGTGCAAAGTGTGCAAAATTGCCTGAAACTGCCAAAACTGCTGAAACTGCTGAAACTGTTTGTGATAAAACTGCTGAAATTTTTCAAAATATTGGGGAAAATGATCCCATTGTTGTATATCATAATGGTTTAGATTTTGATGATTGTCATATCTCTGAAGTTATTAAGTTCTTACAAAAACTTGCTAGAAGTCCTAATGCTAGTGCTATAAATTTGGCCTTTACAAAACATATTACAAATGCTCTCATTCAAGCTAGAGAACAGAAATTAAAACTTGAAACTTCTATTCCTAGGAAGTTGGAAGATGTTTGGGAGCCCATCATTAAAATGAGGGTCAATGATTTTGATTGTAATGCTTTATGTGATCTTGGTGCAAGTATTTCTGTTATGCCTAAGAAACTCTATGATATGCTTGACTTGCCACCATTGAAAAATTGTTATTTGGAAGTTAATCTCGCTGATAATTCTATAAAGAAAGCTTTGGGGAGGATTAATAATGTTCACATTACGGTTAACAACAACCTTGTCCCCGTTGATTTTGTTGTCTTGGATATTGAATGCAATGCATCTTGTCCCATTATTTTGGGAAGACCTTTTCTTCGAACTGTTGGTGCTATTATTGATATGAAGGAAGGGAATATTAAGTATCAGTTTCCTCTCAAGAAAGGTATAGAACACTTCCCTAGAAAGAGAATGAAGTTACCTTTTGATTCTATTATTAGAACAAATTATGATGTTGATGCTTCATCTCTTGATAATACTTGATTCACACTTTCTGCGCCTAGCTGAAAGGCGTTAAAGAAAAGCGCTTATGGGAGACAACCCATTATTTTACTTCGCACTTTTGTTTTATATTTGAGTCTTGGAAGTTGTTACTACTGTAGCAACCTATCCTTATCTTTACTTTATTGCATTGTTGTGCCAAGTAAAGTCTTTGATAGTAAGGTTAATACTAGATTTGGATTACTGCGCAGAAACAGATTTCTTGCTGTCACGAATTTGAGTAGACCTCTCTGTAGGTAACCCAGAAAAATCTGCAAATTTACATGTGTGATCCTCAGATATGTACGCAACTTTCATTCAATTTGATCTTTTTCATCTGAGCAAGTTAAGTGCCCTGAAAAATCCGTCTTTGCGGATTGTTCTGTTTTGACAGATTCTGCCTTTTATTTCGCATTGCCTCTTTTGCTATGTTGAATGGATTTCTTTGTTCCATTAACTTTCAGTAGCTTTGTGCAATGTCCAGAAGTGTTAAGAATGATTATGTCACCTCTGAATATGAGAATTTTTGATTATGCACTAACCCTCTAATGAGTTTGTTTTGAGTTTGGTGTGGAGGAAGTTTTCAAGGATCAAGAGAGGAGGATGATACAATATGATCAAGAAGAGTGAAAAGTCTAAGCTTGGGGATTCCCCGTGGTTCATCCCTGCATATTTCAAGAAGACTCAAGCATCTAAGCTTGGGGATGCTCAAGGCATCCCCTTCTTCATCGACAACTTATCAGGTCACCTCTAGTGAAACTATATTTTTATTCCGTCACATCTTATGTGCTTTACTTGGAGCGTCTGTATGTTTTGTTTTTGTTTTTGTTTGAATAAAATCGGATCCTAGCATTCTTTGTTTGGGAGAAAGACACGCTCCGCTTGTTCATATGAACACTGGTGTTCTTAGCTTTACTTTTAATGTTCATGGCGAAGGTTGAAACTGCTTCGTTCATTGTTATTTGGTTGGAAACAGAAAATGCTTCATGTGGTAATTCGTATATTATCTTGAATAATTTGATACTTGGCAATTGTTGTGCTCAAATAGATCATGTTTAAGCTCTTGCATCATGTACTTTGTACCTATTAATGAAGAACTACCATAGAGCTTGTTGAAATTTGGTTTGCATGATTGGTCTCTCTAAAGTCTAGATATTTTCCGGTGAAGTGTTTGAACAACAAGGAGATAGTGTAGAGTCTTATAATGCTTGCAATATGTTCTTATGTAAGTTTTGCTGTACCGGTTCATACTCGTGTTTGCTTCAAACAACCTTGCTAGCCAAAGCCTTGTACTGAGAGGGAATACTTCTCGTGCATCCAAATCCTATAGCCAAAAACTATGCCATTTGTGTCCACCATACCTACCTACTACATGGTATTTCTCTGCCATTCCAAAGTAAATTACTTGAGTGCTACCTTAAAAATTTCATTCCTTGTCTTTGCAATACATAGCTCATGGGAAAATAGCCTTAAAAACTATTGTGGTATTGAATATGTAGCTTATGCGTCTTATTTCTTATAAGTTGCTTGTTGAGCGGTAACCATGTTTCTGGGGACGCCATCAACTATTACACCTTTGTTGAATATCATGTGAGTTGCTATGCATGTTCGTCTTGTCTGAAGTAAGGGTGATTTATCATGATCAAATGGTTTGAGTATGCATATTGTTAGAGAAGAACATTGGGCCACTAACTAAAACCATGAATCATGGTGGAAGTTTCAGTTTTGGACATTAATCCTCAAAAGTCTTATGAGAATATTATCTTTTGTTGAATGCTTAAGCATTAAAGAGGAGTCCATTATCTGTTGTCTATGTTGTCCCGGTATGGATGTCCTAAGTTGAGATCTATCAAAAACGAGAAATCAAATGCGATCTATCTCCTTGGACCTTTGTACAGGTGACATAGAGGTACCCCTTTGTGACACTTGGTTGAAACATACTAGTAGCTGGAGCGCCCCATGGGGCGCTTCCTAGCCGGTAATGTGCGTCCCAATTGCTCGGCTTGACATGTGCGACTCTGGTGTAAGATTAAGCTCTCTTACATTAACTGCTAGGAACACTATAAGTTAACAACATTAACAATAACGGATAGCAAGAGCAGACTAAAATTAATTAACTGCTAGCTAGTGCAAGTAAAATGTCACAAGGACTCAAACAATCAAATTAAAATATATTGTGTTGTTCACTAAAGTTGATTCAATAAGGAGTGCTAAACATTTACTTCACATCGGTCAGAAAGAACTACATCACAAGAAGAAATACATCGGGCTGCTTCTCACGGAATTCTTTGTAAGATCATTGCGGCCATTGCGGCCACAGCGAGACGAAGCCCTCGGATAGCAAGAGCAGACTAAAATTAACTGCTAGCTAGTGCAAGTAAAATGTCACAAGGACTCAAACAATCAAATTAAAATATATTGTGTTGTTCACTAAAGTTGATTCAATAAGCATTGCTTGCCTGCTTCCTCTTCCCACTCTCTTTAAGATGAGGTACAAATTGCTCTCCCTCTCCCTGTCCAGATGAAGCACCAAGACTTCAGTTAAGTTTCTACGACTATCCAACATTGAATACTACTGCAAAAAATATAATATTTTTCTCTTGGAACAAATATACAGTAGTGTGTAGTGGAGTAGTAGAACTTCAGTTCAAAAATTAACACCAAAAAGAAAAAAAAGGTCTATAGTTAATCCTAACAAGGGCTAATGTTTTCTCTTCCTCGTCAAGTGCATGAAGAAGTTAGGACCTTAGTGTTAATAACAGGGATCATCATGGATCAAAAGCAAGACATCAAGATACTTACAGGTAGTTATAAAATACAATTCACAGCTTGCATGATACCACTCAGCTTGCACATCACCTGAACCAATCCCCATCGTCAAAAAGACAAAAACAAATATGCACCTGCATGAAACAACCAACATATAATTTAGAAAAGAATCCAAAGTTCCTCCAGGATTCTCACATTTATAAATCAATGAATGCAGTCATCTACATACCATACAAAAACAAATGGATATGTGAGACAAGAGTCTATTTCGTCAGATCAATGTACATTGTCGACACCTTTGGTTGGGCCTAATTGCAACAAATGTGGAAAGTAGAATCCTTTTGAAGATTTAGATCTTACATTTTCTGTTTCTTGATGTTGTCCAAAAAATTCAAACCAACATAAAAGTTCTGGACATTTCTTTGGTCAATTAAGGGAGATGCTTTAAATGGTTGGTAGTCTCAATTTTTCAACAGTAAGAAAACGATTTCATTTTACATTGAACATCCCTTGACAAGGAGCAAACCAAAAGTAAGTATATACATATATCTGATATTTTATAGGCCATAAACTTCAGACGCGTTTTATGAAGGAAATGTTCTAAGGAATTTGCATTGAAAAATGTTACATATCAAAGGGGGCCGAGTGTTTGAGCATCGGCAGGATTTTCTAGAAGTACAGGAAGAAGCTCTTGTAAAGTAAAGTTGGAAAATTTGTATTTAGATTCAATAATAATCAGTAGAAAGAAATAACCGTGACATGAAATGTATACTTTAATTCTAATAGGGAAAAGTGAATGACTACAAAAAGCAGACAAAACTATTATCTTTTCAACGACATTTATTTTTAGAACACATAAAATTTAGCTATGGAGCTGTATGTAAATTGCTTCAGAAACACACATCCACGCCTCGCCTCGATAATAAAGAGACCGCTAAATCTTTCTAGTTCACAACATAATTATGCTAATGCACATGGAAAGCGATGAGTATATATATATATATATATATCCGATAGTAAGCATTATGCAAAGATAAGATAGGACTTGGGGCGAAGATAAAGCATGCCGCAGTAAGGAAAAACAGACTGCTGACTAAAATAGAATCAAGAAGGATTACTAAAATACCATACACAATGGTATTCCCTCCGGCTCAAAATATGTGTCCGTCTAGATACATGCATACCTAGACAAATTTGCGACAAGTATTTAGAGCCGGAGAGAGTAATAAGTAATACAAGTAACAATTACCTTTTCAAGATCCTTGGGTATATATTTTGCAACACCGTTCTGCTAAAATAAAACTGAATATTCATTGTTGAAATTAATGTTTGAACCACCATTATCCAGATAATAAACAACCTCGGTTTTAAAGGAACAATACAGACATGTCTCGAAATTCATAATTTACCATCAAAGAGTTAAGACTGAATGTCGATCCTGCAACAAGAAGAACACATCATCAAACCATACATATCAGCTGGCCAAAAAATCATCCTATAGGGGCAAGGAATCACATCGAATCAATATAGGGCGTGGACATATCAATAGCAGAAGTATCTCGATGGCAAGTAGTCCCTGCAGATAGGATTCAATGATAAAAACAATACTCCTATTGTTCATTTGGAATTAACCGAGGAATCCATTTCATATGCTTTATTACTCGGAACATGCGTAGAAAGATATAATACATCGGAAGCTTGCTGTTGTGCACAATGCCATGTATCATCTAGAATAAAAGACAAAACATTTAAAAAAGGAGAGATAAAATTCAGCCAACACAAACCATGAACAAACACCAAATGGAAATCATAATCGATTTGAACCATGCTTCTTCATAATCGTATGAGAAATGATTGACAAGATGTGCTCATTTCACAAAGTGAGGCCATTAATTCCATGAGATTAATTATCTTGTATTGACACAGAACATAGGCTTCGAAGTGAAACTTTCTTTGGCATTGAGGCTGAGTTGCAAAACAATCAGATGCATGCTAGCCTGAGCATTCTTTGGCTAGAGTTATTGCACCACCATGTACCCGACAGGATAATTAATCTACCGAACACCTATGAGTATCCAACCATCATCCCAACACCTATATTTACCTACCGAAAATATTATTCTGAAACTAACATCAAAAGCAAGGAGAGAGGTAATGAACAAAAGGGCATCCAACAGAAATACCAAAGTGTACAAAAATACCATCTAACACACTCGAAAAATTAGGCCAGGTTACACTAATATATTCCACATACCGAAAAAAAAACAAGCAAAATAGGAAGTGCTCTGAAAAATGGATATGGTCTGGTCCAGAACGGCTGCGACGCGGAGCTCCAGGTGGGCAACATATATTGGCATATACACATCTGAATCCGTTGAATGCATTGAAACAATATACTTGGTCAGACATATATCACTTAGTATTCAGCCTTGTCTCGGATTAGACAACTCAGGTCAAACCTGCATATATCAAAAAAAAAACAAGCATGGTCAAAAGGAGTAACTGTGCCGAGACCTACCACAAAAATACACAGCACAAATTATGTTTGTTGTACCAAATCTCAAGTTTGGTGATAGATAAGTAAGTTATGCTCATCTTAAAAACTAATTCAGGTTGCAAAAAATAACCAATCAGATTGTTTTAGCAATCTCCAGTTGCAAGTCATAAGCAAAAATGCAGAGATAAAAAACTATATATCCCACAAACTAAAAACAAAGATATCATCCATTTTCTATATGAGATGGTTGATAAACACCTGACCAGTTCAGCCTAAAGCTCCAAATTCTTGGCACACATTGTATTTAATGAAATTTCTTTGGCACTGCACAAGGGTACAAAGACTTCGAATATAGAATAACATGGTAGAAAATAAGACGCGGACGATACAAGTCGATTCTTTTCTGCACACAGGACTATTATTGACAGTTTGACTAATGCAAGACAGAACTATCAAGCTTCTATGAATCCCCATTGTAAGCAAGAATTTCTAATTAGTAGGCAAGTCAGAATAAACAAGATAAAATAGAAATCCTCAGGAGGACTTTGCTCATTTACCTAAGTGGATTAGCTAACATGAAAATTACGCTCATTTACAAGCAGAAATATATATAGATTTAAAGGGACATATGTGCACATAATCGTTTTATGTTAATAAACATATATATACCTGAGATGCAGCCAACTATCATTATAAATTTAGAATAAGCCTAATATGACAAACAGGAAACATAAATTGGGATATAGCACGACCAGTACTATCTATTCAGAAATATTTGCCAGCCGCACACTACAGTTCAATCCGTCTCAAGCTCAACTTTTACATGTACGGCATCATCCCTCACCATCTCTTCTTCCACACTCGTGTATGCCTCCTCCTTTCTTCCCAGATGTCACTGGTTGCTAGCTTTCCCCACCCGTATCTGACTCCTCCTGATTTCATAATTTCATCAATCGGAATATTAGAAGAAAATCTAGCCTGCACATAATATTACCATATTTTTGGCCTCCTAAAATATAAATGAAATTTGGTGGGGATAAAAAGACAGATGATCCATGACCTGGGGAGGAGAAGAAAACATACCGTGATGCGGGCTCGCACATCCATTCACCGAATCCGTCCGCACCTGATGCGTCCTTCTTTTCTCCGTCCTTGGTCGCCAACAGAGTAGCAGCCCATGGTGACCTTCACTTCTACTCCCATTTGTGGGAAGAGGAGATGAGATGGCGGCGGTCCCGTCGATCTAGGGTTAGGGAAGGCTTGCAGGGGCAGGACGGCCTAGGGGAGAAATCACGAGAGGAGGGCGAGGAGAAAGAGTGGCAGGGAGGAGAAGGAGGAAGCACGGGAGAGGAGAAAGCACGGGATCTGAGGCGCCGCCGGGAGCTCTTTCGGGAGGGAAAGGGGAGGGACGAGCGGCCGAGCGAGCAGGAAGGCTAGGGTTTTTGTATGTGGTTTTGCTTACCAAATGAACGTTTCAGATTGACGCGGAGCTCTTTCCCAGATCGGACGGGGCAGGGTGGCCTTTTCGTCCGTGAGTGTCGTGGAGCTCCCTAGCATAGGGCAAGTACTCACGCACTTGCTTGTTCTCAATGTTATGCAATGATAATCCATGAAAATCCAAGCTAATTAGGACAAGGTGCGAGCACTATTGGTACTCTATGCATGAGGCTTGCAACTTATAGGACATCTTATGCGTAACACATATGAATTATTACTACCGTTGACAAAATTGTTTCTATGTTTTCAAAATGAAAAGCTCTAGCACAAAAACAGTAATCCATGCTTCCCTCTGCGAAGGGCCCTTTCTTTTACTTTATGTTGAGTCAGTTTACCTACTTATTTCTATCTTAGGAGCAAACACTTGTGTCAACTATGTGCATTGATTCCTACATACTTGCTTATTTGCATTCATCATATTACTTTGAGTTGACAATTATCCATGAGATATACATCCATGAGATATACATGTTGAAGTTGAAAGCAACCGCTGAAACTTATATCTTCCTTTGTGTTGCTTCAAAACTTTCTACTAAGAATTTATTGCTTTATGAGTTAACTCCTGTGCAAGTCTTATAGATGCTTGTCTTGAAAGTACTATTCATGAAAAGTCTTTGCTATATGATTCAGTTGTTTAAGTCATTGTCTTTACCATTGCTTCGAATCACTTCATTCATCTCATATGCTTTACAATAGTATTGATCAAAATTATGATAGCATGTCACTTCAGAAATTATCCTTGTTATTGTTTACCTACTCGAGGGCGAGTAGGAACTAAGCTTGGGGATGCTTGATACGTCTCAAACGTATCTATAATTTCTTATGTTCCATGCTAGTTTTATGATAATACTCACATGTTTTATACACACTTTACATCATTATTATGCATTTTCCGGCACTAACCTATTAACGAGATGCCGAAGCGCCAGTTCATGTTTTGTGCTGTTTTTGGTTTCAGAAATCCTACACAGGAAATATTCTCGGAATTGGACGAAACGAACGCCTAGGGTCTTATTTTTCCACGGAGCTTCCAGAAGACCGAAGGAGATACGAAGTGGGGCCTCGAGGTGGCGACACCACAAGGCGGCGCGGCCAAGGAGGGGCCCGTGCCGCCCTATGGTGTGGGCCCCTCTTGAGCCTCCCGACTCTGCCCTTCCGCCTACATATACTCTCCGTCGCGAAAACCCTATTACCGAGAGCCACGATACGGAAAAAGTTCGAGAGACACCGCCGCCGCCAATCCCATCTCGGGGGATTCAGGAGATCGCCTCCGGCACCCTGCCGGAGAGGGGACTCATCTCCCGGAGGACTCTTCATCACCATGATCGCCTCCGGACTGATGTGTGAGTAGTTCATCCTTGGACTATGGGTCCATAGCAGTAGCTAGATGGTTATCTTCTCCTCATTGTGGTATCATGTTAGATCTTGTGAGCTGCCTATCATGATCAAGATCATCTATTTGTAATGCTACATGTTGTGTTTGTTGGGATCCGATGAATATGGAATACAATGTCAAGTTGATTATTGATCTATCATATATGTGTTTTTTTATGTTCTTGCATGCTCTCCGTTGCTAGTAGAGGCTGTGGCCAAGTTGAACTTGTGAGTCCAAGAGGGAGTATTTATGCTCGATAGTGGGTTCATGCCTCCATTGAATGCGGGACGTTGACGGAAAGTTCTAAGGTTGTGGATGTCTTGTTGCCACTAGGGATAAAACATCAATGCTTTGTCTAAGGATATTTGTGTTGATTACATTACGCACCATACTTAATGCAATTGTCTGTTGTTTGCCTTAATACTGGAAGGGGTGCGGATGCTAACCTGAAGGTGGACTTTTTAGGCACAGATGCATGCTGGATAGCGGTCTATGTATTTTATCGTAATGCCCTGATTAAATCTCATATTAGTCATCGTGATATGTATGCGCATTGTTATGCCCTCTCTATTTGTCAATTGCCCAACTGTAATTTGTTCACCCAACATGCTATTTCTTATTGGAGAGACACCACTAGTGAACTGTGGACCCCGGTCCATTCTTTTACATCTGAAATACAATCTACTGCAAGCTCTGTTCTCTGTTGTTCTTCGCAAACAAACATCATTTTCCACACCATACGTTTAATCCTTTGTTTACAGCAAGCCGGTGAGATTGACAACCTCACTCTTAAGTTGGGGCAAAGTATTTTGATTGTGTTGTGCAGGTTCCACGTTGGCGCCGGAATCCCTGGTGTTGCGCCGCACTACACTCCTCCACCAACAACCTTCACGTGGCCTTCATCTCCTACTGGTTCGATAACCTTGGTTTCTTACTGAGGGAAAACTTGCTGTTGTACGCATCACACCTTCCTCTTGGGGTTTCCAACAGACGTGTGTCTCACGCGCCATCACCCGTCCGGATTGGGCCATTTGGGTGTCCGCGCGGACAAGCGGACCTGGCCGACGGTACGTTTGGGTCGCACAGTGCACCCAACGTGTGGACGTAGCGCAAAAGTAAAAGACCACAAAAAAAATAAAACAAAAACAATTAAACTTAAAACATAGTTCATTTAAACATATGCCCTATTTTGGGCAAATTTATACAAAAGAAGTCCCTATATGGGCTTTAAATAATAATAAAAAAACCGTGGCTAGGGTTTGAGGTGGACGAGGTGGCCACCGACGCACCGCCTAGTACCAGTTGACCTCGACGCCGTGGGCTTCGATGACGCCCCCGGGCAGCGACACGCTGTTGTGGCACGAGCGCGCTGGGGACTCCGGCAACGGCGACCACTGGGCCTCTTCCTGGCCTCGGCGTCCTCGACCGCCTTCCTGGCCTCCTCCTCCTCCATCGTGGAGGTGCGGAGCACCTCCGCGAGATGCGACCACTTGACGGCCTCCTCCGCGAGGGATGCTGCCAGAGCGGCGCGCAGGTCGGGGTCGTCCTCTTCCTCGGGCTTCGGCACTGGCGCGGGTTGCGCCACTACCGCGGCCACTGGGCTCGCATCCTAGATGTAGAGCCCGCCGTGGTGGCGGGCAACCCTCATCGCTGGCGCCGGCCTCGTCATCGTTCGCGCCGGGAACAAAGGTCTCTTCGGGGCAGTGGCGGCGGATGCGAGCGTGTGGGGAGTTGGAGTGGGAGTGGGGAAGTGGATTGGACAAGACAGTCCCCTCCCAGTCCAAATTTAATAAGACGCACGCCCACCACCGACAGCTGGGCCTAGGGAGGCGAGCAGGCGGACGCGGGAGGACGCCGCGTGCCATCTACGGCCACGCAAACCTGACTCAGATTTGGGTCGTCCCGGATACCGCGGCCATCCGCTTTTGGGATGCGTCGCGGCGTTGGGCCGCGATTTTGTCCGTCGCGACCCATCCAGACGCGGGGGAGATGGCCTAAGAGCATCTCTAGCCGTGTCCCCCAAACCGTCCCCCAAACGGCGCCAGATCGAGCGTTTGGGGGATGAGTTTTGTTCGTGCCACATTTGGGGGATGTCGCTCCCCAGCCGCGTCCCCCAAACGTCGTCCCTAATCAGAAATTCAAATAGTTTGCATTCAAAAGAGATCGTTCCCGCCGAAGTCGTTGCGATCAGAGTAGCGGCGATCAAAGTACTAGGCGCGCGATCATATTACAGGCCGACGTAAGAATTAGAAGAAGGGGAAGGGGTTGGGCGACGCCGACGCCGACGGCGCATCCTGAGTCGACGTAGGCCCATCGATCACGATGAACTCGTCGTGATCTGCCCGGTGTGCATGCTCCGTCACAGATGCCGAGGCAGAGGACGATGCAGGTATAGTAGCAGATGCTGTCGCAGATGCGTCTGTCGGCTCTTGCTCCGAGGTTGGGGTTGCTGGCGCTGCCGCTGCCTGGGCCGCCGCCTCGGCCGCCGCTATTTTGGCTTCGATGTCGTCGAGGATCTGGCCTTTGAAAAAGTTGTGCGCCGCCCGCGTCCGGGGAGACATTTTTTCTATCGACGCTCTCACCAGGGACATGTCGTCCCTACGTTTCTTGAGCTCCATCTTCTCCTCTTGCCTCTTGAGCAGCGCCGCCCACCTTTCGTCGGCCTTTTTATCGCGGGAGAGCAGGGCCGAGGAGACCTCAACGAGGCATTTCGTGATCGACCGTGCGTCTTCTCGAACGACGCAGCGTCGGCCAAGGTGGCCTTGGCAGCCTTGTTGTCGATAGGGCGCCCTGCCGATGTTGCCAGCGGCGCATCCATATCAATGGCGTATTTCCCCTTCGACAATGACTGACGCGTCAACTGCCATTTCTCGTTCATTTTAAGCTTGCTATAGCAATGCATCAGCGTGAAAGAGGCGCGATGTGGCGAGAGAGGCACGATTTGGCGGGAGAGGGGGACGAATTTTTTCTATCCCGCTGACGCGTCGGTCCCGCCACGCCTCGCCTCGCTTTTTGTTGTGTCCGGCGTGCCCGGAGCGTTTCCTGTGGGGCGGAGACGGGCTCGAAGCGCTGCACACCGTATCGAACCGCGTCGGATAAAAAACGGATTTGGAGGACGCGGCTGTGAACTTTTTTTTGTCCGGCCCCTTTGGGGACGACGCGATTGGAGATGCTCTAACAACTCAACCTCCGAGGGATTAAAATCCTTTTTCTTTTTAAAATTTATTTGATACTGAAAAAGGATTTGTTTTCTTCAAGTGTATCTGTCCAGATTTATATTTTTCTCTCCTGATATCCCAATCCATCTTTCCTGTCGGGTCCGTCCCAAGCTCCCCCGATCCATCTTTTCTCCAAATCCTCCCACTGCGCAGCTGCTCCTCCCTCCAATCACCAAAATCACCAAGTAGACATCAAAAACTTCCCCATCTGCAGCACCAATGACCGGACCCAATGGCCATGAAAGAAAATCTTGAGCTCCAAACCGAGCCGTCGGAAGGTGGCCGACAAGTTGCCATTCTCTGCAGCATGTGGTCGCGCACCTGAGGCGGCCGCCGCCGTTCGTGTGCTCGACGTGCCCCTGCGGGAGGCCGTCCTCGAGCAGCCACGAATCTCCGACGCTGGTGGACCGACCGCGCGGTCGAGTTGGCCACCTCAGGCTCAGGGTCACAGTCGCCGTCGCTGCCTCACAAGCATACATGCGTCGAGGCGGCGCCCGCTACGGTGCCGCAACAGCGACGGCGACTCCGTTGTCCCTCCGCACCAGCATGGCCTCCTCGCTGCCCCTCCGTTGTCGCTCCGCCGGGATGAAGAGAACGGGGAGCAGCCCAGCGACGACGGCCGTGCTGGTGGCGGCGGCGGCGGCGGCGACGACGACAACGAGACGAGAGTGGAAGGGGAACGGGCCTAGCTGGGCCTCATTTGAGTTTTTCAGAGAGCCCTTTTAGGGCCGGTGCGGTGCGGGACGCGAAATCACCGTCTGCGCCTATTCTCTGGACGGTTTAGTACCGTACCGGAAGTTTAGGTAAAATCTGACCTGTTTATAAGGCAGAATTCTACTGATTGCATCGCCAGCACGGGGATGATGCACGGCTATCAGCTGCGAAAGATGCCAAAGAGCACAAACAAAAGAGGCCACTGTGCCCAGCCCGTGACCCAGCACTAAAAAGTGCACACGGGACAAAAGAAGGCCTCCGAGCCCACCGTGACCCTGCACCGATAAGTGCGCACGGACGAAAAAATGCGGTGAAAAGAACCCCTATGAGGGCATAGTCGTAAAAAATAAGCGCAATTGCATCCCCCGTGCTGGCATGCGCTAGACATTAGCGCCTGGCTTTTTGTTTCACATTCCCCTTTTACAACGGCAAATTTCGGGAGGAGGAGTTGGGCTGGAGTTGGATATGGCGGAGCACCTGAGCGGAGCCAGATGTGGCGGAGGTCGGCGCTCTGCAAGGGTAACCGGGCGGCGTCCTAGTGGCGCGCGGGCCTCCCCGGGCACGGGTGGAGGATGTGGTGGTGCCACGGCCGCGGGAGACGGCTACAGGAGGCGGCAGCGAAGCAGGGGTCAACGACCATGGTGGTGCAAGTGCGGCCCTGATCTGGGCCCAACAGGGCCATCTGGGTCTTCGGGCCTCCACCATTCGTAGCTGTCCGGAGTGCGACAGCTTCGTCGGCGGCAAGTCCTTGACCTGCAGGAGGTGGAAGACGGAGGAGGGTTGCAGGTGCTCAACGGACTGCTCACGTCCGTGCGGCTCGCGGGAGTTTGTGACACTTCGACCATGATGATGAGGTGATGTGGTGGCAGCTGTGTGAACAATGTGGATTCTTGCCCCATTTCGGTGGATTGAGAAGGAGGTGTGCGGCGATACGGATGAAAATCTTGCCCGTCTTCGTTCGGTGCCGGCGATGATGGCACTCGCGGGTGTCGTTTCCCTCCTTGAAGGCATCGTTGAGGTGTGTCAACACGTCTCTCGCTCTTTCTCCAGTTTGCTCGTTTGTCTCAGGGCGAAAGCCTAGGTCCGGAGTTGGATCGGCGTGATGATGGCGGCCTCCTTGACGTCACCATTACTCTGTTGGGAGCATCGCGTTTGGAGAAACGGCATGGAGGATCCAGGTTGCCCTCCTCCGGTGCTTGCCGCTGTCCAAGGTTGTTCTTCAGAGGCGCAATGCACACCATTGTCGGCGAGGCCAAGACGATGCCTTTTTGGGACCGACTAAGTTCCACCATCTTTATCCTTTACATGGTGCGTCGACAAGTGTTGAGCAATAATTTCTCTACCTCAATGGTGGTTCACGTTGTATGCAGGGATGGTGTGGCGGAAGAGACGTGATCCGTGAGTTTTGGACACGGATAGCTTTGGTTTGTTGGTGCATGTGGCTCCACCTGCGACGACATCGTCTTTAAGGGAGCGACTCCTTCACCTCATCACCTACGATGGTGCTTAGTAAGATCTATGTTGAGGCAGAGTTGTGGAGAGTAGCCAACCTGTTTTGGACTAGTCTAGCATTAGTGGACAGGTGGAGGTTGTGAGAGTAGGCTTTCTCGGGCGTGGCTGTCCTCGTGACAATGTGGATCTTGCGGTCTCGATGCTTGTGTCGACCGTGTTGTAATTCGGCCTATTGGTCTTCTCTTCTATGTAACCGATGCGCCTATCCATGACGTATCCTTGAAATGCTGCATATTCCTACTTCACTCAAGTATCACATCTCTCTAACCATTACTGCTCAGGTAAAGATCAATTCTGCACTTTTCTCATTTCACGATTCAGGACAGCTAATTCTTTTGAGAGAGAATGACTCCAGTTTGGTCCTATGAGGCTCCGTATTGTTTCTCTGCATTGATGGACTTATCTATTTATTATTATTATTTACTACGTTTGATCATCAATCATGCATATGTGTCTTACTCTTACAGCTTTTCTTCAGATTCACCCACATGAAGGATCTCCGGTCATTTTTGTGGGTTATTGTCTTGACAAAGAAGATAATCATATACTAAGAGCGCAACCACACAGGTACTCAAGGAATTTGTAGATAGTCCGCTAGGGCTCTTCGAAAGCCTTCTATATGAATATGTGTCCTTTTCAAACTTTGATTTTTAAAGTTATCAAGTCATGCTCCTATGCTAGCATTGCTCCATTGAATAATTGAAACGACTACCTATCTGTCAACAAATCTGATAATTGGCTTATGGACCTTCTTTTTGTGTATGCCTAATCAAATGTTTTTTCAGGTGTTTGGTTGGCTCTATATCAGATTGTCCCTGCGAGTTAGTACTTTACCTCGTTCCAATTTTTTATTTCCTTAAAAGTATTATGAATTTATTCTTGATTGTCTACCATATGATTCTTTTTTTCTTCACTCATCCAGGTGATAGTTGAATGATTCAGATTGTATAGAGGCCGTTACACATGATCTGATTTCAGATGATTTTGCTAGAGAAGATACAACGAGGAGAAGTTCTTCAAGATAAATTAAAACTCAAAAGGTACCTTATTTTTGCCTATTTTGTAAACTGTTTATTTATTTTGTCATGTAGAAGGAGTAGCAATATTTAACATTGTAAGCTAACCATCTATATGATAATGAAATTTAAACAATGTGACTTTACCTTATTAATCTATTTGCGATCGGCTTTCATATAAGATAAATGATGGCTTTCATATAAGATAAATAATCATCTTATATATTTACGATTACATAACTGAAATTTTAAATGAGGCTACACCTATTACACAACTGAATGCCCCTTTCTGATTTTGGATGATGAACAAACTTACTGTCATGTTTTGCTCATGCGCGATTGAGTGTCACATAACCAAGGAAAAAAATAGCTGGCCTATTTGATTTAGTTGTTGCCTCGAGAAGCTATAGAAGCTATAGCGGCGCAATAGTGGCAGTTAAACCATTTAGCGGGTTTTCTAACAAAAGCACTATATGGCATAGAAATTGGGAATTTCAGCGTACATCATGGAAAATAATATTTTATTGGTCGCCAGGATTCTAAGATTTCTAGATACACCAAAATTCTATGATTTCTATCTACAATCCTTATTTCTAAACACATGACATGGGGGTGGAATGGAATAAGCAGACTGCAGATGTTCCATACATAGAAGTATAGAAGAGAGAGGAAATGACAGAGAAGCTAGCATCGTAGCAGTTCTAGGCTTCTAGTGTTTTAATGGAACAATCAAGCTTCTATATACAAATCAATTATGCGGTTCTAGTGTCTGAAAGCTGTAACAATTCACCGAGGAACTTCCGGGTGATACATCACGGTGTTGTCGGTGTCTCACTTCAGCCCATGTCTCCCTGGCCACTGGTTGTCGTGGCCTTGGAGCAGCAGTCGTGGAGCATGGCCAGGTTGATGCTGGTGTCTGGTGATGGCGTCAGCTGCATCTCGTTTCAATACCGCGTCGGTCGAGTGGAGACGAGAGGAATGGCTAGGGTTATGGCTGGGTGCAAATCGACTATGCAACAGGGGCGTAGTTTTGGGCCGACGCAAACATGCATTGGGCTTAAATTTCTAGCATGGTGTGGAATTTGTTTTAGCGGCACTATAGCTCCTCTTGTGGCTACACTGTTTAGGGGTAATTCACGGAGCTTTATTGGACATAGCACCGTAGCGGCAGAAACATGCTTATCGTCATGGAAGGCTGTCCCGGCAACTATAGCGGTCATGAAACTTATCTTTATTTTCAACTACAGGAAAGATCTCTGGTCAGTTGCTTGGATATTTTTGTGACATTGAAGATAATCATATACCTCTGGTGTAGATACCTCTGGTGTAGCGGCACAGGTACTCAAGGAATTTGTAGAAGGTCCGCTAGAACTCCTGGAAAGTCTTTTGTAAGAATATGTATCCTTTTCAAACTTTCGTTTTTTAAGCTATCAAGTCGTGCTCATATGCAAGGATTGTTCTATTGAATAATTGAAAGGACTATCTATTTGTCTGATAATCATCTTATGAATGTTTTTTTTTGTGTATGGCTAATAAAATGCTTTTTAGATGCATGGTTGGATCTATAGCAGATCATCCCTGCAAGTTAATACTATTTACCTCTGTTCAAAACTCTTTTGTTACGGATTTATTCTCAATTGTCTACCATATGATTCTTTTTTTCTTGACTCATGCAGGTGTAGTTGAATGCTTCAAATTTTATAGAGGCAATTACACAGGGTATGATTTCAGATGATTTTTCTAGAGCATATACAACAAGGAGAGTTGTTCGGGTAAATCAAAACTTGAAAGATACCGTGTTGTTTCCTATTTTGTAAAAATATTTATTTGTTCGTCCTTCAGAAAGAGTAGTACAACGAGCAATATTTAACATTGTAAACTAACCATCTATAGGATGATGGAATTAAAATAATCTAACTTTGCCAAATTAATCTATTTGCCACCGGCTTTCATTAAGATAAATGATCATCTTATATATTTACCGATTACATAGCTGAATTTTTAAGCGAGGCTGCATCTATTACACAATTGAATGCTCCCTTTCTGATTTTGGATTTTGGATGATGCACAAACTTACTGCCATGTTTTGCTCATGCACGATTGAGTGTCACATAACCAAGGAAAAAAAATAGCAGCTAAATTATTTAGTGGTTTACTAAGAAAAGCAATGTATGGCACAAAAACACAAAATTTCAGCATATATCATGGAAAATAATAATTTTCTTGGTCTTCCTGACCATTACATTGCTTATTATAATCTTCCATACCTAATCTAGATACACCTATTTAATGATTTCTATCTACAATCCTTATTTCTGAACAAAATGACATGTTGATGGAATGGAATAAGCAGACTGCATCTGTTCCATATATAGAAGTATAGAACAAAGAAGCAAGCCCTGACGTAGGAGTTCCAATGTCCGAATGTAACGAGCAAGCTTCCATATACAAATCAATTAAGCTTCCATATACAAATCAATTATGTGGTTCTAGTGTCTAAAAGCTGAAACAATTCACCAAGAAACAAGAAGGAAAGGACAAAGGAGTAGAAACAATCCATCTTGGGTTTCAGGCTGTGACATCACGGTGCTGTCGGTCGTCTCGATTCAGCACATGTAAGCAGCACAATGTTGTGGAGGAACAACTCCACCGTGTTGCTACAACGTGGGCAGCACAATTGTTGAAGGAACCGCTTCAACGTGCTGCGCTAGATATCGCTCTAGGGGTGTAGGCTAGATATCGCTCTAGGGGCGGGGCTGTCAAGAGTTCAATCTGAAACTCTCAACACACAAGATCTAGTCCAAGATCTTAAGACAGAACACAAAGTTCCATTTATTTGATAGGTAGGGGGTACATAGTCCGATTACATAGGTAGAGGTTGGACCTCTATTTATAGGCTGCATGAGCCTTCACTACTTAGCTCTACTTACAACTAGAGTGTTCTAGAGAACACTACATAAGCTAGGGAAAGAACTTCAAATATCCTAGTTACAACTTATACTAGAATACTCGGAAACCACTACAACACACATAACTAGAGGACCATATTACCTAGAATATAGTAGAAGTGTGTAGAAGCTAGTACTAGATCTTACTTATGTTTTATTTTTATTTTATTTTATATACTTGTCCCTCATCATTCTCCCCTGGTTGTTTAGAACTCGACCTCGAGTTATCTTCATAGAGTACTTGTTCTTGATGATAAAGAGCCAAGTACGCCACATTGAATATGTTGGATATTCCCATCTCAGCTGGAAGATCTATCATGTAGGCATTATCATTTATCTTCCTTAGAACAGAGAAGGGCCCGTATTTCCACCATCTAAGTTTCTCTTTGATGTCTAATGGCGGTCCTTCTTTCCGGAGGTATACAATCACCTTATCACCAACTCTGGAATGATTTTAGCCTCCGTTTGTGGTCACTTTCTCCTTCTCCTTGGAGCTATGACGATTTGATTGATTTGGTAGAATGATGATCTTCCGCTTGTTCCAAGTGAAAGAGTAAGAATTTTTCTTCCCTTTGTGTGTTGTATTCACATCATATTGCCAATGTCTCCCAAGGAGAACATGGGTGGCATCCATATCAACAACATCACATAACACATTTGCGTGATAGTGCTTGCCAAAAGAGAGTGGCAGGTTGCATTGTTTGGTGACCCTCATATTCACTCCTTTCTTAATCCACCCAATAGTGTAGGGGTTTGGATGATCATGTGTCTCAAGCTTTAAATGGTTCACCAAATTCTGAGAGATAAGATTTTCACAGCTGCAACTATCAATCACTAATTTGCATACCTTGCCATTCACCGTGCATTTGCTCTCAAATATTTTCTTTTGTTGTGTGTTATCGGGCTGCAGTGTTGAGCACAAGGGGCGCTGAATCACGCATACCACCTCTTCTCCCTCTTCTTCACAAATATCTTGTCCTTCTACATCTTCAGATTCATATCCTTCGCCATCTTTGCCATCATGGATTGTTGTGTTGACAAATTTCCTTAATGGGCAATTGCTAGATACATGTCCCTCTTCACAACATTTATAGCATTTTATCACAGGCTTTGCCCTACTCTTACCTCCGGCTTGCTTTGGGACAGTTTCTTTTGCATCAGGTTGAGTGGTCACTTCTTCCATTCCGTGGGAGTGACTCCGAGATGAGTCTTCCATATGAGAATATGGAGCCTTACTTGCCTTTCTTGCCTTTACCAATCTCTCTACCTTTAATGCTAGAGCTTGTGCTTGATCAAGGGACCAAATTTGCTGCATCATCAAACGATCCTGGATAGCATCATTGAGACCATTGATGTACCTTGCAACTTGTTGATCTTCAGTTTCACCAAGGTGGCACCTCACTTGTAGCCTTAGGAACTCCTCCGTGTATTCCGAAACGGTCCTATTTCCTTGGGCACAATTCTAAAACTGCATAAATAGGATCTGATCGTAATCTGCAGGAAAAAATCTCCCTTTCAAAAGATTCTTCATCTGCCGCCAAGATCTCACACGAGGTTCTCCTCTTAGCCTGCGATCTTCTTGAAGGCGATGCCACCATGCACCAGCTCCTCCTTTTAGCTTTTATGCAACCAAAGAAACTCTACGATCTTCCGGAATATCCATAACCTCAAAGAAAGTCTCCACCTCATACAACCAATCAAGGCACCCCTCAATATCAACATTTCCATTAAAAGTGGGGATCTCAGCTCTCACCTTGTATGTATCCCTCGCATATGTAGAGCGGTGTACTCTCGGATATGTATGGAGATCAGGTTCTTCAAGGCCCTCGTCATATTCATCACCTTCGGAAGCTTCAACATACATTGGCCTCCTTGAAGTACGCTGAACAACACGTGAATGAGGTGTTTTTGCTTCAATACGACCTCCCATTCTTCGACGCCTATCATGTGCCTCTTTTGATGATTCTTCATTGGCAACGGGAGGAACACCCTTCCTTAACATCTCAACTAGCTGATCAAATCTGCGGTTAAGATCTTCACGGAGCGCTTGGATTTGTTGATCTACAACATCCACTCTTTTCCCCAAATCCTCCATTGCTTGGTGCAACTCTCAATGAGGAGACCAACAGCTGGATCGGATCAGCAAGGCTCTGATACCACCTGAAGCAGCACAATGTTGTGGAGGAACAACTCCACCGTGTTGCTACAACGTGGGCAGCACAATTGTTGAAGAAACCGCTTCAACGTGCTGCGCTAGATATCGCTCTAGGGGCGTACGTAGGCTAGATATCGCTCTGGGGGCGGGGCTGTCAAGAGTTCAATCTGAAACTCTCAACACACAAGATTTAGTCCAAGATCTTAAGACAGAACACAAAGTTCCATTTATTTGATAGGTAGGGGTACATAGTCCGATTACATAGGTAGAGGTTGGACCTCTATTTATAGGCTGCATGAGCCTTCACTACTTAGCTCTACTTACAACTAGAGTGTTCTAGAGAACACTACATAAGCTAGGGAAAGAACTTCAAATATCCTAGTTACAACTTATACTAGAATACTCGGAAACCACTACAACACACATAACTAGAGGACCATATTACCTAGAATATAGTAGAAGTGTGTAGAAGCTAGTACTAGATCTTACTTATGTTTTATTTTTATTTTATTTTATATACTATCCCTCATCATTCTCCCCTGGTTGTTTAGAACTCGACCTCGAGTTATCTTCATAGAGTACTTGTTCTTGATGATAAAGAGCCAAGTCTGCCACATTGAATATGTTGGATATTCCCATCTCAGCTGGAAGATCTATCATGTAGGCATTATCATTTATCTTCCTTAGAACAGAGAAGGGCCCGTATTTCCACCATCTAAGTTTCTCTTTGATGTCTAATGGCGGTCCTTCTTTCCGGAGGTATACAATCACCTTATCACCAACCTGGAATGATTTTAGCCTCCGTTTGTGGTCACTTTCTCCTTCTCCTTGGAGCTATGACGATTTGATTGATTTGGTAGAATGATGATCTTCCGCTTGTTCCAAGTGAAAGAGTAAGAATTTTTCTTCCCTTTGTGTGTTGTATTCACATCATATTGCCAAGGTCTCCCAAGGAGAACATGGGTGGCATCCATATCAACAACATCACATAACACATTTGCGTGATAGTGCTTGCCCAAAGAGAGTGGCAGGTTGCATTGTTTGGTGACCCTCATATTCACTCCTTTCTTAATCCACCCAATAGTGTAGGGGTTTGGATGATCATGTGTCTCAAGCTTTAAATGGTTCACCAAATTCTGAGAGATAAGATTTTCACAAATTCGCAACTATCAATCACTAATTTGCATACCTTGCCATTCACCGTGCATTTGCTCTCAAATATTTTCTTTTGTTGTGTGTTATCGGGCTGCAGTGTTGAGCACAAGGGGCGCTGAATCACGCATACCACCTCTTCTCCCTCTTCTTCACAAATATCTTGTCCTTCTACATCTTCGCATTCATATCCTTCGCCATCTTTGCCATCATGGATTGTTGTGTTGACAAATTTCCTTAATGGGCAATTGCTAGATACATGTCCCTCTTCACAACATTTATAGCATTTTATCACAGGCTTTGCCCTATTCTTACCTCCGGCTTGCTTTGGGACGAGTTTCTTTTGCATCGAGGTTGAGTGGTCACTTCTTCCATTCCGTGGGAGTGACTCCGAGATGAGTCTTCCATATGAGAATATGGAGCCTTACTTGCCTTTCTTGCCTTTACCAATCTCTCTACCTTTAATGCTAGAGCTTGTGCTTGATCAAGGGACCAAATTTGCTGCATCATCAAACGATCCTGGATAGCATCATTGAGACCATTGATGTACCTTGCAACTTGTTGATCTTCAGTTTCACCAAGGTGGCACCTCACTTGTAGCCTTAGGAACTCCTCTGTGTATTCTGAAACGGTCCTATTTCCTTGGGCACAATTCTAAAACTGCATAAATAGGATCTGATCGTAATCTGCAGGAAAAAATCTCCCTTTCAAAAGATTCTTCATCTGCCGCCAAGATCTCACACGAGGTTCTCCTCTTAGCCTGCGATCTTCTTGAAGGCGATTCCACCATGCACCAGCTCCTCCTTTTAGCTTTTATGCAACCAAAGAAACTCTACGATCTTCCGGAATATCCATAACCTCAAAGAAAGTCTCCACCTCATACAACCAATCAAGGCACCCCTCAATATCAACATTTCCATTAAAAGTGGGGATCTCAGCTCTCACCTTGTATGTATCCCTCGCATATGTAGAGCGGTGTACTCTCGGATATGTATGGAGATCAGGTTCTTCAAGGCCCTCGTCATATTCATCACCTTCGGAAGCTTCAACATACATTGGCCTCCTTGAAGTACGCTGAACAACACGTGAATGAGGTGTTTTTGCTTCAATACGACCTCCTATTCTTCGACGCCTATCATGTGCCTCTTTTGATGATTCTTCATTGGCAACGGGAGGAACACCCTTCCTTAACATCTCAACTAGCTGATCAAATCTGCGGTTAAGATCTTCACGGAGCGCTTGGATTTGTTGATCTACAACATCCACTCTTTTCCCCAAATCCTCCATTGCTTGGTGCAACTCTCAATGAGGAGACCAACAGCTGGATCGGATCAGCAAGGCTCTGATACCACCTGAAGCAGCACAATGTTGTGGAGGAACAACTCCACCGTGTTGCTACAACGTGGGCAGCACAATTGTTGAAGGAACCACTTCAACGTGCTGCGCTAGATATCGCTCTAGGGGCGTAGGCTAGATATCGCTCTGGGGGCGGGGCTGTCAAGAGTTCAATCTGAAACTCTCAACACACAAGATTTAGTCCAAGATCTTAAGACAGAACACAAAGTTCCATTTATTTGATAGGTAGGGGGTACATAGTCCGATTACATAGGTAGAGGTTGGACCTCTATTTATAGGCTGCATGAGCCTTCACTACTTAGCTCTACTTACAACTAGAGTGTTCTAGAGAACACTACATAAGCTAGGGAAAGAACTTCAAATATCCTAGTTACAACTTATACTAGAATACTCTGGAAACCACTACAACACACATAACTAGAGGACCATATTACCTAGAATATAGTAGAAGTGTGTAGAAGCTAGTACTAGATCTTACTTATGTTTTATTTTTATTTTATTTTATATACTGTCCCTCATCAATCGGTCATCACAGCCTCGGTGCATCAGCTGTGGAGCAAAATCGGCTTGGTTCTGGCGTCCGCGGATGGCGTTAGCCGCATCCTGTTTCAATCCTGCACCGGTCAAGTAGAGATAAGAGGAATGGCTAAGGGTTATGGCTGGGAGCAAATTGACTATGCAACGAGGGCGTGGTTTTGGGCCGACGTAAACGTGCATTGGTCCTAAAATTCTAGCGTGGTGTGGCAATTCTTTAGCGGCGCTATATATCCTCTTGCGGCTACACTGTTTAGCGGTAATTAGCGGCGCTATATTATTACAAAATATAAACAGAGCTAATGGCCTATTTTATTCTAGCAGCACATAGGTTTAACTGTTTAGGAACGGTGAATCATTTCCAGGTGTTGCATTAGAGAGCCTTGATACAGCGTAAGATGGAAGGAGCAGAATTCAGACGAGAACGGAGAATTCATCCAGAAGTTTCGTAAAGAAACTTTGATTCAATAAGAGATGGTAATTCGTACAGGGTAAGTGACTCCCAATTTGCGGCTACCCTTTGTCATAACACTTGAGCAAGTTTGAAGTTTTCATGTTTATTTCAAATATTAAATGGGAGGTTGCAGGATTAACAAAGAAATAAAAAAAATGCGTTAACTTCGTGCGTAGTCTTAAAAGTGTCTGAAATTGTTAAATTGGGAATTTGGGATGCTGACTTCTACGTCAAGGTCGATGATGACGTGCATGTCAACTTAGGTGCATTTTATTTCTTCGATATTATAGCCTTCTTTTGGAGAAAAAAACCAACCTAGGTCTATTTATCACCTTTTATCGGTATGTTTTACATGGAAAAAACAGTAATGTTTGCCACAACCCTTGCTCATCATAAATCGAAACCAAGAACTTGCATAGGCTGCATGAAGTTGGGTCCAGTTCTTGCTGACAAGTAATGCCAACTAAACTTTCTTGAAATTAAATGCTAGCTTGAGGTACAAACTACAAATTTCCTGCTTGAATCTGCTCCTGTCATGTAGGAACTTGAAGTACCATGAACCTGAGTCCTGGAAATTTGGGGATGATGGAAACAAGTACTTCCACCATGCTACGAGACAGATATATGCCATCTCAAAAGACCTTCCGACCTATATCTCAATAAATCAGTGTTTTGTCGATGGTCATATATTGTAAAATAATCCCCTGGATACAAATGAAGTAAATCTAATGGTTCCTATGATCTTTGGCATGCCTATCTTACACAAGTATGCAAATGAAGATGTATCACTCGGGTCGTGGTTTATTGGTTTAGAGGTTAATCATATAGATGAAAGGAACATGTGCTATGGAACTCCACCAGGTATGTCTGCTTCCTCACCGCTGAACAACCCTTATCATACACTTCTCTAACTTTTCTTTACCCTTATCATGCACTTCGCTGGCCTCTCCTAATTGTGCATCAACACTTCTGCAGATTGCGAGTGGAAAGGGCAAGCTGGCAATGTTTGTGTTGCATCCTTTGATTGGAGCTGTAGCGGCATACGCAAGTCCGTCGAGAGGCTCAAGGATGTACTTGCTCAATGAGGTGAAGGCGATTCTTCTGTTTTGAGTGCTCTCATCTAGCGAATACCCTCCCCGAACGTAAATATGTAGCATGCTCTGTACACCTTGACGATCGTGCCTCGGTCTCGGTGGCTGCAACTGAAATTGCACAATACGGGTCCTAACTGATGGACTCGAGCTTTGGTAGTTGAAGTTCGGCTTAAGGCAACACGTGTAGTGTAGATGATACTTGTTGGGTTGCTGAGATGTGAATTGCTTTATGTTACCATCAGTGACCCCGGTAGTGTTAGAAGAGAGACCAAAGTAGGTTTGGGTGCTGAGATTTTGCATCTTACATGTAGCAGGGGTGAGTTTCTCAGCTGCTCTGCAACAAATTAGAGATCGTGTAAAAACATATAATGCAATTTTTTGGTCAATTTTTGTGCAACTTCCTGTTGTTATTTTTCGCACAAACACCAAGTGCTTGTTTGAAACGGCTTAATTATGTTCGTATTCATATATGAAATTTGTAATGCTAAACCCACATATGCCGCTACAAAGTTTTTCTTTTTAATATATATAAATTCTTGGTTTGTCTCATTTTCGTGGGATTCCTAATTATTTTTGAACCTCATGTTTTCTTTATTTGAAAGTCCTATCAACGTGCGGCATACCCTACAAATTAGTTTAGTTTCTGGTTCCTGCATGGTCCAACAATTTTTACAAAGAAGTTTTGCATCTAGAGAAAGAAACAATTTTGATTGCTTGAAAAAACAATACATTGCCTTTGTCAGATAGGAAACCGAGATTCATCATCTGCATGGGAATTTCCATCCACAAAGAATAGTGTCACATTGGGAAAATTTGTTTGATATACTGAACAGGATTATTTTTTCCGTGCATCTTCAAATCTCTCCATCTGTACAGGTTTCTATTTTACTCTCCTGATATATCCCGATCCTTCTTTCCCGTCGGATCCGTCCCAAGCTCTCCCGATCCATCTTTTCTCCAAATCCTCTCAATGTACAGCTGCTCCTCCCCTCCAATCACCAAAATCAGAAGTAGACATCAAATATTTCCTCATCTGCAGTACCAATGACCGGACCCAATCGCCATGAAAGGAAATATTGAGCTCCAAACCGAGCCTTGGCATGGTGGCCCGTGGCCGGCAAGTTGCCATACCTGGTCGCGCACCTGAGGCGGCCGCCGCCGTTCGTGTGCTCGACGTGCCCCTGCGGCCTGCGGGATGCCGTCCTCGAGCAGCCACGAATATCCGATGCTGGTGGACCGACCGCGCGCTCGAGTTTTGAGCCGGCGCCCTCTACGGTGCCGCACTGACAGGGCCTCCTCGCTGCTCCTCCGTTGTCACTCCGCAGGATGACGAGAACAGGGAGGCTAATTGATAGGTGGAGACAAGGAGACAAGGAAGCAGCCAGCGACGATGGCGCCGGCGGCCATGCTGTTGGCGGCGGCGACGACCACAACGTGCGCGCATAGGTCCCAGATCCGCCATGAGAGAACACCTCCAAGTCTCCGCATGGGGAACAGGAGCTTGGGGACGATGCGAGTCTCCGCCCTCTAGCAGCTTGGGTGGCCGCCTTCGTCCTCTGGCCTGATCTGGAGAGACGACGGAGCTCCACAGAGCAAGGAGCAGACGACGGAGAGAATTTGCGGCGACGACGCGAGAGTGGAAGGGGAACGGGCCTCGGGGCCGGAACGGGCCTAGCTGGGCCTCTTCTGAGTTTTCCAGAGAGGCCTTTTAGGGCCGATGCGGTGCGGGAGCGGAGCGGAGCGGGACGCGATCTACCGTCCGCCCTATTCTCTGCGCAGTTTAGTACCGTACCGGAAGTTTAGTGAAAATCTTACCTGTTTATAAGGCTGAGTTCCGCTGATTGCATCGCCAGCACGGGGATGATGCACGGCTATCAGCTGCGAAAGATGCCACAGAGCACAAACAAAAGAGGCCACTGTGCCCAGCCCGTGACCCAGCACTAAAAAGTGCACACGGGACAAAAGAAGGCCTCCGAGCCCACCGTGACCCTGCACCGATAAGTGCGCACGGACGAAAAAATGCAGTGAAAAGAACCCCTATGAGGGCATAGTCGTAAAAAATAAGCGCAATTGCATCCCCCGTGCTGGCATGCGCTAGACATTAGCGCCTGGCTTTTTTGTTTCACATTCCTTTTTTACAATGCCAAATTTCAAGGGTTGAGCGGCAGCACACGGCGGGAGGAGGAGTTGGGCTGGAGCTGTATATGGCGAAGCACCTTGGAGCGGAGCCAAATGCGGTGGAGGCCGGCGCTCGGCGAGGACTTGCCTTAGAATGATGTAACCATGCTGGTAGTACTATGATTGCCTTAGAGCGCAGATGTCTCTGACCCTAGGAACACAAGATGGAGACCGAGAAAATAAATCATACAGATTGCAACCTACTAATGAGGAATCCGCCTCATTTTTCGGTGGTGGAAGTGCGGCCCTGATCTGGGCCCAACAGGGCCTAATCTGGGTCTTTGGGCCTCCGCCATTAGTTGCTGTCCGGAGTGCGAAAGCTACGTCGGCGGCAAGTCGACCTGTAGGAGGTGGAAGACGGAGGAGGGTTGCGGGTGTTCAACGGATCTGCTCACGTTCGTGCGGCTCGCGGGAGTTTTGTGACACTTCGGCCATGATGATGAGGTGATGTGGTGGCAGCTGTGTGAACAATGTGGACGCTTGCCCCATTCCGCTTGGAGGCATCATTGAGGTGTGTCGACACGTCTCATTCTTTCTCCAGTTTGGTTGTTTGTCTCAGGGCGAAAGCCTAGGTCCGGAGTTGGATCGGCGTGATGATGGCGGCGTCCTTGATGTCGCCATTACTATGTTGGGAGCATCGCGTTTGGAGAAACGACATGTAGGATCCAGGTTGCCCTCCTCTGGTGCTTGCCGCTGTCCAAGGTTATTCTTCAGTGGCGCAATGCACAACATTGTCGGCGAGTCCAAGACGATGCCTTCTTGGGACCGACGAAGTTCCACCATCTTTCTCCTTTAGATGGTGCGTCGACAAGGGGAGTCCTTTTGGAGTTGCTGTTCTTCGGAGTCGTCGGCGTCGGTCGAGGCACGACTTTGTGTATAGCTTAGGACAAGCTCTTCATGTTGTGTTGTTATTTTGTCGGTGTGGTTGTCTTAGGAGTTAGGACTAGCTGGTGTGGAGTTGTTGCTACACTTGTTGCTTGCAGCAAGTGGTAGTGTTTTTGTACTCAAACCTTTGTCTTCTATAAAAATATGGTACACCTTTGGCGTACTCTCGAAAAAAAGAGAGTGATCCAATGCCATTGTCGACATTCTAGAGGTGAAAATGCCATATTTGCACATTTGCAGCGCCCAATTCATGTTGATTTCAGCTGCAATCAGTTGAAATAATCTGGTTAGGTGTTTGAGAGTGATCCAATGCCATTGTTTGTCATTCTCGAGGTGTTCGATACAAGTTACAATGCGCTTAGTGGCAATGCCCTCTGGTTTAACTTCATGATTTCCCTCAAAGTGTTGAGCATGTTGAGCAATAATTTCTCTACCTCAATGGTGGTTCACGTTTGTATGCAGGGATGGTGTGGCGGAAGAGACGTTATCCGTGAGTTTTGGACACATATAGCTTTGGTTTGTGGTGCATGTGGCTCCAGCGCGATGACATCGTCTTTGAGGGAGCGGCTCCTTCACCTCATCACCTGCGATGGTGCTTACAAGATCTATGTTGAGGCAGAGTTGTGGAGAGTAACCAACCTATTTTGGACTAGTCTAGCATTAGTGGACAGGTGGAGGTTGTGAGAGTAGGCTTTCTCGAGCGTGGACAGTGTGGATCTTGCGGTCTCGATGCTTGTATCGACCGTGTTGTAACTCGGCCTATTGGTCTTCTCTTCTATGTAACCGATGGGCCTTTCCATCACGTATCTTTGAAATTGTGCATATTTCTACTTCACTCAAGTATCACATCTATCTAACCATTCTGCTCAGGTAAAGATCAATTCTGCACTTTTCTCATTTTACGATTCACGACAGCTAATTCTTTTGAGAGAGAATGACTCCAGTTTGGTCCTATGAGGTTATGCATTGTTTCTCTGCATTGATGGACTTATCTATTTACTATTATTATTTACTACGTTTGATCATCAATCATGCATATGTGTGTTACTCTTACAACTTTTCTTCAGATTCACCCACATGAAGGATATCCGGTCATTTTTGTAGGTTATTATCTTGACAAAGAAGATAATCATATACTAAGAGCGCAGCCACACAGGTACTATGGAATTTGTAGATACTCCGCTAGGGCTCCTCAAAAGACTATGTGTCCTTTTCAAACTTTGATTTTGTAAGTTATCAAGTCATGCTCCTATGCTAGCATTGCTCCATTGAATAATTGAAACGACTACCTATATGTCAGGGACAAATCTGATAATTGGCTTATGGACCTTCTTTTTGTGTATGCTAGGTAACCGGGCGACATCCTAGCATCGCGCGGGCCTCCCCGGGATCGGGTGGAGGATGTGGTGGTGCAAAGGCCGCCGGTGACGGCTACATGAGGTGGCGGAGGTCGCAGAGGAGCAGGGGCCAACGACCATGGTGGTGGAAGTGCGACACTGATCTGGGTCTTTGGGCCTCCGCCATTCGTAGTTGTCCGGAGTGCGACAGCTGCCTCGGCGGCAAGTCCTTGGCCTGCAGGAGGTGCAAGACGGAGGAGGGATGCAGGTGCTTAGCAATGTTGGAGAAGGAGGAAACGGACTACTCACGTTCGTGCGGCTCGCGGGAGTTCTGCGACACTTCGACCATGATGATGAGGTGATGTGGTGACAGCTGTGTGAACAATGTGGATTATTGCCCCATTCCGGTGGATTGAGAAGGAGGTGTGCGGCGATACGGATGAAAATCTTGCACGTCTTCGTTCGGTGTCGGCGATGATGGCACTCGCCGGTGTCGTTTCCCTCCTTGGAGGCATCGTTGAGGTGTGTCAACACATCTCTCGCTCTTTCTCCAGTTTGGTTGTTTGTCTCAGGGCGAAAGCCTAGGTCCGGAGTTGAATCGGCGTGATGATGGCGGCGTCCTTGACGTCGCCATTACTCTGTTGGGAGCATCGCGTTTGGAGAAATAGCATGGAGGATCCAGGTTGCCCTCCTCTGGTGCTTGCCGCTGTCCAAGGTTGTTCTTCAGAGGCGCAATGCACACCATTGTTGGCGGGGCCAAGACGATGCCTTTTTTGGGACCGACTAAGTTCCACCATCTTTCTCCTTTAGATGGTGCGTCGACAAGGGGAGTCCTTTTGGAGTTGTTGTTCTTCGGAGGCGTCGGTCGAGACACGACTTTGTGTATAGCTTAGGACAAACTCTTCATGTTGTGTTGTTGTTTTGTCGGTGTGGTTGCCTTAGGAGTTAGGACTAGCCAGTGTGGAGTTGTTGCTACACTTGTTGCTTGCAGCAAGTGGTAGTGTTCCTTACTCAAACCTCCGCCTTCTATAAAAATATGGTAGGCGTACTCTCTAAAAAAAAAGAGTGATCCAATGCCATTGTTTGACATTCTAGAGGTGAAAATGCCATATTTGCACATTTGCAGCGCCCAATTCATGTTGATTTCAGCTGCAATCAGTTGAAATAATCTAGTTAGGCGTTTGAGAGTGATCCAACGCCATTGTTCATCATTCTCGAGGTGTTCGATACAAGTTACAATGCGCTTAGTGGCAATGCCCTCTGGTTTAACTTCACGATTTCCCTCAAAGTGTTGAGCAATAATTTCTCTACCTCAATGGTGGTTCACTTCCGTATGCAGGGATGGTGTGGTGGAAGAGACGTGATCCGTGAGTTTTGGACACAGATAGCTTTGGTTTGTTGGTGCATGTGGCTCCACCGCGACGACATTGTCTTTGAGTGAGCGGCTCCTTCACCTCATCACCTACGATGGTGCTTAGTAAGATCTATGTTGAGGCAAAGTTATGGAGAGTAGCCAACCTGTTTTAGACTAGTCTAGCATTAGTGGACAGGTGGATGTTGCGAGAGTAGGCTTTCTCGGGCGTGGCTGTCCTCGTGACAATGTGGATCTTGCGGTCTCGATGCTTGTGTCGACCGTGTTGTAACTCGCCCTATTGGTCTTCTCTTCTATGTAACCGATGCGCCTATCCTGACGTATCCTTGAAATGTTGCATATTCCTACTTCACTCAATTATCACATCTCTGTAACCATTCTGCTCAGGTAAAGATCAATTCTGCAGTTTTCTCATTTCACGATTCAGGACAGCTAATTCTTTTGAGAGAGAATGACTCCAGTTTGGTCCTATGAGGCTCCGCATTGTTTCTCTGCATTGATGGATTTATCTATTTATTATTATTATTTACTACGTTTGATCATCAATCATGCATATGTGTCTTACTCTTACAACTTTTCTTCAGATTCACCCACATGAAGGATCTCCGGTCATTTTTGTGGGTTATTGTCTTGACAAAGAAGATAATCATATACTAAGAGCGCAACCACGCAGGTACTCAAGTAATTTGTAGATAGTCCGCTAGGGCTCCTCGAAAGCCTTCTATATGAATATGTGTCCTTTTCAAACTTTGATTTTTAAAGTTATCAAGTCATGCTCATATGCTACCATTTCTCCATAGAATAATTGAAACGACTACCTATCAGGGACAAATCTGATAATTGGCTTATGGACCTTCTTTTTCTGTATGCCTAATCAAATGCTTTTTCAGGTGTTTGGTTGGCTCTATATCAGATTGTCCCTGCGAGTTAGTACTTTACCTCGTTGCAAACTTTTTTATTTTCTTAAAAGTGTTATGAATTTATTCTTGATTGTCTACAATATGATTATTTTTTTCTTCACTCATCCAGGTGATTGTTGAATGCTTCAGATTGTATAGAGGCCGTTACACAGGATCTGATTTTAGATGATTTTGCTAGAGAAGATACAACGAGGAGAAGTTCTTGAAGATAAATTAAAACTCAAAAGGTACCCTATTGTTTCCTATTTCGTAAACTGTTTATTTATTTTGTCATGTAGAAGGAGTAGCAATATTTAATATTGTAAGCTAACCATCTATATGATAATGAAATTTAAACAATGTGACTTTGCCTTATTAATCTATTTGCTATCGGCTTTCATATAAGATAAATGATGGCTTTCATATAAGATAAATAATCATATTATATATTTACCGATTACATAACTGAAATTTTAAATGAGGCTACACCTATTACACAACTGAATGCCCCTTTCTGATTTTGGATGATGAACAAACTTACTGTCATGTTTTGCTCATGCGCGATTGAGTGTCACATAACCAAGGAAAAAAATAGCTGGTCATGACGTCATTGATGACGTATAACTGCTGGAGGCTGATTTGACGGGTTCATCATGACAAGCTAGCCCTAGCCCTGTTCATTCAACGTTTTAGGGTTTGACCGTGTAACGATCGAGGTGGCTCCTCGATTTTCGCGCAATCGTGGGCGTAGTGGGCCGTCAGTTCTCTCCCTTCCTTAAGCGCCACGTGCTTGCTCTGACTTCTTCTTAAAATCTCCAAAGGGCAAAAAATTCGCAATCTTCTCCACGGTTCCCGCAGCATCTCCTCATTCTTCCCCTTCTTCCTTCTTTCGCCATTGTTGCGCCGCCGCCACAGTTCCAATCTTCCTCAGATCCTATTTGATTTAGCTGTTGCCTCGAGAAGCTATAGAAGCTATAGCGGCGCAATAGTGGCAGTTAAACGATTTTGCGGGTT
Source organism: Lolium rigidum (assembly GCF_022539505.1). Classification (NCBI taxonomy): domain Eukaryota; kingdom Viridiplantae; phylum Streptophyta; class Magnoliopsida; order Poales; family Poaceae; genus Lolium; species Lolium rigidum. Next base: position 198,961,885 of record NC_061509.1, read on the forward strand.
TTCTAACAAAAGCACTATATATCATATAAATAGGGAATTTCAGCATACATCATGAAAAATAATATTTTTCTTGGTTCGTCGGGATTCTAAGATTTCTGGATACACCAATTCTATGATTTCTATCTACAACCCTTATTTCTGAACAAATGACATGGGGATGGAATGGAATAAGCAGACTGCATATGTTCCATACATAGAAGTATAGAATAGAGAGGAAATGAAAGAGAAGCTAGCATCGTAGCAGTTCTAGACTTCTAGTGTTTGAATGGAACAATCAAGCTTCTATATACAAATCAATTATGCGGTTCTAGTGTCTGAAAGCTGTAACAATTCACCGAGGAACTTCCGGGTGAGACATCACGGTGTTGTCGGTGTCTCACTTCAGCCCATGTCTCCCTGGCCACTGGTTGTCGTGGCCTCGGGGCAGCAGTCGTGGAGCATGGTCAGGTTGATGCTGGTGTCTGGGGATGGCGTCAGCTGCATCTCATTTCAATACCGCGCCGGTCGAGTGGAGACGAGAGGAATGGCTAGGGTTATGGCTGGGAGCAAATCGACTATGCAACAGGGGCGTAGTTTTGGGCTGACGCAAACTGTCGTGGATATGACCACGACAGGTGCTACGGGGGGCAGCACTTCGTTGATGCGGGGGCAAGGGAACTCAGCCATCTGCGGATCGAGGTGCACAAGACACAAGGTTTTACCCAGGTTCAGCCCCTCCGGAGAGTAAAAGGCCTACGTCCTGCTAGATCTATTACTCAGTGGAGAATTACAATGGGGAGCTTAGTCGGCGGCTACGCCAAGAGCTACAAGGGAGAGATCGGATCTCAGATGATGTGTCTTCTAGGGTTTAGCTCGGGGGTTTATATAGGCACCTGTGATCTAGGGTTACATGAGGATAACTCCGAATCATATCGGTTGCTACTAATCCGGGATTTGCCACCCCTCTTGCAAGTACTCTCCTCCTCCAGTCGCGTAGATCTTCATCCAGGGATTACGACCCAGTCGCTACAGGGCTCAGACACCCGGTCGCTGCAGGACCCAGTCACCCAGTCGCTTGGGCGACTGACAGCCTTCTTGGGCCTTCACCTCCATGGCGAGTGGGACTGGCGACACACCCCCCTTAGGGCGTATCCCCATCAGTAGTCCCCGAGCGCGATGGTGATGAAGAGGCGCGGTGATGGATCAACGCTAGTCGCCATCGGGCTCCCAGAAAACGAAGTCACAGGCCTAGCCCCAGTCTTCAGTCGGCAAAGGTTGATTGGCTAGTCGGCGTATGATAGTCGGCGTTGGCCAGTCGTCGTTTGCCATTCGGCGTTTGCCCGTCACGGAGACACGTGGAGGACCCAACGACTAGATTTCACGTTGACCGAGGCGGGCGCCGTTGGCATGCAGTTGACCGTTGGACTTGACGTGACCGCAAACGGCTAGCTAACGGCTACTTAGCTTAATCCGGCGCAGATCTCGGCCGTTGATCACGGGGCGGCGATTTCGGAACAGCTTTGGAGGGTGGATCTCATTCCTTACTTTGGGCGAGTGCGGCAATATAAAGGGGCGCTCCGGGAATTAGGGCTTCCCATGCCGCCGCACTCCTCTTTCTCCTTCTGTCATCTTCTCTCTCTCATTTCGAGCTCCAAATGCGTTCATGGCGGCGAAGGGTTGGGGTAAATCGAAGGTTACCCGGGAATCCCTCCTCCCGTACATTGCCACGGGGATTATCCCCGAGTTCAAGCAGGAGCGATGGAGGGTGCCGGCGGCGAACGAGGTGGAGCCGCACCTGAGGCCGGGGGAGTTCGTGATCTTCCTCGACCGCGGCTTCGCGCTCCCCACCTCCGATTTCTTGCGGCAACTTCTAGCCTTCTACAACATCAAGATCTCCGACCTCGGGCCGCACAGCGTCCAGCAGATTGCGCTGTTCGTGGCGTTGTGCGAGTGCTACCTGGGCAGCCCGCCCTATTTCCCATTGTGGGTGTTGATCTTCCATGGGCGGGCGACTCGGGTCAGCAAGAGCGACCAGTCGCTCATCCCGAACTGCGGGATCACGTTTCAGGTGAAGTCCGGGGAGAGCTTCATCGACATGGCGCTCCCCAAGAAGGCGCAATCGCAATGGCGCCGATTCTGGTTCTACGCCCTGGAGCACACTCGGCCTAGGGAGGTTCATATTCCCCAGTACTCGCCCGAGCCGAGCGTGCCCCGGCACCTTAATGTGCGGTCGCTGCCGCGCGACCAGGAGGAGGTGGTGAAGGAGATAGGCCTGGCGATCCAGGCGCTGAAGGACGGCGGGTTGACGGCCGCCAACATGTACAACTGTTGGCTCTCCCGTCGCCTGATTCCTCTACGCTGCCGCGACCACTACATGAGGGAATACCGGGGGCAGAACGACTGCACCCGCTCAACGGCAGTCGATTGGGGTGAGGACAAGTACCGGAAGGTGCTCGCCAAGGTCACCACAGCCACCTTCGCCTCCCTTGACGACGGGCTGCAGCCTTTCTCCGAGGACAAGCCGGCGCCTCAGGTACTAATCTGTCTTTTTCTGTAGTTTAGCCACGACGGCGGGGGAGTGGTCGTGGGGCTGCATGAGCTTCGACACATCGACGATACCCCTAGGATCATGCACAATATCTAGTACAACATAACATATTTGGTTTTTTATCATGCTGGAAAATTTTGATACAATTTTTTTTGCTTTTAGAGAAAAAAAGAAACAAATTTGATTAAACAATACATTGTCTTTGTCACATAGGAAACCGAAATTCATCATCATGGGAATTTCCATCCACAAAGAATAAATGTCACAAAAAATTGGTACTGAAAAGGTTTTTTATTTCTATTCAAGTGTATCTTCAAATCTCTCCATCTGTCCAGTCCAGGTATCTATTTTTCTGTCCTGACTCCTGAGGGCATCTCCAACGGGGCGACCCATCCCGCGCCCGCGCGTCCGGATGGGTCGAGCCGGACAAAAAACCGGCCCAACGCGGCGACGCACCGCAAATGCGGACGGCCGCGGCGTCCGGAACGACGGAATCCCGGCCTAAATCTGGGCCGGATTTGCGTGGCCGCGGATGGCACGCGACGTCCTCGCGTGTCCGCCTGGTCCGTGTGGCTGGCCCAGCTGTCGGTGCCCCAGTCCTATTAAATGTGGACTGGGGGAGGGGGACTGTCCCTATCTAGTCCCCACTCTCCACTCCGACCACACGCACGCCCCGCGCCGCCATGGCCCCGAAGCGCGAGTTCGAGCCATCCGCCAACGACCACGAGGCCGGCAGCAGCCGGCAAGTCGCGCCGCCGACGTTCGCTATGGGGCCGCCGGCCCCTCCCAGACGTGACCGGATCTACGTCACCGTAGCGGTGGCGCAGATGTTCTGGGACGCCGGCGTCCCAATGCCGTGGGGGGACGTGCACCTCCCCCACGGCTGGCACCTGAGCCCAGATCGGGTTCCGGTGCCGCCCATCCCGGGCTCCGGCCGCGCCCACTTCACCGAGATCCGGAGGCGCCGCGCTCCGCTGCCGGTGAACCTCCAGCAGGACCCCGCGTACAGCGACGCAAGTCCCAACTGGGACTTGTGGTTCGAGGTGGAGCACGATGCGCGCCGGCGCACGTGCTTCACGTCCGCGACGGCGCGTCCTCGCGCGCAGCCGCGCACACCAGCAAGGCGGGCTGGAGGCCGCCCGGCGGCCTCTACATCGGCGAGCCCCGGCCCCAGCCCCAGCCCCAGGAGGAGGAGGACGGCCCGGAGCTGCAGGCGGCGCTCGCGGCGTCCCGCGAGCTGGCCAAATGGCCGCACCTCGCCGAGACGCTGCGCACCTCCGCGCTGGAGGAGGCGGCCAGGAAGGCCTAGGAGGATGCCCAGGTGGAGGCGTGGTCCTTCCTGGAGATGGCGCGCCGGCAGGAGGAGGCCACGCGCCAGGCGGCGCTCCGGGAGGAGGAGGAGCGCCGGGCGCGCTCCCGGCGGAGGAGGAGCGGCCGGGCCGCGCTCCGGCTAGAGGCGGAGGCCGCGAGCCGCGGCGGAGGAGCAGCTCCGGAAGGAGTCCGCGCGGAGGGCACGACCGCGCAGGCCGGCGAGCCCTCCGGACCCACACTCCGCCCGGGAAAGGGCGCAGTGGTCGCCCGGCCGAGTCCCCGGCGCCCTCCGGCGTTTCGAGCCGGAACAACGCGTCGCCGCCGGGGGGCGTCGTCCTCATCGACGGCGACGACGACGAGTACTACTGGGAGTAGTACTGCTGCCGGCGGCCACCGTGCAAGCAAACCCTGGTAGGGTTTGCTTTTTTTATATAGTTTAAAGCCCATATAGGGCTTTCTTTTGTGTAAAAATTGCCCAAAATAGGGCTAAGTTTAATTAACCACTAGTTTAAATTTATTTTTGGCTGTTTTTCTTTTTTATTTTCATTTTTGTTTTTTAATTACATATGCGCTGGGTCCGCGCGTTGGGCGCAGCGTACGACCCAAACGAACACGCAGACGCGGGTCGCTGTCCGGATATCCGTTCGGCCACCCAAACTGCTCAAAACGGACGGCCCAGCACGTCCGTTTGGGTCGCTCATCCCAATCCTTCCTTTCCTGTCGGGTCCGTCCCAACCTCTCTAGAGTCCAGATCCATCTTTTCTCCAAATCCTGCCAATGCGCAGCTGCTCCTCCCTCCAAGCACCAAAATCAGCAAGCAGACATCAAAAACTTCCCCATCTGCGGCACCATTGACCAGACCCAATCGCCATGACAGAACCAAAAGGTAAGTCTTGAGCTCCAAACCGAGCCGTTCGTGTGCTCGACGTGCCCCTGCGGGAGGCCGTCCTCGACCAGGCTCCAAATCCTCTGAATGCGCAGCTGCTCCTCCCTCCAATCACCAAAATCAGCAAGTAACATCAAGAACTTCCCCATCTGCGGCACCATTGACCAGACCCAATCGCCATGACAGAAGCAAAAAGGAAGTCTTGAGCTCCAAACCGAGCCGTCGGAAGGTGGCCGGCAAGTTGCCATTCTCTACACCATGTGGTCGCGCACCTGAGGAGAGGCGGCCGCCGCCGTTCGTGTGCTCTACGTGCCCCTGCGGAGGCCGTCCTCGAGCAGCCACGACTCCGACGCTGCTGGACCGACCGACCGCGCGCTCGAGTTGGCCACCTCAGGGTCACACTCGCCGCCGCGGCCTCACACGCATACAGGCGTCGAGCCGGCGCCCGCTACGGTGCCGCACCAGCAGGGCCTCCTCGCTGCCCCTCCGTTGTCGCTCCGCGGGGATGAAGAGAACGGGGCGTCGACGGCCGTGCTGCTGGCGGCGGCAGCGACGACCACGAGACGAGCTGCTGGAAGGGGAACGGGCCTCGGGGGCCGGAACGCTCCTAGCTGGGCCTCAGTTTTTCAGAGAGGCCTTTCAGTGCCGGTGCGGGACGCGAAATCTACCGTCCCCGGCTATTCTTTGCGCGGTTTTTAGTACCGTACCGGAAGTTTAGTGAAAATTTTACCTGTTTATAAGGCTGAGTTCTGCTGATTGCATCGCCAGTACGGGGATGATGCACGGCTATCAGCTGCGGAAGATGCCAAAGAGCACAAACAAAAGAGGCCACCGTGCCCAGCCCGTGACCCAGCACTATAAAGTGCACACGGGACAAAAGAAGGTCTCCGAGCCCACCGTGACCCTGCACCGATAAGTGCGCACGGACGAAAATATGCAGTGAACTATAAAGTGCACACGGGACAAAAGAAGGCCTCCGAGCCCACCGTGACCCTGCACCGATAAGTGCGCACGGACGAAAATATGCAGTGAAAAGAACCCCTATGCGGGCATAGTCGTAAAAAAAAAGCGCAACTGCATCCCCCGTGCTGGCATGCGCTAGACATTAGCGCCTGGCTTTTTGTTTCACATTCTCCTTTTACAACGGCAAATTTCAAGGTCGAGCGGCGGCGCACGGCGGGAGGAGGAGTTGGGCTGAGCTGGATATGGCGGAGCACGATAAGTGCGCACGGACGAAAATATGCAGTGAAAAGAACCCCTATGCGGGCATAGTCGTAAAAAAAAAGCGCAACTGCATCCCCCGTGCTGGCATGCGCTAGACATTAGCGCCTGGCTTTTTGTTTCACATTCTCCTTTTACAACGGCAAATTTCAAGGTCGAGCGGCGGCGCACGGCGGGAGGAGGAGTTGGGCTGAGCTGGATATGGCGGAGCACCTTGGAGCGGAGCCAGATGCGGCAGAGGCCTGGCTTTTTGTTTCACATTTCTCTTTTTACAATTCCAAATTTCTAGGGTTTATACCATATTTTCCACATTGCCTAATTCATCCTTCTAAATAGACATTGGCTCTTGGCATTATTGTTTTATATTTTTTTTACAAAGTCTGGAAGGGGTCTTTCCCGTGCATTGGGTGACTTCGTTGTAGCATGTGGATCTGACGAATGACGGGTTTTGTCACTTCATTGCAGCGTTTGGTGGCACATTGACATTGGGTCTCTGAAACTTGAGGAAATTGAAGTATTTGGACCCCCGTGGCAACGACTTTGTCGGTAAGTTGCAACGCCCAATTCATGTTGATTTCAGTTGCAATCATTTGAAATAATTAGTTGATAGTGATCCAATGCGGAAGGATCGATATCGATCCCGGTCGCATCTCTCCGGGAGCCGAAACCCTAACCAGCCGCCACGTCCCTGAGCTTCCCCCTGCCACCGGCGGTGGTGGCGCCCCCTAGTCGTCGAAGGAGGCATGGAGGAGGGAGGGCGCGCCCATACGGGCCAACGACGTGCGGCTGGAGACGTCAATGGGTGGCGCTTGGAGGCGGTGTTGAGCGGGGGCGCACGGCGGGAGGAGGAGCTGGGCTAGAGCTGGATATGGCGGAGCACCTTGGAGCGGAGCCAGATGCGGCTGAGGCCGGCGCTCGGCGAGGGTAACCGGGTGGCGTCCTAGTGGCGAGTCAGCCTTCACAAAGAAGGCCTCCGAGCCCACCGTCACCCTGCACCGATAAGTGCGCACAGACGAAAAAAATGCAGTGAAAAGAACCCTATGAGGGCATAGGTGTAAAAAATAAGAGCAATTGCATCCCTCGTGCTGGCATGCACTAGACATTAGCGCATGGCTTTTTGTTTCACATTCCCCTTTTACAACGCCAAATTTCAAGGGTTGAGCGGCGGCGCACGGCGGGAGGAGGAGTTGGCCTGGAGCTGGATATGGCGGAGCACCTTGGAGCGGAGCCAGATGCGGCAGAGGCTGGCGCTCGGCGAGGGTAACCGGGCAGTGTCCTAGTGGCGCGTGGGCCTTCACAAAGCATGCTGGTAGTACTATGATTGCCTTAGAGCGCAGATGTCTCCTTTGGCTGGTGCGAAATCAGGTCACTTTGAAGTTGAAGTTTGCCCGCAGAACGATGTAACCATGCTGGTAGTACTATGATTGCTGTCCCTAGGAACGTGATGCTTAGGTGCGAGGTAAAACACAAGAAGGAGATCGAGAAAAGAAATCATACAGATTGCAACCTACAGGTGAGGAACCTGCCTCATTGTTTAGTGGTGGAACTGCGGCTCTGATCTAGGCCCAACAGGGCTGATCTGGGTCTTTGGGCCTCCGCCATTAGTAGCTGTCCGGAGTGCGAAAGTTGTGTCGGCTACAAGTCCTTTACCTGCACGAGGTGGAAAACGGAGGAGGGCTGCAGGTGCTCAACGGACTGCTCACGTCCGTGCGGCTCGCGGGAGTTCTGGGACACTTCGGCCATGATGATGAGGTGATGTGGTGGCAGCTGTGTGAACAATGTGGACGCTTGCACCATTCCGGTGGATTGGGAAGGAGGTGTGCGGCGATACAGATGAAAATCTTGCCCGTCTTCGTTCGGTGTCGGCGACGATGGCACTAGCGGGTGTCGTTTCCCTGCTTGGAGGCATCGTTGAGGTGTGTCGACACGTCTCTCGATCTTTCTCCAGTTTGGTTGCTTGTCTCAGGGTGAAAGCCTAGGTCCGGAGTTGGATCGGCGTGATGATGGCGACGTCCTTGACGTCACCATTACTCTGTTGGGAGCATCGCGTTTGGAGAAACGGCATGGAGGATCCAGGTTGCCCTCCTCCGGTGCTTGCCGCTGTCCAAGGTTGTTCTTCAAAGGCGCAATGCACACCATTGTCGGCGAGGCCAAGACGATGCCTTCTTGGGACCGACTAAGTTCCACCATCTTTCTCCTTTAGATGGTGTGTCGTCAAGGGGAGTCCTTTTGGAGTTGTTGTTCTTCGGAGTCATCGGCATCGGTCGAGACACGACTTCGTGTATAGCTTAGGACAAGCTCTTCATGTTGTGTTGCTGTTTTGTCGGTGTGGTTGTCTTAGGAGTTAGGACTAGCCGGTGTGGAGTTGTTGCTACACTTGTTGCTTGCAACACGTGGTAGTGTTCTTGTACTCAAACATCTGCCTTCTATAAAAATATGGTACGCCTTTGGCGTACTCTCGAAAAAAAAGAGAGATCCAATGCCATTGTTCGACATTCTAGAGGTGAAAATGCGATATTTGCACATTTGCAGCGCCCAATTCATGTTGATTTGAGCTGCAATCAGTTGAAACAATCTGGTTAGGTGTTTGAGAGTGATCCAACGCCATTGTTCGCCATTCTCGAGGTGTTCGATACAAGTTACAATGCGCTTAGTGGCAATGCCCTCTAGTTTAACTTCATGATTTTCCCTCAAAGTGTTGAGCATGTTGAGCAATAATTTCTCTACGTCAATGGTGGTTCACGTTTGTATGCAGGGATGGTGTGGCGGAAGAGACGTGATCCGTGAGTTTTGGACACATATATCTTTGGTTTGTTGGTGCATGTGGCTCCACCGCGATGCCATCGTCTTTGAGGGAGCGACTCCTTCACCTCATCACCTGCGATGGTGCTTAATAAGATCTATGTTGGGGCAGAGTTGTGGAGAGTAGCCAACCTATTTTGGACTAGTCTAGCATTAGTGGACAGGTGGAGGTTGTGAGAGTAGGCTTTCTCGAGCGTGTCTGTCCTTGTGAATCTTGCGGTCTCGATGCTTGTGTCGGCCGTGTTGTAACTCGGCCTATTGGTCTTCTCTTCTATGTAACCGATGCGCCTTTCCATGACGTATCCTTGAAATGGTGCATATTCCTACTTCACTCAAGTATCACATCTCTCTAACAATTCTGCTCAGGTAAAGATCAATTCTGCACTTTTCTCATTTCAAGATTCACGATAGCTAATTCTTTTGAGAGAGAATGACTCCAGTTTGGTCCTATGAGGTTCTGCATTGTTTCTCTGCATTGATGGACTTATCTATTTATTATTATTATTTACTACGTTTGATCATGAATCATGCATATGTGTTATTGTCTTCAGATTCACCCACATGAAGGATCTCCGGTCATTTTTGTGGGTTATTGTCTTGACAAACAAGATAATCATATACTAAGAACGCAACCACGCAAGTACTCAAGGAATTTGTAGATAGTCCGCTAGGGCTCCTCGAAAGCTGTCTATATGAATATGTGTCCTTTTCAAACTTTGATTTTGTAAGTTAAGTCATGCTCCTATGCTAGCATTGCTCCATTGAATAATTGAAACGCTGTCAGGGACAAATCTGATAATTGGCTTATGGACCTTCTCTTTGTGTATGCCTAATCAAATGCTTTTCAGATGCTTGGTTGGCTCTATATCAGATTGTCCCTGCGAGTTAGTACTTTACCTTGTTGCAAACTTTTTTATTTTCTTAAAAGTTTCATGAATTTATTCTTGATTGTCTACCATATGATTTTTTTTATTCACTCATCCAGGTGATAGTTGAATTCTTCAGATTGTATAGAGGCCGTTACACAGGATCTGATTTCAGATGATTTTGCTAGAGAAAATACAACGAGGAGAAGTTCTTCAAGATAAATTAAAACTCAAAAGGTACCCTATTGTTGCCTATTTTGTAAACTGTTTATTTATTTTGTCATGTAGAAGGAGTAGCAATATTTAACATTGTAAGCTAACCATCTATATGATAATGAACTTTAAACAATGTGACTTTGCCTTATTAATCTATTTGCGATAGGCTTTCATATATAAGATAAATGATGGCTTTCATATAAGATAAATAATCATCTTATGTATTTACCGATTACATAACTGAAATTTTAAATGAGGCTACACCTATTACACAACTGAATGCCCCTTTCTGATTTTGGATGATGAACAAACTTACTGTCATGTTTTGCTCATGGGCGATTGAGTGTCACATAACCAAGGAAAAAAATAGCTGGCCTATTTGATTTAGTTGTTGCCTCGAGAAGCTATAGAAGCTATAGCGGCGCAATAGTGGCAGTTAAACCATTTAGCGGGTTTTCTAACAAAAACACTATATGGCATATAAATAGGGAATTTCAGCGTACATCATGGAAAATAATATTTTTCTTGGTCGCCAGGATTCTAAGATTTCTAGATACACCAAATTTATGATTTCTGTCTACAATCCTTATTTCTGAACAAATGACATGAGGATGGAATGGAATAAGCAGACTGACACTCCATACATAGAAGTATAGAACAGAGAGGAAATCACAGAGAAGCTCGCATCATAGCAGTTCTAGACTTCTAGTGTTTGAATGGAACAAGCAATCTTCTATATACAAATCAATTATGCGGTTCTAGTGTCTGAAAGCTGTAACAATTCACCGAGAACTTCCGGGTGAGACATCACGGTGTTGTCGGTTTCTCACTTCAGCCCATGTCTCCGTGGCCACTGGTTGTCGTGGCCTCGGGGCAGCAGCCGTGGAGCATGGCCAGGTTGATGTTGGTGTCTGGGGATGGCTTCAGCTGCATCTCGTTTCAATACTGCGCCGGTCGAGTGGAGACGAGAGGAATGGCTAGGGTTATGGCTGGGAGCAAATCGACAGGGGCGTAGTTTTGGACCGACGCAAACATGCATTGGGCATAAATTTCTAGCATGGTGTGGATTTTTTTTAGCAGCATTATAGCTCCTCTTGTGGCTACACTGTTTAGCGGTAATTAACAGAGCTTTACTGGACGTAGCACCCTAGCGGCAGAAACAGGCTTATCGTCATGGAAGGCTGTCGCGGCAGCTATAGTGCAGCTATTATTTTCCTTACACCTAACTGAACGTTCCCTTCCATTGCAGGTACAAAATCTTCTGTTGCAAAGCTGGCCAGGGTTCATCATCAGCGAGGGTTGATATTTCCAAGATTTGGAAAAAATTGTGGTCAGCTAAGGCACCAGGTAAAATGAAGATCACGCTACTGTTTACCGTGTGGTCATCAACTTCAGAAGCGCTATTTTTCTTCTCAACCGTCCTGCATCTATTGCAACAAACATGAGACTATTGAGCATGCCTTGTTTTTGTCCATATGCCAATGAAATTTGGAAAGAAGTAAAATCTGATCACATGATTCACTTGCATCGGAGAGCCTTCACATCACCACGAGTGTGGTGCTTGATTTCATCTATCAGCTGAACTGGAAGCTACTATTTTTATGGTTTCTATGTGGCACATTCGGGATTCAAGGAACAAATTTCGTGAGGGTGATGGCATGATGCATCCAAAGTCTCTAGCTGCAAAAATAAAAGCTTACATTGATCTGATTTATCAACAGCTGTACAAGCCAAAGCCTTCTAACAGACGTGAACCTTCTTCTTGAAAAACAAAATGGGTTTCGCCGCCCGTAGGTTCTTTGCTTGTTAACGTTGATGCACCTACTTTTGCTTCTTCGAGGCGAATTGGCGTGGGCGTCGTCGTCCGCGACCATACTGGGACCTTCATTGCCGCATGTGAAGGCGTCTGGTGGAGGTAACCAACCCTGAGAAGGTGGAAGCTCTTGCTATCCGCTGTGTTGTTTATTTTGCTGCCAAAGAAGGTTATTTCAAGGTGATCTTTGCTTTTGACTGTAATCAATCGCATCGGGGAGGATTTGGTGGATCACTTCAGTTGTGGCCCTGTGATTGAAGACATGAAGCTTATAGCTAAATCTTTCGAGGTGTGCTCTTTTAGTCATGTGTTTCGTTCTCTAAATGTGGTTGCCCATAACTTAGCTAGGAAGTATGAGTTTTCTGTAGATGCCATGTTGCGTGGTGTTTCTCCGGATTGTATCCGTGAGGCTATTTGTAATGACATTATGATTACTTGATCAATAAAGCGCACAGTTCTCTCAAAAAAAATCAGTTAAGTCTTTTGATGTTGGATCAGATTACCTAACCAAGGTACTGCTACTGTTATGTGGGGTCACCCAAGGGGAAGGCTGCTGCCCTAAGATATGCCTTATCTCTAGATTAGTTGTTTCCCAGTTTCTAAGTTAGTTAGTCTGGCTTAACCACAAAGTCAAATCTTCTGATGTAAGCCTTTTTTTTTCCTATTCAAGATAACATCTAAACTGAACTTTCAAACCACAATCACACGTAGATTTCTAAATTTTTCATAAAGCAAGTCAATTCAACAAAACTTCACAAATACACCAATGGAGCAAACCCTGCAAAAATGTACCTTGTTAGACAAGTTTGAGTTGTTCCCGATAGTGTCGAGGGGCTCACTCTCCTCGTTCATATCCCATGAAACCATGGCAATGGCGGTGAGCTTAGGGAAACGACGGCTAGCTCATAGGGGAAGAGTAGTGGCTGGGGCTTGGGTCGATGAGAGGAGGCGCGTGGGCAGCTACAACCATGGCTCGGAGAGGAGGGCGGGCCACCCGAGGCAGCGAGAGAACCAGCCGACGCCGACCATGGGACCTCAACAATCATTTCCCCACGACGACGGGGGAGTGGTCGTGGGGCTGCATGAGGTTGGACACTAGATACCCCTAGGATCATGCACAATATTTATTACGGCACAACATATTTGGTTTTTTATCTTGCTGGAAAATTTTGATTCAAAGATTTTGCTTTTAGAGAAAGAAAGAAACAAATTTGATTAAACAATACATTGCCTTTGTCACATAGAAAACCGAAATTCATCATCTGCATGAGAATTTCCATCCACAAAGAATAAGTGTCACAATTTTATATTTGGTACTGAAAAGGTTTTTTTTTTCTATTAAGTGTATCTTCAAATCTCTCCATCTGTCCAGTCCAGGTATCTATTTTTCTGTCCTGACTCCTGACATCCCAATCCTTCCTTTCCTGTCGGGTCCGTCCCAACCTCTCTAGAGTCCAGATCCATCTTTTCTCCAAATCCTGCCAATGCGCAGCTGCTCCTCCCTCCAAGCACCAAAATCAGCAAGCAGACACCAAAAACTTCCCCATCTGCGGCACCATTGACCAGACCCAATCGCCATGACAGAACCAAAAGGTAAGTCTTGAGCTCCAAACCGAGCCGTTCGTGTGCTCGACGTGCCCCTGCGGGAGGCCGTCCTCGAGCAGCCACGAATCTCCAATGCGGGAGGCCGTCCGCGCGGTCGAGTTGGCCACCTCAGGGTCACAATCGCCGCCGCGGCCACACACGTATACAGGCGTCGAGCCGGCGCCCGCTACGGTGCCGCAACAGCGACGGCGACTCCGTTGTCCCTCCGCTCCAGCAGGGCCTCCTCGCTGCCCCTCCGTTGTCGCTCCGCGGGGATGAAGAGAACGGGGAGCAGCCAGCGACGACGGCCGTGCTGCTGGCGGCGGCGGCGACGACGACAACGAGCTGCTGGAAGGGAAACGGGCCTCGGGGGCCGAAACGGTCCTAGCTGGGCCTCAGTTTTTCAGAGAAGGCCTTGTAGTGCCGGTGCGGTGCGGGACGCGAAAATACCGTCCGCGGCTATTCTCTGCTCGGTTTTTAGTACCGTACCGGAAGTTTAGGTAAAATCTGACCTGTTTATAAGGCTGAGTTCTGCTGATTGCATCGCCAGCACGGGGCTGATGCACGGCTATCAGCTGCGAAAGATGCCAAAGAGCACAAACAAAAGAGGCCACTGTGCCCAGCCCGTGACCCAGCACTAAAAAGTGCACACGGGACAAAAGAAGGCCTCCGAGCCCACCGTGACCCTGCACCGATAAGTGCGCACGGACGAAAAAATGCAGTGAAAAGATCCCCTATGAGGGCATAGTCGTAAAAAATAAGCGCAACTGCATCCCCCGTGCTGGCATGCGCTAGACATTAGCGCCTGGCTTTTTGTTTCACATTCCCCTTTTACAACGGCAAATTTCAAGGTCGAGCGGCGGCGCACGGCGGGAGGAGGAGTTGGGCTGAGCTGGATATGGCGGAGCACCTTGGAGCGGAGCCAGATGCGGCAGAGGCCGGCGCTCCGCAAGGGTAACCGGGCGGTGTCCTCGGCAGAGGCAAGGGTCAACGACCATGGTGGTGCAAGTGCGGCCCTGATCTGGGCCCAACAGGGCCTGGGTCTTTGGGCCTCCGCCATTCGTAGCTGTCCGGAGTGCGACCGGCGGCAAGTCCTTGACCTGCAGGAGGTGGAAGACGGAGGAGGGTTGCAGGTGCTCAACGGACTGCTCATGTCCGTGTGGCTCGCGGGAGTTTGTGACACTTCGACCATGATGATGAGGTGATGTGGTGACAGCTGTGTGAACAATGTGGATTCTTTCCCCATTCCGGTGGATTGAGAAGGAGGTGTGCGACGATACGGATGAAAATCTTGCCCGTCTTCGTTCGGTGCCGGCGATGATGGCACTCGCGGGTGTTGTTTCCCTCCTTGGAGGCATCGTTGAAGTGTGTCAACATGTCTCTCGCTCTTTCTCCAGTTTGGTTGTTTGTCTGAGGGCGAAAGCCTAGGTCCGGAGTTGGATCGGCGTGATGATGGCGGCGTCCTTGACGTCGCCATTACTCTGTTGGGAGCATCGCGTTTGGAGAAACGGCATGGAGGATCCAGGTTGCCCTCGTCCAAGGTTGTTCTTCAGAGGCGCAATGCACACCATTGTCGGCGAGGCCAAGACGATGCCTTTTTGGGACCGACTAAGTTCCACCATCTTTCTCCTTTAGATGGTGCGTCGACAAGGGGAGTCCTTTTGGAGTTGTTGTTCTTCGGAGGCGTCGGTCAAGACACGACTTTGTGTATAGCTTAGGACAAGCTCTTCATGTTGTGTTGTTGTTTTGTCGGTGTGGTTGTCTTAGGAGTTAGGACTAGCCGGTGTGGAGCTGTTGCTACACTTGTTGCTTCTTCGCAAGTGGTAGTGTTCCTGTACTCAAACCTCCGCCTTCTATAAAAATATGGTAGGCGTACTCTCGAAAAAAAGAGAGTGATCCAATGCCATTGTTCGACATTCTAGAAGTGAAAATGCCATATTTGCACATTTGCAGCGCCCAATTCATGTTGATTTCAGCTGCAGTCAGTTGAAATAATCTAGTTAGGCTTTTGAGAGTGATCCAACGCCATTGTTCGTCATTCTCGAGGTGTTCGATACAAGTTACAATGCGCTTAGTGGCAATGCCCTCTGGTTTAACTTCACGATTTCCCTCAAAGTGTTGAGCAATAATTTCTCTACCTCAATGGTGGTTCACGTTCGTATGTAGGGATGGTGTGGCGGAAGAGACGTGATCCGTGAGTTTTGGACACGGATAGCTTTGGTTTGTTGGTGCATGTGGCTCCACCGCGACGACATCGTCTTTGAGGGAGCGGCTCCTTCACCTCATCACCTACGATGGTGCTTAGTAAGATCTATGTTGAGGCAAAGTTGTGGAGAGTAGCCAACCTGTTTTGGACTAGTCTAGCATTAGTGGACAGGTGGAGGTTGTGAGAGTAGGCTTTCTCGGGCGTGGCTGTCCTCGTGACAATGTGGATCTTGCGGTCTCGATGCTTGTGTCGACCGTGTTGTAACTCGGCCTATTGGTCTTCTCTTCTATGTAACCGATGCGCCTATCCATGACGTATCCTTGAAATGCTGCATATTCCTACTTCACTCAAGTATCACATCTCTTTAACCATTCTGCTCAGGTAAAGATCAATTCTGCACTTTTATCATTTCACGATTCAGGACAACTAATTCTTCTGAGAGAGAATGACTCCAGTTTGGTCCTATGAGGCTCCACAGTGTTTCTCTGCATTGATGGACTTATCTATTTATTATTATTATTTACTACGTTTGATCATCAATCATGCATATGTGTCTTCCTCTTACAGCTTTTCTTCAGATTCACCCACATGAAGGATCTCCGGTCATTTTTGTGGGTTATTGTCTTGATAAAGAAGATAATCATATACTAAGAGCGCAACCACGCAGGTACTCAAGGAATTTGTAGATAGTCCGCTAGGGCTCCTCGAAAGCCTTCTATATGAATATGTGTCCTTTTCAAACTTTGATTTTTTAAGTTATCAAGTCATGCTCCTATGCTAGCATTGCTCCATTGAATAATTGAAACGACTACCTATGTGTCAGGGACAAATCTGATAATTGGCTTATGGGTGTATGCCTAATCAAATGCTTTTTCAGGTGTTTGGTTGGCTCTATATCAGATTGTCCCTGCGAGTTAGTACTTTACCTCGTTGCAATTTTTTATTTTCTTAAAAGTGTTATGAATTTATTCTTGATTGTCTACCATATGATTATTTTTTTCTTCACTCATCCAGGTGATAGTTGAATGCTTCAGATTGTATAGAGGCCGTTACACAGGATCTGATTTCAGATGATTTTGCTAGAGAAGATACAACGAGGAGAAGTTCTTCAAGATAAAGTAAAACTCAAAAGGTACCCTATTGTTGCCTATTTTGTAAACTGTTTATTTATTTTGTCATGTAGAAGGAGTAGAAATATTTAACATTGTAAGCTAACCATCTATATGATAATGAAATTTAAACAATGTGACTTTGCCTTATTAATCTATTTGCGATCGGCTTTCATATAAGATAAATGATGGCTTTCATATAAGATAAATAATCATCTTATATATTTACCGATTACATAATTGAAATTTTAAATGAGGCTACACCTATTACACAACTGAATGCCCCTTTCTGATTTTGGATGATGAACAAACTTACTGTCATGTTTTGCTCATGCGCGATTGAGTGTCACATAACCAAGGAAAAAATAGCTGGCCTATTTGATTTAGTTGTTGCCTCGAGAAGCTATAGAAGCTATAGCGGCGCAATAGTGGCAGTTAAACCATTTAGCGGGTTTTCTAACAAAAGTACTATATGGCATATAAATAGGGTATTTCAGCGTACATCATGGAAAATAATATTTTTCTTGGTTGTCAGGATTCTAAGATTTCTAGATACACCAATTCTATGATTTCTATCTACAATCCTAAATTCTGAACAAATGACATGGGGATGGAATGGAATAAGCAGACTGCATATGTTCCATACATACAAGTATAGAACAGAGAGGAAATGACAGAGAAGCTAGTATCGTAGCAGTTCTAGACTTCTAGTGTTTAAATGGAACAATCAAGCTTCTATATACAAATCAATTATGCGGTTCTAGTGTCTTAAAGCTGTAACAATTCACCGAGGAACTTCCGGGTGAGACATCACGGTGTTGTTGGTGTCTCACTTCAGCCCATGTCTCCCTGGCCACTGGTTGTCGTGGCCTCGGAGCAGCAGTCGTGGAACATGGCCAGGTTGATGCTGGTGTCTGGGGATTGCGTCAGCTGCATCTCGTTTCAATACCGCGTCGGTCGAGTGGAGACGAGAGGAATGGCTAGGGTTATGGCTGGGAGCAAATCGACTATGAAACAAGGGTGTAGTTTTGGGCTGACGCAAACATGCATTGGGCTTAAATTTCTAGCATGGTGTGGAATTTGGTTTAGCGGCACTATAGCTCCTCTTGTGGCTACACTATTTAGCGGTAATTAACGGAGCTTTGTTGGACATAGCACCGTAGCGGCAGAAACAGGCTTATCGTCATGGAAGGCTGTCCCGGCAGCTATAGCGGTCATGAAACTTATCTTTAGTTTCAACTACAGGAAAGATCTCTGGTTAGTTACTTGGATTATTGTTGTGACAATGAAGATAATCATATACCTCTGGTGTAGCGGCACAGGTACTCAAGGAATTTGCAGAAGGTCCGCTAGAACTCCTGGAAAGCCTTTTGTAAGAATATGTATCCTTTTCAAACTTTCGTTTTTAAAGCTATCAAGTCGTGCTCATATGCAAGCATTGTTCTATTGAATAATTGAAAGGACTATCTATTTGTCTGATAATTGTCTTATGAATGTTTTTTTTGTGTATGGCTAATAAAATGCTTTTTAGATGCATGGTTGGATCTATATCAGATCATCCCTGCAAGTTAATACTATTTACCTATGTGCAAAACTCTTTTGTTACGGATTTATTCTCAATTGTCTACCATTGATTCTTTTTTTCTTAACTCATGCAGATGTAGTTGAATGCTTCAAATTTTATAGAGGCAATTACACAGGGTATGATTTCAGATGATTTTTCTAGAGCATATACAACGAGGAGAGTTGTTCAGGTAAATCAAAACTTGAAAGATACCGTGTTGTTTCCTATTTTGTAAAAATATTTATTTGTTCGTCCTTCAGAAAGAGTAGTACAACGAGCAATATTTAACATTGTAAACTAACCATCTATAGGATGATGGAATTAAAATAATCTAACTTTGCCAAATTAATCAATTTGCCACCGGCTTTCATTAAGATAAATGATCATCTTATATATTTACCGATTACATAGCTGACTTTTAACTGAGGCTGCATCTATTACACAATTGAATGCTCCCTTTCTGATTTTGGATTTTGGATGATGCACAAACTTACTGCCATGTTTTGCTCATGCACGATTGAGTGTCACATAACCAAGGAAAAAAAATAGCTGGCTATTTGATTTGGCTGCTGCCTCCAGAAGTTACAGAAGCTATACCGGCGCAATACTGGCAGCTAAATTATTTAGTGGTTTACTAAGAAAAGCAATGTATGGCACAGAAACACGAAATTTCAGCATATATCATGGAAAATAATAATTTTCTTGCTCTTCCTGACCATTACATTGCTTATTATAATCTTCCATACCTAATCTAGATACACCTATTTAAGGATTTCTATCTACAATCCTTATTTCTGAACAAATGACATGTTGATGGAATGGAATAAGCAGACTGCATCTGTTCCATATATAGAAGTATAGAACAAAGAAGCAAGCCCTGACGTAGCAGTTCCAGTGTCCGAATGTAACGAGCAAGCTTCCATATACAAATCAATTATGTGGTTCTAGTGTCTAAAAGCTGAAACAATTCACCAAGAAACAAGAAGGAAAGGACAAAGGAGTAGAAACGATCCATCTTGGGTTTCAGGCTGTGACATCACGGTGCTGTCGGTCGTCTCGATTCAGCACATGTCTCCCTGGCCATCAGTCATCACAGCCTCGGTGCATCAGCCGTGGAGCACAATCGACTTGGTTCTGGCGTCCGGGGATGGCGTTAGCTGCATCCTGTTTCAATCCTGCACCGGTCAAGTAGAGATAAGAGGAATGGCTAAGGGTTATGGCTGGGAGCAAATCGACTATGCAACGAGGGCGTGGTTTTGGGCCGACGTAAACATGCATTGGTCTTAAAATTTTAGCGTGGTGTGGCAATTCTTTAGCGGCGCTATATATCCTCTTGCGGCTACACTGTTTAGCGGTAATTAGCGGCGCCATATTATTACAAAATATAAACAGAGCTAATGGCCTATTTTATTCTAGCAGCACATAGGTTTAACTGTTTAAGAACGGTGAATCATTTCCAGGTGTTGCATTAGGGAGCCTTGATACAGCGAAAGACGGAAGTAGCAGAGTTCAGACGAGAACGGAGAATTCATCCAGAAGTTTCGTAAAGAAACTTTGATTCAATAAGAGATGGTAATTCGTACAGGTTAAGTGACTCCCAATTTGCGGCTACCCTTATTCAGTGAAGTAGTAGTTGTCATAGCACTTCAGCAAGTTTGAAGTTTTCATGTTTATTTCAAATATTAAATGGGAGGTTGCAGGATTAACAAAGAAATAAAAAAAATGCGTTAACTTCGTGCATAGTCTTAAAAGTGCCTGAAATTTCTAGGGTTTATGCCATATTTTCCGCATTTGCTAATTCATCTTCTAAATAGACACTGGCTCTTGGCATTGTTGTTTTATATTTTTTTTTACAAAGTGTAGAAGTGGTCTTCCTCGTGCATTGGGTGACTTCGTTGTAGCATGTGGATCTGACTAATGACGGGTTTTGTCCTTCATTGCAGCGATTGGTGGCACATTGACATTGGGGCTCTGAAACTTGAAGAAATTGAAGTATTTGGACACCCGTGGCAACGACTTTGTCGGTAAGTTTGATGACATATTTGCACAGTTGCAACGCCCAATTCATGTTGATTTCAGTTACAATCATTTGAAATAATCAGTTGAGAGTGATCCAATGCGGAAGGATCGATATCGTTCCCGGTCGCATCTCTCTCCCATCCCGGGTCGCACACGCGGGCGACCCCGGGGGCCGAAACCCTAACCAGCCGCCACCTCCCCGAACTTCCCCCTGCCACCGGCGGTGGTGGCGCCCCCCTAGTCGTCGAAGGAGGCATGGAGGAGGGAGGACGCGCCCATACGGGCCAACGATGTGCGGCTGGAGACGTCAATGGGTGGCGCTTGGAGGCGGTGTTGAGCGGGGGCGCACGGCGGGAGGAGGAGCTGGGCTAGAGCTGGATATGGCGAAGCACCTTGGAGCAGAGCTAGATGCGCGAAGGTTGACGCTCGACGAGGGTAAGGATGTCGTCCTAGCGGTGGCGCGGCCCTCCCTGGGCTCGGGAGGAGGATGTGGTGGTGCCATAGCCACCGCCGACGGCTACAGGAGGCGGCGGAGGCCGCAGATGACCAGTGGCCGATGGCCATGGCGGTGGAAGTACGGACCAAATCTGGGCCCAAATACAGCCGGATCTAGGTCTTAGGGCCTCTGCCGTTTCGTAGCTATCCGGACTGCGACAGCTGCGTCGGTGGCAAGTCCTTGACCTGCAGGAGGTGGAAGATGGAGGAGGGCTGCGGGTGCTCAGCCATGTTGGAGAAGTAGGAAAGGGAGTTTCGAATAACGGTGGTGAAAAACAACAGAGCTAACAGTATGGAACATAGTCGATTTTATTAGGCAGAAAGTTGAAAGTTGCAGTATAAAAACGAGAGGTGCAAAATAAAACACACGGAGCAGCAAAGATGGAGATTAAATATGCGTAGACGGATAGACCAATCATGGACATTTAGATACACTTTTCAGAATAAATCATAGGTGTTTAGATACACTTTTTACATAAGACACCACACACAAAGAAAAGAAATGATCAATCACCTGTCAACGACCGGCCAAAGATATGTAAAGAGGTGATGCAACAGTTCAACTTACCACAACAGACAGTAACACAAACAAAACACATTTGGACCAGTCACGACAGGCTAACGACATGCAAAAAGATGGTGCAACGGTTCTAGTGCGGTGGTGCCCAAGTTGTTAGGAGACAAGGCGAGTGAATTGGGCAGGGTAACATGGTGCACTAGGCTAGTTTAGAGCGAAGTCCAACCATCGTTAAGGTAAGCTACGGAGTCCAACAAGGACCACCAAATATGCCAAAACAACCAAATGCAAAGTGAACATTTTCCTTTGTCAAAAAGGGACCAAGATCAAATTGGGTGACAAATAAATAATCGAACTAATAAATAATGGAGAACTACGAATAATTAAATTTTGTTTCCAAATATTGTTTCTATTCAGTACCCAAAACTGCGGTGCCATGTTTATTATTGCCCAAAGCATGATATATTGATAGTATAACTCTTTCTCATATATATGTTTTTTTCTAGAACAGAGGTACATCTCAAACAACAAAATAATTAGTTTAATGCTTTGGTAGAAAGGTTCATTCACTAGTAGAAAAGAGGGCTTTGGGTTTTTGCTCCAAAGAGCATTAGCATCGGATTTGGCCCGAACCGGTGCTAAAGGGGTCATTAGCACCGGTTCGTGCGGTCTGGACACCCAGGGGATCAGCCGCGGCATTAGCACCGGTTTGTAACACGAACCGGTGCTAAAGGGTTCGCGGCTGATGCCAAGCCTTTAGCACCGGTTCGTGGCACAAACCGGTGCTAAAGGTCTATCCTTTAGCACCGGTTAGTTTTTCTGCTCACCACGCACCTCCACACACCCCCCCTGGATCGCCTTTTTTAACTATGTAAAATAGAAAAGAAAATGATAGAAAATTCAAAACATAAAATCTTTTGAGATTCCTGTATGTTACGCAACCTACTATTAGGGAAAATTAACAAATTTGAATTTCAAATTTTTTTGTATAAAAAGTTTAGAAAAAGGTAAAATTGCATTCACTTTTGCCTACGACGTCAGGAAAAAGCGTATAATATATCAAAATGATCGTGGGAAAAAGGAGTAGAAACGATCCATCTTGGGTTTCAGGCTGTGACATCACGGTGTTGTCGGTCGTCTCGATTCAGCACATGTCTCCCTGGCCATCGGTCGTCATAGCGTTGGTGCATCAGCCGTGGAGCACAATCGGCTTGGTTCTGGTGACAGGGGATGGCGTTAGCTGCATCTTGTTTCAATCTCGCACCGTTCAAGTAGATGCAAGAGGAATGGCTAAGGGTTATGGCTGGGAGCAAATCGACTATGCAACAAGGGCTTGGTTATGGGCCGACGTAAACATGCATTGGTCTTAAAATTCTAGCATGATGTGGCAATTCTTTAGCGGCGCTATATATCCTCTTACGGCCAGGGACGGAGACAAGGGGGGACGAGGGCCCCCCCTATGGTTTGGATTTTATGAAGAATACTGCTCACTAGAACTGTAATTTCTTGCTGATTTAGCTTACTCTGCCCCCTCATGAAGTTTACAACACTATTTTGCCCCTCTCATGGTCGAAAGCTGGCTCCGTCCCTGCTTACGGCTACACTGTTTAGCAGCAATTAACTGTGCTATATTATTACAAAATATAAACAGAGCTAATGGCCTATTTTATTCTAGCAACACATAGGTTTAACTGTTTAAGAACGGTGAATCATTTCTAGGTGTTGCATTAGGGAGCCTTGATACAGCGAAAGACGGAATGAGCAGACTTCAGACGAGAACGGAGAATTCATCCAGAAGTTTCGTAAAGAAACTTTTATTCAATAAAAGATGGTAATTCGTACAGGTAAGTGAACTCCCAATTTGCGGCTACCCTTATTCATGGAAGTAGTAGTTGTCATAACACTTGAGCAAGTTTGAACTTTTCATGTTTTTTCTTTCAAATATTAAATGGGAGGTTGCAGGATTAACAAAGAAATAAAAAAAATGCGTTAACTTCGTGCATAGTCTTAAAAGTTTCTAAAACTGTCTAAAATTGTTAAATTGGGCATTTGGAATGTTGACTTCTACATCAAGGTCGATGATGACGTGCATGTGAACTCAGGTGCATTTTATTTCTTCGATATTATAGCCTTCTTTTGGAGAAAAAAAACCAACCCAGTTCGATTTATCACCTTATCGTTATGTTTTACATGGAAAAAACAGGAATACTTGCCACTACCCTTGCTCGTCATAAATTGAAACCAAGAACTTGCGTAGGCTGCATGAAATTGGGTCCAGTTCTTGCTGACAAGTAATGCTAACTAAACTTTCTTGAAATTAAATGCTAGCTTGAGGTACAAACTACAAATTTCCTGCTTGAATCTGCTCTTGTCATGTGGGAACTTGAAGTGCCATGAACCTGAGTCCTGGAAATTTGGGGAGGATGGAAACAAGTACTTCCACCATGCTACGAGATAGATATATGCCATCTCAAAAGACCTTCCGACCTATATCTGAATAAATCAGTGTTGTGTCGATGGTCATATATTGTAAAATAATCCCCTGGATACAAATGAAGTAAATCTAATGGTTCATATGATCTTTGGCATGCCTATCTTGTACAAGTATGGAAATGAAGATGTATCGTGGAACTCCACCAGGCCGTGGTTTATTGGTTTAGAGGTTAATCATATAGATGAAAGATACATGTGCTGTGGAACTCCACCAGGTCTGTCTGCTTCCTCACCGCTGAACAACCCTTATCATACACTTCTCTAACTTTTTATTTACCCTTATCATGCACTTCTCTGGCCTCTCCTAATTGTGCATCAACACTTCCACAGACTGTGAGTGGAAAGGGCAAGCTGGCAATGTTTGTGTTGTGTCCTTTGATTGGAGCTGTAGCGGCATATGCAAGTCTGTCGAGAGGCTCAAGGATGTACATGCTCGATGCGATGAAGGTGATTCTTCTGTTTGGAGTGCTCTCATCTAGCGAATATCCTCCCTGAACGTAAATATGTAGCATGCTCGGTACACCTTGACGATCGTGCCTCGCTGGTTGCAACTGAAATTGCACCCCAGTAGTGTTAGAAAATAGACCAAAGTAGGGTTAGGGGCTGAGGTTTTGCATCTTACATGTAATAGGGGTGAGTTTCTCAGCTGCTCTACAACAAATTAGAGATGATGTGCTGTAGAAAAACAACTAATGCAAATTTTGATCAATTTTTGTGCAACTTCCTTTGCTTATTTTTCGCACAAATAACAAGTGCTTGTTTGAAACAGCTTAATTATGTTCGTATTGCTATATGAGATTTGTCAATATGCTAAATCCACATATGCCCCTGCAAAGTTTTTCTTTTTTCATATATAATTCTTCGTTCATCTCATTTTCGGAGGATTTCTAACATTTTATTAACCTCACGTTTTCTTTGTTCTTTGGAAGTCCAATCAACATGCTGTATACCCTAGAATTTAGTTTATTTTCTGGTTCCTGCCTAGCACAACAATTTTTACATAGAAGTTTTGCTTCTACATAACGAAACAATTTTGATTGCTTGAAAACATAATACTATTTTGCATTTGTCACATAGGAAACCGAAATTCGTCATCTGCATGGGAATTTCCATCCACAAAGAATAGTGTCACCTTTTTAATTTTTTTCTTTGATACTGAAAAGGATTTTTCCCTTCAAATCTCTCTATCTGTCTGGATTTCCTTCTCTTTATTTTTCTATCCTCATATCCGGATTTCCTGTCTGGTCCGTCCCCAGCTCTCGAGATCCATATGTTCTATCCTCTCAATTTGAAGCTGATCCTCCTTGAAATCACCAAAATCAGCAACGAAGACATAAACCAATGGCCATCAATGCGGATGCGCACGTGCGCAATTTGCAGCGCCATTGGCATCAATGTCGGCGCGGGAGTTCATTGGCGGGCGCAGTGTTCAACGACGGCCTTGATGGCTAAACACTGCGGCCGGTCCCTTCTACCGCCAGGTCGCTTCCAAGCGGACCCACGACACACGCGACCGAACACGCGCGCTGTCCACACCAACGCGTCGGTTTCCCAATTTGTGGTGCCGATGTGTTGCGATGGACGAGTCGTTCTGTTTGCGGCCCGCTGGAGCGTGCACTGCTGATCTATCTGTCTGCCCTCTACATGCCCTAAGGGCATCCCAACGCACCGACCCAAACCGGATGCGTTGGCCCGTCTGGATTGGGCCGTTTGGGTGTCCGCGCGGACACGCGGACCTGGACGCCCGTCCATTTAGGTCGCACAGTGCGTCCAACGCGCGGACGCATCACAAAAGTAAAAGACCACAAAAACAATAATTAAACTTAAAACATAGTTCATTTAAACATATGCTCTATTGTGGGCGAATTTATACAAAAGAAAGCCCTATATGGGCTTCAACTAAAAAAGAAATAAGACGAGGTGGCCGCCGACGCGCCGCCTAGTCCCAGTTGACTTTGTCGCCGTGGGCGTCGATGACGCCCCCGGGCGGTGACGCGCTGTAGTGGCTCGAGCACGCCGGGGACTCCGACCACGGTAACCACTGGGCCTCTTCCCAGGCCGACCGCGGGTCCGGAGGGATGGACGCCCGCAGCTCCTCCGCAATAGCCCGCAACTCCGCCTCCTCCTTGAGGCGGAGGTGGCGCTCCTGCTCCGCCTGGCGCCTGGCCCAGCAACGCCTAGGCGCGGAGGTGCAGAGCACCTCCATGAGATGCAGCCACTTGGCAGCCTCCTCCACGAGGGACGCCGCTAGAGCGGCGCGCAGGCCGGGGTCGTCCTCCTCCTCGGGCTTTGGCACTAGCGCTGGTTGCGCCACTGCCGCGCCCACTTGGCCCGCATCCTGGATGTAGAGCCCACCATGGTGGCGGGCAGCTCTCATCGTTGGCACGATCCGTCGGCTGCTGCCGGCCTCGTCGTCGTTCGCGTTGGGAGCGAAAGGTCTCTTCGGGACCATGGCGACGGATGCGAGCGCGTGGGGAGTTGGAGTGGGAGTGGGGAAGTGTACTGCGTGCCATCCGCGGCCACGCAAATCTGGCCCTGATTTGGGCCAGATTTGGGTCGTCTCGGACACCGCGGTCATCCGATTTTGGAATGCTTCGCTACGTTGTGTCGCGATTTTATCCGGCTCGACCCTAACACAGGATGGTCGCCGCGTTGGAGATGGCCTAACAACTCAACCTCCGAAGGATTAAAATCTATTTTCTTATTAAAATTTCTTTGATACTGAGGATTTGTTTTCTTCAAATTCTTTTTAAAATTTCTTTGATACTGTCCAGATTTATATTTGTCGGTCCATCTTTCCCGTCGGGTCCGTCCCAAGCTCCCCCGATCCATCTTTTCTCCAAATCCTTTCAATGCGCAGCTGCTCCTCCCTCCAATCACCAAAATCAGCATCAAAAACTTCCCCATCAGAACCAATGACCGGACCCAATGGCCATGAAAGAAAATCTTGAGCTCCAAACCGAGCCGGCGGAAGGTGGCCGGCAAGTTGCCATTCTCTGCAGCATATGGTCGCGCACCTGAGGCGGCCGCCGCCGCCGTTGGTGTGCTCGACGTGCCCCTGCGGGAGGCCGTCCTCGAGCAGCCACGAATCTCCGACGCTGGTGGATCCACCGCGCGGTCGAGTTGGCCACCTCAGGGTCAAGGTCACAGTCGCCGCCGCTGCGTCACGCGCATACAGGCATCGAGCCGGCCACGCTACGCTGCCGCGCCTCCTCGCTGCTCCGACTGCGGGGACGAAGAAAACGGGGAGGCTAATTGACCTGGGCGGCGGCGGCGGCGACAACGACACGAGAATTTGCGGCGACGACGCGAGAGTGGACGGGGAACGGGCCTCGGGGGCCGAACGGGCCTAGCTGGGCCTCATCAGAGAAGCCTTTTAGTGCGGGTGCGGCGCGGGACGCGAAAATACCGTCCGCGGCTATTCTCTGCCCGGTTTTTAGTACCGTACCGGAAGTTTAGTGAAAATCTTACCTGTTTATAAGGCTGAGTTCCGCTGATTGCATCGCCAGCACGGGGATGATGCACGGCTATCAGCTGCGAAAGATGCCAAAGAGCACAAACAAAAGAGGCCACCGTGCCCAGCCCGTGACCCAGCACTAAAAAGTGCACACGGGAGAAAAGAAGGCCTCCGAGCCCACCGTGACCCTGCACCGATAAGTGCGCAGGGACAAAAAAATGCAGTGAAAAGAACCCCTATGAGGGCATAGTCGTAAAAAATAAGCGCAACTGCATCCCCCGTGCTGGCATGCGCTAGACATTAGCGCCTGGCTTTTTTATCTCACATTTCTCATTAGGTCCGGAGTTGGATCGGCATGAAGATGGCGGTGTCGTTGACGTTGCCATTACTTTGTTGGGAGCATCGCGTTTGGAGACACGACATGGAGGATCTAGGTTGCCCTCCTCCGGTGCTCGCCGCCGTCCAAGGTTGTTCTTCAGAGGCGCAATGCACACCATTGTCGGCGAGGCCAAGACGATGCCTCCTTGGGATCGACTAAGTTCCACCATCTTTCTCCTTTAGATGGTGCGTCGACAAGGGGAGTCCTTTTGGAGTTGTTGTTTTTCGGAGTCGTCGGTGTCGGTCGATACACGACTTTGTGGTGATGCTAACAAATACATCAGAGGGAGTGAATAGGTGGAGGCAGTTACAATCTCTGTTGCACTTTTCTCAGAATGTGGTGATGCTAACAAATACAAAATTCATGAAGCCATTGTCAGAAGGGAGTTACAATGTTGTCCGTTCAGATATTGACCAGCATACTGGTGAGAAGGTTGAAATAAATAAGACGCACACTATCTTTCAGCCCGTGACCCACCACTAAAAAGTGCACATGTGAGAAAAGAAGGCCTCCGAGCCCACTGTGACCCAGCACCGATAAGTGCACACGGATGAAAAAAAAATGCAGTGAAAAGAACCACAATGAGGACATAGTCGTAAAAAAAGCGCAATTGCATCCCTCGTGCTGGCATGCGCTAGACATTAGTGCCTGGATTTTTGTTTCACATTTCTCTTTTACAATTCCAAATTTCTATGGTTTATGCTTCCTACATAGTTAACGATGACATTAGCACCTTGCATTTTTTGTTTATATTTCTTTTTTTTTACAAAGTCCGGAAGGGATCTGACTAATGATGGGTTCTATTACTTCATTGCAGCGTTTGTTGGCACATTGCCGTTGGGTTTCTGAAACTTGAGGAAATTGAAGTATTTGGACCCATGGCAACAGTTTTGTCGGTAAGTTGGATGACATATTTGCATAGCTGCAGCGCCCAATTCATGTTCTTCCCTGTGCGTTGGGTGACTTTGTTGCAAAATCTGCATCTGTCTAATGAGGAAAATTGAAGTATTTGGACCCCCTCCCCCTTCCCGCAACGGTTTTGTTGGTAAGTTGGATGATATATTTGCACAGCTGCAGCTCCCAATTCATGTTGATTTCAGTTGCAATCAGTTGAAATAATCTGCTGTGAGGTGTTTGAGAGTGATCCAACACCATTGTTCCCATTCTGGAGGTGTTCGATGCAAGTTACAATACACTCAGTGGCAATGCCCATCTTTTAACTTCATGTTTGCCTCAAGGTGTTGCGCCTGGAAAACAACAATTTCTCCGGGTCCATTTCGGAAGCGTTGTTTTGGAGACCTCAATGGTGCAGATTCCTACTTCACTTAAGTATCACATCTTTCAAACCATTCTGCTCAGATAAAGATCAATTATCCACTTTTCTCATTTCACGACAGCTAATTCTTTTAAGAGACAGTTTGGCTGTATGAAGGGTTGCATTGTTTCTCTGCAATGATGGGCATATCTATTTATTATTATTATCATCATCATTATTATTATTTACTAGGTTTGATAATCAATCATGCATATTTGTCTTACAACATTTCTTTAGTTTTAGCCACAGGAAAGATCTCTGGTCAATTGCGTGGATTATTGTCGTGACAATCAAGATAATCATATACCTTTGGTGCTCTGGTCGTGGATTATTGTCGTGACAATCAAGATAATCATATACCTTTGGTGCAGCCGGCTAGGTACTCAAGGAATTTGTAGATAGTTTGCTAGAGCTCCTGGAAAGCCTTCTATAAGAATATGTGTCCTTTTCAAACTCTGGTTTTTTAACTTACCAAGCCGTGCTCCTATGCTAGCATTGCTCTATTGAATAACTGACAGGACTATTGATTTGTCTGATAATCGTCTTATGAACGTTTTTTGTGTGTGTATGGTTAGTAAAAATGCTTTTTAGATGCATAGTTGGCTCTATATCAGATCATCCCTGTAAGTTATTGCTATTTACCTCAGTACAGAACTCTTTTATTTTCTTAAAAGTGTTACAAATTTATTCTCGATTGTCCATCATATGGTTCTTTTTTCTTTTGACTCATGCTGGTGATAGTTGAATGCTTCAAATTTTATAGAGGCCATTACACAAGTCTGATTTCTGATGATTTTGCTAGAGCAGGTGCAACAAGGAGAGTTGTTCAAGGTAAATCAAAACTTTAAAGAGACCCTGTTGGCTAGTTTGTGAAATGCTTATTTGTTCATTCTCCAGAAAGAGTAGTACAATGAGCAATATTTAACATCGTAAGCTAACCATCTATAGGATGATGTAATTAAAATAATCTGACATTGCCATATTAATCCATTTGTGGTCAGCTTTCATATAAGATAAAGATCATCTTATATATTTACCAATTACATAACTGAAATTTTAACTGAGGCTACACCTATTACACAACTGAATGCCCCTTTCTGATTTTGGATGATGGACAAACTTACTGCCATGTTTTGCTCATGCACTATTGAGTGTCATATAAACAAGGAAAAAAATAGCTGGCTATTTGATTTAGCTGCTGCCTCCAGAAGCTATAGAAGCTGTACCGGTATAATAGTGGCAGCTAAGCGTTTTTTCTAAGAAAATCATTATATGGCATAGAAACAGGGAATTTTAGCATACATCATGGAAAATAATAATTTTCTTGGTCTTTAGGACCATTACATTGCTTATTATAATCTGCTACAGACCTGATCAAGATACACCAATTCAATGATTTCTATGTACAATCCTTTTTTCTGAACAAATGGCATGTGGATGGAATGGAATAAGCAGGCTGCTTCTGTTCCATATATAGGAGTATAGAACAGAGGGGAAAGGACAGAGGTGCAAGTTCCGACATAGCAGTTCTAGTGTCCGAATGGAACAAGCAAGCTTCCATATACAAATCAATTATGGAGTTCTAGTGTCTGAAAAGTGAAAACTGAAACAATTCACCAAGGAACAAGGAGTAAAGGACAAAGGAGTAGAAATAATCCATCTTGGGTTTCAGGATGTGACATCACGGTGTTGTTGGTCGTCTCGATTCAGCACATGTCTCCCTGGCCACCGGTCGTCGTGGCCTCGGTGCAGCAGCTGTGGAGCACAACCGGCTTGGTTCTAGCGTCTGGGGATGGTGTCAGCTGCATCTCGTTTCAATTTCTCGCTGGTCAAGTGGAGACGAGAGGAATGGCTAGGGTTACGGCTGGGAGCAATCGACTATGCAACGGGGGCGTGGTTTTGGGCCGACGCAAACATGCATTGGGCTTAAAATTCTAGCCTAGTGCGGCAATCTTTTTATGAGCACTATAGCTCCTCTTGTGGCTACACTGTTTAGCGGTAATTAGCGGCGCTTTAGCGGACGTAGATCATAGCGGCAGAAACAGGCTTATAATCATGGGAGGCTGTCCCAGCAGCTATTGCGCAGCTATTATTTTCCTTACACATAAGGTACAAATTCTTCCTTTGCATTTATGTCATATAGCATTTTTACTAAATATGAACATAGTTATTGGCCTCTTTTATTCTAGCAGCACATAGGTTTAAAACGGTGAATTATTTGCATTATTTCCAGGTGCTGACTTGATGTAGTGAAAGATGGAAGGATCAGAGTTCAGAGGAGAACGGATAATTCATTCAGAAGTTGCGTAAAAAAACTTTGATTCAATAAGAGATGGTAATTTGTACAGGGTAGTGACTCCCAATTTGCGGCCACCCTTATTCATGAAGTAGTAGTTTTCATGACATTTGAGAAAGTTTGAAACGTTTCATGTTTGTTTCAAATATTAAATGGGAGCTTGCAGGATTAACAAACAAATAAAGAAAAGTTGCGTTTAACTTCGTGCATAGTCTTCAAAGTTTGTAGAAGTGTCTGAAATTGTTAAATTGAGCATACAAAATGGCAGGTAAGCGGTTATGAATAACAGTGGTGAAAAACAACAGAGCTAACAGTATGGAACATAGTCGATTTTATTAGGCAGAAAGTTGCAGTATAAAAAGAGAGAGGTGCAAAATAAAACACACGGAGCAGCAGAGATGGAGATTAAATATGCATAGACGGATAGACCAATCATGGACATTTAGATACACTTTTCAGAAATCAGAACAAATCATAGGTGTTAAGATACACTTTTTACATAAGGCACCACACACAAAGAAAAGAAATGATCAATCACCTGTCAACGACCGGCCAAAGACATGTAAAGAGGTGATGCAACAGTTCAACTTACCACAGCAGACAGTAACACAAACAAAACACATTTGGACCAGTCACGACAGGCTAACGACATGTAAAAAGATGGTGCAACGGTTCTAGTGCGGTGGTGCCCAAGTTGTTAGGAGACAAGGCAAGTGAATTGGGCAGGATAACATGGTGCACTAGGCTAGTTTAGAGCGAAGTCCAACCATCGTTAAGGTAAGCTACGGAGTCCAACAAGGACCACCAAATATGCCAAAACAACCAAATGCAAAGTGAATATTTTCCTTTGTCAAAAAGGGACCAAGATCAAATTGGGCGACAAATAAATAATCGAACTAAGAAATAATGGAGAACTACGAATAATTAAATTTTGTTTCCAAATATTATTTCTATTCAGTACCCAAAGCTACGGTACCATGTTTATTATTGCCCAAAGCATGATATATTGATAGTATAACTCTTTCTCATATATATGTTTTGTTTCTAGAACAGAGGAACATCTCAAACAACAAAATAATTAGTTTAATGCTTTGGTAGAAAGGTTCATTCATTCATGTGGCGGAGCTGCGTGTAAGCTTTGGGGTGCAAAAACTTTCATATTATTGATATTTCGTTATTGGTCCTTTTGGTGTAGGAAGTATGATCCCACACTTATTTTTCTCTGGCTTCTTCCCTGGCATCAACGTCATGAAGTAGAAGTCCGGCAACTTAACACGTCTGGGTTTCGATTCCTTAGGTGGTTTCTGGCGATATGGACATGGCCTGGGCAAAGGCCATCTGTATTGTAGAGTCACTGACAGGAAACAAATATCCTTGTGGGGTGACCGGAGTTTCTTCATGATGGCAAGAAAAGGAAAACAAAAACATGGTTATAGCATCATACACATTCAAATCATGCAGGAAAAACAAAGGTTTATTTCCAACAGGTTGAAGTAGATGCAAAACTTTCTATAAAACATTTTCCAATGCAATCTTTAGGAATACTTTTTATAGGATTCAATCATATGTATCAAACAACCAACATAAATAACAAATTCCTAATGACTCCAATATTGCCCGCCAAGGAAGCCACTCACTATCTAAACTAACTAGGCACGAAGCGCGGCTTGCCGCAAGACAAGTGGATACGCATAATCGTATTGAAAGGTAACATAGCTAACAGTATATGCATAGTCGATTTTATTAGGCAGAAAGTTACACTATGAGAAGCGAGGCATGCAAAGTAAAACTGGAACACATGGCGCAGCAGTTGTGTCAAACACACGGAGTAACAGCATGCAGAGACGGAGATTAAATATGCATAGACGGATAAGACCAATATGGACATTCAGATACAGTTTTTAGAACAAATCATAGGTGTATAGACACTTTTCACAGAAGACACCACACACAGAAATGGAAAATCACCTGTCAACGACCGGCCAAAGACATGTAAAAAGGTGATGCAGCAGTTCAACTTATCACAGCAGACATTAATACAAACAAAACACATACGAACAGGTCACGATAAGTTGTTAGGAACCGAGAGAACAGAGGTATATCTCAAACAACAAAATAAGTGCTAGTTTAATACTTTGATAGAAAGTTCATTCATTCATGTGGCGGAGCTGTGTGGGGGTACAAAACACCTTCATATTATAGATATATTATAAAATTCTCGTTATTGGTCCTTTTGTTGTAGGAAATATGACCCCACACTTATTTTTTCTCTGGCTTCTTGACTCGCTTCAGTATGATGAAGTCAAAGTTGAACGACCTAACACGTTTGGGTGTCAACTCCCTAGGCGGCGTCCGGCGATATAGAGATGGCTTGGGCAAAGGCCATGTGTATTCTCCTATGCCCGACACATCTCCAGTAGAGTCAGTCAGGGGGAACAAATATCCTTGTGGAATGAAGGGAGTTTCTTGGTGATGATAAAAGTTCATTCCAAGAAGATTCCCCGAAGTATCCATAAGAGGGCCTCCAACTCCAGCCCTGGTGATTTTACAAGTGGAGACTGAAAGGTCTGGACAATTGAGCTTGCTTTTGTGGTCTCTCAGCAATTTCCCACTGGTGGCCATTATCTTGAATCCATTAAAAATGCAACCCAGTGCTATTACTGTTAAATGTAGATGGGCTGCAGTCCAGTAAGGCAGCCCATATAGTCTACAATTCCTGAAATCTCAAGGCCCATCACGTTGGCAGCTTGGGACAGCCTTGGGGGACAAAGTTTAGTCCCACATTGCTAGTTGGGAGAGAGTTGGAGTGGTATATAAGGGCTGCTGTTCTAGTCATTCCAAGTGAGTGAGAATAGAAGAAGCCCTCGCGCACTCCTCCTCCTCCGCCCGCCCGTCTCGGCTCGGCACGTCACGTCACGTCACGTCACGCACGTCGCGTTTCGTGACTCGAGTTCGAGTTCGAGTTCGACACACACTCAAGGAAGCCTAAATTTTTGCTTGGTGCACCAACTGTGTTGGGTACGTGTCGACCTGCATGTGCATGCTCGCCGCGTGTCCCTGGCTTCCTACGCGTGTCAACGCGGTCGGGGCGGCTCTCCTCCCAGGGTATACAAGGAGACCGATCAGATCTGGAGAACAGTGCTCTTAGATCTCTCTCTCTCGCGAAGTTCCTTTTGCTGTGCTACTCTCTAGTCTTCCCCATCCCGGGGATTGCGTGCACAGTCGTCCGGGAGAGCAGGCCTCCGAAACCCCGTCCGTTGTGATCCTTCACCGGGAGACGGGCGATAAGGTTTTTGGGGAGCGTCTCGGCGCGACTGCTCGCTGCTGTTCGTCTTCTTCATCGACGGTTCGGCTGCTTCATCGACAGATCCGACTACACCATGGGGGACATCAACAACTCCCATGGTGGTGGTGGTGTCTGCTTGCTGGTGCGACCTTCCCGGTCGCTATGTACGTGCTTTTCCTCTCCTACCTTGCATCGCTACTTGTTCCATGTTCAGATCTGATGCATGTGCTTAGTCTGATGTGTATGGTTAAGTATGCTTGTGCATCTGTAATCTTGCTTTCGGTAATTAAACTCACACGGAAATTGCCTAATAATCCAACAATCCAAAAACCTTATATGCATAGGCAATTTTCACCGTCTGGTTTTGCTGATGCGCTTAAACCGAGCCCGTTTACGGGTTCTCATTTCAAGAGATGGCAGAGTAAAACTCTCTTGTGGCTCACTTCTATGGGCGTGCACCGAGTTGCGGAAGGTACTCCCAGAGGTCCGCTTACTCCTGACGAGGATAAAGCGTTCGGGGATGCCACCGTAATCTTTGTGGGTGCCGTCCTAAGTGTGCTTGGAGACAAGTTGGTTGATGCTTATCTGCACATACGAAATGGGAAGGAACTGTGGGATGCACTGGACGCTAAGTTTGGTGCTGCCGATGCCGGAGGTGAACTGTATGCTATGGAGCAGTTCAATGACTACAGAATGGTTGAGAACCGATCTGTAGTAGAACAGGCTCATGAGATACAGATCATGGCAAAGGAACTCGAGCTCCTCAAGTGTGTGCTACCGGACAAATTTGTCGCGGGATGCATTGTCGCTAAGCTTCCCCCTACATGGAGGAACTTTGCCACTTCCCTGAAACATCAGAGGCATGAGTTTTCTGTTGAGAATATCATGGGCTCTCTGGATGTTGAGGAGAAGGCGAGGACAAAAGACAAACACACTGGAAGAACCGAGGAACGTTCTGCTGCCAATATGGTGCAGAAAAATGCCCACAAGTCCAAGGGAAAGAACAAGGGAGTCTCCCAGACTACCAACTTCAAGAAGAAGGGGAAAACGGAGAAGAAAGATCCTTGCTAGGTGTGTGGCGAGACTGGCCACTGGGCTAATCGTTGTCCACAACGCAAAGGAAAGAAATGTCAGGCTGGACAGAACTCAAATTCTGTCAGCATGGTCATTGGAAACACAGAGGAAGGAACTACAGGGTATGGTAATATGTTACCTACTGTTCTTTCGGTGTTTCAGCCCACGGAATGGTGGGTTGATACGAGTGCCAATGTTCATGTGTGTGCTGACATCTCCATGTTTACCTCTTATCAGGCCCGAGGTTCCTCAGTTATGATGGGGAATGGGTTACATGCTACTGTTCGTGGTGTTGGCACGGTAGATCTGAAGTTTACTTCGGGAAAGATCGTGCAACTGAAGAACGTGCTGCATGTCCCTTCTATCAAGAAGTATCTCGTTAGTGGCTCCCGTCTTATGAAAGATGGGTTTAAGTTGGTGTTTGAGTCCAATAAAGTTGTACTGTCTAAGTATGGAACTTTTGTTGGAAAGGGATATGAATGTGAGGGAATGTTGCGTTTCTCTCTAGAAGACTTCGTGATAATGTTGTGAATCATGTAAGCACTAGTGTTAATGAAACTAATGTTTGGCATTCACGACTTTGTCATGTTAATTTCGGTTGTATGACGCGGCTTGCCGATATGAGTTTAATTCCGAAATTCACCTTTGTCAAAGGCTCTAAGTGCCATGCTTGTGTGCAAGCAAAGCAGCCTCGCAAGCCTCACAAGCCTGCGAAGGAAAGAAACTTGGCACCACTAGAGCTCATACATTCAGATCTATGTGAGATGAATGGTGAGTTGACAAAAGGTGGAAAGAAATTTTTCATGACTTTGATTGATGATTCCACTAGGTACTGTTATGTGTATCTCCTGAAAACTAAAGATGAGGCTCTTGATTTCTTTAAAATCTATAAGGCTGAAGTTGAGAATCAACTTGAAAGAAAGATAAAAAGGGTTCGGTCCGATCGTGGTGGAGAGTACTTTTCTAATGAGTTCAATTTATTCTCTGCGGAACATGGTATAATCCATGAGAGGACGCCTCCCAATTCCCCACAATCCAATGGGATTGCGGAAAGGAAAAACCGTACTCTAACGGATTTGGTTAACGCCATGTTAGATGTTTCGGGTTTATCCAAGGAATGGTGGGGGAGGCTATATTGACTTCGTGTCATGTCCTAAACCGTGTTCCAACCAAGAATAAAGAGATTACCCCCGATGGCGTGTATTTCACACGTTCGTTGGGCAACCCCAAGAGGAAGGTATGATGCGCACAGCAGCAAGTTTTCCCTCGTAAAGAAACCAAGGTTTATCGAACCGAGGAGGAGCCAAGAAGCACGTTGAAGGTTGATGGCGGCGGGATGTAGTGCGGCGCAACACCGGAGATTCCGGCGCCAACGTGGAACCTGCACAACACAACCAAAGTACTTTGCCCCAACGAAACGAGTGAGGTTGTCAATCTCACCGGCTTGCTCGTAACAAAGGATTAACCGTATTGTGTGGAAGATGATTGTTTGCAGAGAAAACGAGTAAAAACAAGTATTGCAGTAGATTGTATTTCAAGTAAAGAGAATTGGACCGGGGTCCACAGTTCACTAGAGGTGTCTCTCCCATAAGACGAACGAGCATGTTGGGTGAACAAATTACAGTTGGGCAATTGACAAATAAAGAGAGCATGACCATGCACATACATATCATGATGAGTATAGTGAGATTTAATTGGGCATTACGACAAAGTACATAGACCGCCATCCAACTGCATCTATGCCTAAAAAGTC
Organism: Lolium rigidum; assembly: GCF_022539505.1. NCBI lineage: Eukaryota > Viridiplantae > Streptophyta > Magnoliopsida > Poales > Poaceae > Lolium > Lolium rigidum. The sequence continues at coordinate 198,999,074 of NC_061509.1, forward strand.
CACCTTCGAGTTATCATCCGAACCCCTCCGAGTATTAAGTTGCAAAGCAACGAGACAATTGCATTAAGTATGGTGCGTAATGTAATCAACAACTACATCCTTAGACATAGCATCAATGTTTTATCCCTAGTGGCAACGAGCACAACACAACCTTAGAACTTTCGTCACTCGTCCCGGTGTCAATGCGGGCATGAACCCACTATCGAGCATAAGTACTCCCTCTTGGAGTTAAAAGCATCTACTTGGCCGCAGCATCTACTAATAACGGAGAGCATGCAAGATCATAAACAACACATAAGCATAACTTTGATAATCAACATAACAAGTATTCTCTATTCATCGGATCCCAACAAACGCAACATATAGAATTACATATAGATGATCTTGATCATGATAGGCAGCTCACAAGATCCGACAATGATAGCACAATGGGGAGAAGACAACCATCTAGCTACTGCTATGGACCCATAGTCCAGGGGTAGACTACTCACTCATCACTCCGAGAGCGACCATGGCGGTGTAGAGTCCTCCGGGAGATGATTCCCCTCTCCGGCAGGGTGCCGGAGGCGATCTCCGGGATCCCCCGAGATGGGATCGGCGGCGACGGCGTCTCAGTAAGGTTTTCCGTATCGTGGCTCTCGGTACTGGGGGTTTCGTCATGGAGGCTTTAAGTAGGCGGAAGGGCAAGTCGAGAGGCGGCACGGGGGGCCCACACCATAGGCCGGCGCGGCCAAGGGTGGGGCCGCGCCGCCCTAGGGTTTGGCCACCCCGTGGCCCCTCTCCGTCTCGTCTTCGGTCTTCTGGAAGCTTCGTGAGAAAATAGGCCTCTGGGCTTTTATTTCGTCCAATTCCGAGAATATTTCTTTACTAGGATTTCTGAAACCAAAAACAGCAGAAAACAAGCAATCGGCACTTCGGCATCTTGTTAATAGGTTAGTTCCGTAAAATGCACGAATATGACATAAAGTGTGCATAAAACATGTAGATAACATCAATAATGTGGCATGGAACACAAGAAATTATCGATACGTTGGAGACGTATCAGCATCCCCAAGCTTAGTTCTGCTCGTCCCGAGCCGGTAAAACGATAACAAAGATAATTTCTGGAGTGACATGCCATCATAAACTTGATCATACTATTTGTAAAGCATATGTAGAGAATGCAGCGATCAAAACAATGTGTATGACATGAGTAAACAAGTGAATCATAAAGCAAAGACTTTTCATGAATAGCACTTCAAGACAAGCATCAATAAGTCTTGCATAAGAGTTAACTCATAAAGCAATAATTCAAAGTAAAGGTATTGAAGCAACACAAAAGAAGATTAAGTTTCAGCGGTTGCTTTCAACTTGTAACATGTATATCTCATGGATATTGTCAACATAGAGTAATATAATAAGTGCAATAAGCAAATATGTAAGAATCAATGCACAGTTCACACAAGTGTTTGCTTCTTGAGGTGGAGAGAAATAGGTGAACCGACTCAACATTGAAAGTAAAAGAATGGTCCTCATAGAGGAAAAGCATCGATTGCTATATTTGTGCTAGAGCTTTGATTTTGAAAACATGAAACAATTTTGTCAACGGTAGTAATAAAGCATATGCATCATGTAAATTATATCTTATAAGTTGCAAACCTCATGCATAGTGTACTAATAGTGCTCGCACCTTGTCCTAATTAGCTTGGACTACCTGGATTATCACCGCAATACATATGCTTTAACCAAGTTTCACAAAGGGGTACCTCTATGCCGCTCGTACAAAGGTCTAAGGAGAAAGCTCGCATTTGGATTTCTCGCTTTTGATTATTCTCAACTTAGACATCCATACCGGGACAACATAGACAACGAGATAATGGACTCCTCTTTTAATGCTTTAAGCATTTGACAACAATTAATTCTTTTCTCATTAGAGATTTGAGGATATTTGTCCAAAACTGAAACTTCCACCATGAATCATGGCTTTAGTTAGCGGCCCAATGTTCTTCTCTCACAATATGCATGCTCAAACCATTCAACTCAGTGTAGATCGCCCTTACTTCATACAAGACGAACATGCATAGCAACTCACATGAAATTCAACAATGAGTTGATGGCGTTCCCCAGTAAACATGGTTATCGCACAACAAGCAACTTAATAAGAGATAAAGTGCATAATTACATATTCAATACCACAATAGTTTTTAAGCTATTTGTCCCATGAGCTATATATTGCAAAGGTGAATGATGGAGTTTTAAAGGTAGCACTCAAGCAATTTACTTTGGAATGGCGGGAAAATACCATGTAGTATAGGTAGGTATGGTGGACACAAATGGCATAGTGGTTGGCTCAAGTATTTTGGATGCATGAGAAGTATTCCCTCTCGATACAAGGTTTAGGCTAGCAAGGCTTATTTGAAACAAACACAAGGATGAACCGGTGCAGCAAAACTCACATAAAAGACATACTGAAAGCATTATAAGACTCTACACCGTCTTCCTTGTTGTTCAAACTCAACACTAGAAATTATCTAGACCTTAGAGAAACCAAATATGCAAACCAAATTTTAGCATGCTCTATGTATTTCTTCATTAATGGGTGCAAAGCATATGATGCAAGAGCTTAAACATGAGCACAACAATTTCCAAGTATCACATTACCCAAAACATTTATAGCAATTACTACATGTATCATTTTCCAATTCCAACCATATAACAATTTAACGAAGGAGAAACTTCGCCATGAATACTATGAGTAGAAACCAAGGACATATTTGTCCATATGCTACAGCGGAGCGTGTATCTCTCCCATAAAGTGAATGCTAGGATCCATTTTATTCAAACAAAACAAAAACAAAAACAAACCGACGCTCCAAGAAAAAGCACATAAGATGTGGCCGAATAAAAATGTAGTTTCAGGGGAGGAACCTGATAATTTGTTGATGAAGAAGGGGATGCCTTGGGCATCCCCAAGCTTAGACGCTTGAGTCTTCTTGATATATGCAGGGGTGAACCACCGGGTGCATCCCCAAGCTTAGAGCTTTCACTCTCCTTGATCATGTTGCATCATACTCCTCTCTTGATCCTTGAAAACTTCCTCCACACCAAACTCGAAACAACTCATTAGAGGGTTAGTGCACAATATAAATTGACATATTCAGAGGTGACACAATCATTCTTAACACTTCTGGACATTGCATAATGCTACTGGACATTAGTGGATCAAAGAAATTCATCCAACATAGCGAAAGAGGCAATGCGAAATAAAAGGCAGAATCTGTCAAAACAGAACAGTTCGTATTGACGAATTTTAAAATGGCACCAGACTTGCTCAAATGAAAATGCTCAAATTGAATGAAAGTTGCGTACATATCTGAGGATCATGCACGTAAATTGGCATAATTTTCTGAGCTTCCTGCAGGGCAGTGGGCTCAGATTCGTGACAGCAAAGAAATCTGGAACTGCGCAGTAATCCAAATCTAGTACTTACTTTTCTATCAACGGCTTAACTTGGCACAACAAAACTCAAAACTAAGATAAGGAGAGGTTGCTACAGTAGTAAACAACTTCCAAGACACAAAATAAAAACAAAGCACTGTAGGTAAAAACATGGGTTGTCTCCCATAAGCGCTTTTCTTTAACGCCTTTCAGCTAGGCGCAGAAAGTGTGTATCAAGTATTATCGAATGGTGGTGCATTCTCAGCGAGGTGTGGAGTTTTCTCAACTAGGCATATTATATTAGATACATAAGTTTTAGCATCTCCCTTTTCATTAGTCTTAGGTGTGCTACTCTCATCAAACAAATTTTCAGGAACAAGCCAAGCATAATTATTTTCTAGTGCATCATTCATAGCTAGGAGCTTGCATGGTATTGGTGCTTTGATCTCCTCTCCATCATCAATATTATTAGTGTATCTTATTCTATCCATATCCATCTTTTCAAGGAGACTAGCAAAATTAGTAGGAGAACCAAGCATATTAAATTTAGCAAAGACCTTTCTAGCTTCTCTTGCTAGACCACCAAATTCTCTAAGAAGGGTTTCTAAAACAAAATCTTTCTTTTCCCCTTCTTCCATATCACCAAGTGTGAAAAACATATGTTGGATTATAGGATTGAGATTAATAAATTTGGTTTCCAACAAGCGAACTAAATGCGCGGCAGCAATTTCATAAGTAGGCGCAAGGTCTACCAAGTGTCTATCCTCAAAATCATCAATAGTACTAACATGGTTGAAGAATTCTTCTATATTATTTCTCCCAACTATAGACCCACGTCCTACCGGTATGTTCTTTGTGGTAAAATTAAAAGGAAACATGATGAAATAAGTAAAGTAAATGCTAGTAACTAATTTTTTTGTGTTTTCAATATAGCAAACAAGATAGTAAATAAAGTAAAACTAGCAACTAATTTTTTTGTATTTTGATATAGAGTGCAAGACAGTAAACAAACTAGCAACTAATTTTTTTGTGTTTTGATTTAGTGCAGCAAACAAAGTAGTAAATAAAATAAAGCAAGACAAAAACAAAGTAAAGAGATTGAGAAGTGGAGACTCCCCTTGCAGCGTGTCTTGATCTCCCCGGCAACGGCGCCAGGAAAAGAGCTGTTGACGTGGGAGTTGAAAATCTTTGTGGTGTAACTTTTCTTCGTTTCCCGGCAACGGCGCCAGAAAAAGAGCTTGATGGCGTGTATTTCACACGTTCGTTGGGCAACCCCAAGAGGAAGGTATGATGCGCACAGCAGCAAGTTTTCCCTCAGAAAGAAACCAAGGTTTATCGAACCAGGAGGAGCCAAGAAGCACGTTGAAGGTTGATGGCGGCGGGATGTAGTGCGGCGCAACACCGAGATTCCGGCGCCAACGTGGAACCTGCACAACACAACCAAAGTACTTTGCCCCAACGAAACAGATGAGGTTGTCAATCTCACCGGCTTGCTGTAACAAAGGATTAACCGTATTGTGTGGAAGATGATTGTTTGCGAGAGAAAACAGTAAAAACAAGTATTGCAAGTAGATTGTATTTCAGTAAAGAGAATTGGACCGGGGTCCACAGTTCACTAGAGGTGTCTCTCCCATAAGACGAACAGCATGTTGGGTGAACAAATTACGGTTGGGCAATTGACAAATAAAGAGAGCATGACCATGCACATACATATCATGATGAGTATAGTGAGATTTAATTGGGCATTACGACAAAGTACATAGACCGCCATCCAACTGCATCTATGCCTAAAAAGTCCACCTTCGAGGTTATCATCCGAACCCCTCCAGGTATTAAGTTGCAAAGCAACAGACAATTGCATTAAGTATGGTGCGTAATGTAATCAACAACTACATCCTTAGACATAGCATCAATGTTTTATCCCTAGTGGCAACAGCACAACACAACCTTAGAACTTTCTGTCACTGTCCCAGGTGTCAATGCAGACATGAACCCACTATCGAGCATAAGTACTCCCTCTTGGAGTTAAAAGCATCTACTTGGCCAGAGCATCTACTAATAACGGAGAGCATGCAAGATCATAAACAACACATAAGCATAACTTTGATAATCAACATAACAAGTATTCTCTATTCATCGGATCCCAACAAACGCAACATATAGAATTACATATAGATGATCTTGATCATGATAGGCAGCTCACAAGATCCGACAATGATAGCACAATGGGGAGAAGACAACCATCTAGCTACTGCTATGGACCCATAGTCCAGGGGTATACTACTCACTCATCACTCCGGAGGCGACCATGGCGGTGTAGAGTCCTCCGGGAGATGATTCCCCTCTCCGGCGGGGTGCCGGAGGCGATCTCCGGGATCCCCCGAGATGGGATCGGCGGCGACGGCGTCTCAGTAAGGTTTTCCGTATCGTGGCTCTCGGTACTGGGGGTTTCGTCACGGAGGCTTTAAGTAGGCGGAAGGGCAAGTCGAGAGGCGGCACGGGGGGCCCACACCATAGGCCGGCGCGGCCAAGGGTGGGGCCGCGCCGCCCTAGGGTTTGGCCACCCCGTGGCCCCTCTCCGTCTCGTCTTCGGTCTTCCGGAAGCTTCGTGAGAAAATAGGCCTGCTGGGCTTTTATTTCGTCCAATTCCGAGAATATTTCTTTACTAGGATTTCTGAAACCAAAAACAGCGAGAAAACGACAAGCGGCATTTCGGCATCTTGTTAATAGGTTAGTTCCAGAAAATGCACGAATATGACATAAAGTGTGCATAAAACATGTAGATAACATCAATAATGTGGCATGGAACACAAGAAATTATCGATACGTTGGAGACGTATCAACCCCTTATGAGGAATGGGAAAAGAAAAGACCAACACTCTCCTACCTACGAACTTGGGGTTGTTTGGCAAAAGTGAATTTGCCAATCACCAAAAAGCGAAAGCTTGGACCAAAAACCGTGGACTGTGTCTTTCTTGGCTATGCTGCCCATAGCATTGCTTATAGATTTCTTATGATGAAATGCAGAGTGGACGACATGAATGTTGGCACCATCTTTGAATCAAGAGATGCTACATTCTTTGAGGATATATTTCCTATGAGAGATATGCATGGCATGTCTAGTTGGGAATCTGATCCAATACATGAAACTCCTATGGAGTACGATGAGGAATACGATGATGAGAGTTCAGATTCGATGAAGATGACAATGAAGCTCCCACAAGGAGTAAGAGACAAAGGAGCTGCAAAGTCTTTTGGTAATGATTTCATTGTGTATCTTGTGGATGATACTCCCACTACCATTTCGAAGCTCTCGCATCTCTCGATGCGGACTATCGGAAGGAAGCGGTTCAAAGCGAGATGGATTCCATCTTAGCTAATGGAACGTGGGAGTTATCGGAGCGACCTTATGGGTGCAAACTCGTAGGATGTAAATGGGTATTTAAGAAGAAGCTTCGAGCTGATGGTACTATTGAGAAGTACAAGGCTCGGCTTGTAGCCAAAGGCTATACCCAAAAGGAAGGCGAAGATTTCTTCGATACCTACTCACCAGTGGCGAGATTGACCACCATTCGAGTACTACTGTCATTGGCTGCCTCAGACCGGTCTTCTCGTTCATCAAATGGACGTTAAGACGGCTTTCCTAAATGGAGAGTTGGACGAGGAAATTTACATGGAACGGCTGATGGTTTTGTACTACAAGGTCAAGAAAGAAAGGTGTGTAAATTAAAGAAATCTTTGTATGGTCTCAAACAAGCACCCAAACAATGGCATGAGAAGTTCGAAAGAACTTTGACATCTGTGGGCTTTGTTGTTAATGAAGCCGACAAATGTGTGTATTACCGCCATGGTGGGGGTGAGGGAGTTGTCCTATGCTTGTATGTGGATGACATACTAATTTTTGGGACAAGTCTCAAAGTGATTGAGGAGGTAAAAACCTTCTTATCTCAGTGTTTTGAGATGAAAGATCTTGGGGAAAGCTGATGTTATATTGAACATCAAGCTATTGAGAGATGGGAATAATGGGATTACTCTTGTGCAATCTCATTATGTTGAGAAGGTGTTGAGCAGATTTGGCTATGCTGATTGCAAATCTTCTCTCACACCTTATGATCCTAGTGTCTTGCTTCGAAAGAATGAAAAGGCAACTAAAGATCAATTGAGATACTCTCAAATCATTGGTTCACTCATGTACTTAGCTTGCGCTACGAGGCTCGATATCTCGTTTGCTGTATGCAAACTTAGCCGGTTTGTGGCCAACCCGGGAGATGATCATTGGCATGCTCTTGAGAGAGTAATGCGCTATCTAAAGGGAACCATGAGTTATGGAATTCATTATACCGGGTATCCAAGAGGACTTGAAGGGTATAGTGATTCCAATTGGATTTACGATGCTAAAATGAAAGCCACAAGTGGATATGTTTTCACTCTTGGTGGTGGCGCTGTTTCTGGAAGTCTTGCAAGCGGACCATCTTAACGAGGTCAACTATGGAAGCAGAACTCACGGCATTAGATACGGCTATCGTCGAAGCGGAATGGCTTCGTGAGCTCTTGATGGACTTGCCTATGGTTGAAAAACCAATACCGGCTATCCTCATGAACTGTGATAATCAAGCTGTGATTGTCAAAGTGAAAAGTTCTAAGGATAATATGAAAAGTTCCAAACATATCAAGAGGAGATTGAAGTCCGTCGAGAAAGCTGAAGAACTCCGGAGTGATAGCATTGGATTATGTCCAAAGTGCTAAAAATCTGGCGAGATCCTTTCACAAAAGGACTATCAAGAAATATGATAGACCTAGCATCGAGGGAGATGGGTTTGAGACCCACTTGAGTTGCGAGGGGGTAACCCAACCTATGTGATCGGAAATTCCGTGAAGTAGGACCTGGGAAAACAAACCGGAGCAGGCGAGTTGAGAGAAAATTTAATACTCCCACTCCGCTGCGGATGCAATTCTCTCATAGCTACTTGTAAGGCAGGTTGACAATGTCTTAATGTGTTACGAGCGGCTCTTGATGAGCGAAGACGCCGTCCTACGGGGCGATCTTTTGAAGAACACACCTATATGAGTGACACTACTGGTCATAGTGTGGGAGATTTGGGTGAATCTCTAGTAAGCTCATGAAGGGCCGAGGAGTATGACTTATAAGCTCCACCCGAGGGAAGGCTAAGGTAGCCTAGTACCGTGCCGGCATTGAGCGAAACTTGCTGCACAAAGACCGACAATTCAAGGCATAGTCCATTGTTCGGTTGTAGTCAAGCGTAGCACCTTGCCTAAGTGGAAGTTCAACTTAACGGTCTCCACCGAAGTGCAGGTATATTAAACGAGTAAATGGAACTAATGTGTCATCCGATGTGCATATGAGATATGGTGGGGGATTGTTAAATGTAGATGAGGCTGCAGCCCAGTAAGGCAGCCCATATAGTCTACAATTCCTGAAATCTCAAGGCCCATCACGTTGGCAGCTTGGGACAGCCTTGGGGGACAAAGTTTAGTCCCACATTGCTAGTTGGGAGAGAGTTGGAGTGGTATATAAGGGCTGCTGTTCTAGTCATTCCAAGTGAGTGAGAATAGAAGAAGCCCTCGCGCACTCCTCCTCCTCCGCCCGCCCGTCTCGGCTCGGCACGTCACGTCACGTCACGACACGTCACGCACGTCGCGTTTCGTGACTCGAGTTCGAGTTCGAGACACACTCAAGGAAGCCTAAATTTTTGCTTGGTGCACCAAGCTGTGTTGGGTACGTGTCGACCTGCATGTGCATGCTCGCCGCGTGTCCCCGGCTTCCTACGCGTGTCAACGCGGTCGGGGCGGCTCTCCTCCCAGGGTATACAAGGAGACCGATCAGATCTGGAGAACAGTGCTCTTAGATCTCTCTCTCTCGCGAAGTTCCTTTTGCTGTGCTACTCTCTAGTCTTCCCCATCCGGCGATTGCGTGCACAGTCGTCCGGGAGAGCAGGCCTCCGAAACCCCGTCCGTTGTGATCCTGCACCGGGAGACGGGCGATAAGGTTTTTGGGGAGCGTCTCGGCGCGACTGCTCGCTGCTGTTCGTCTTCTTCATCGACGGTTCGGCTGCTTCATCGACAGATCCGACTACACCATGGGGGACATCAACAACTCCCATGGTGGTGGTGGTGCTGCTGCTGGTGCGACCTTCCCGGTCGCTATGTACGTGCTTTTCCTCTCCTACCTTGCACTGCTACTTGTTCCATGTTCAGATCTGATGCATGTGCTTAGTCTGATGTGTATGGTTAAGTATGCTTGTGCATCTGTAATCTTGCTTTCGGTAATTAAACTCACACGGAAATTGCCTAATAATCCAACAATTACATCTATGTCATGACCATCATAGGCATGTGGGCTGACTCGCAATGCAAGAAGATTCCAGTACCCCATGATCTCAATGCAAGCTACATTGAGCGTTAAATCGTAGCTTTTCAATATCCCTATGACCCGAAATCGATTCCTAAGGCACACTTCAATCCTCAGGTCTGTCTTGATCTTCTTAACATCACCAGAAACTCTGACCAGACTCGCCGAAGTGACGATTTTTGCGGAGCATGCGTTGCAGTCTATAACAAACCCTGTGCAAGCAAAAAACGCCGCATTTCCATCGAATGAAGCTAGCGAGACAACACTTCGGGAGATCCGTGAAGCGACGCCATTACGGAGCGCACCCCACGTATCATCAGGAAATACATCGTCATAGGAAATGATCACACGTGGCAATAATACTGCTCTTGATGATGATGATGAGTTGCTGCCGGGTGTGCAAGTAGTATCATCGTCCATCCTTTGCTTTGTTCCCATGCTGACAATCCCAGCACTGCCCAGGGATTCAAGAATCAAAACCCTCTGCAGGAAAGGGGTCATTTTCCGTTGGCTGCGGTAGCTGTTGATTCCAACGAAGTTACCATCAAAATCAAGAAGCGGGCCTCCGATTCCAGCCGTGTTGATCTGGCACGTGCTAAACATAATCTCGTAGGGCTCGACGGCCGGAGAGCCAAGCTGCACCCCGCTTGTGGCCATTAACAAGCCTGAAGTGAAACGGCGCCACACGGCTACCACTTTCCTGTAAGGCGTAAACTGCGTGTTGTGATGATCGAGATTTGCGGCGTGAAGACCAGCCACATGCTCAATGTTGACAACGGCATAATCAATGAATAGACGCTCGAGCTCTATCCGCCCATCGACAATTTGGCCATCTGGAAGGCGTACTTTGATCGTTACATTGTCAGCGATCTTTCCTTCGGCGGCACGTGGACCCAAGCTTGCACATGTCAGGAAACTTGTAGCGTTAGTGCATGATGAAGTTTGGATGCATATGTCTGTGCGTTCGATCAGCATGGTGCCCCCGATGAAGGAGACAATCGAGACGACGCTCCGAGACAAGCTTGAAACGACCGGCTCGCTCAGCTCGCTCCAGACACCATGGCCGGATTTGCTCGAACAGCCAAATCTTCCGGTGGAGGCAGCAGGCAATCCTAGGCGGTAAGGTCTTGGCCTAAGCGCTAGGCTGTAACGATGCGGATTTTCGACATCTCTCTGCGTGAGCGTCATCGGCAGCATCTTCCCAGGCCGGCGGCCTTAGAATATGGGACGCTTAGTTCGTGGGAGGGAAATAGATCTGAGACACCGGATGAGCTTTGAAATAAGGTCGCCGCCCGCCGCTGCCGGATGTGCCTCTTCCTTCGCTCTCTTTCTCATATTAGAAAGGAGGCAAAAGTCTGAAACAAACCTTGTAGTCGTACCCGAAGTCTGAATCAAACTCCGACCTTCAAATCCCTGATTTTTGAACCTTAATCTCTCCAATCCCGGCCTTCCCGGTCGTTTTCTGGGCAAATGTTGTTTGTGCGCTGGGATTATGGAGAATCTGGACTAACGGTGGATTTGGGCCTGTTCCAGCCTGGGCGGCGTAGGGGATCGAGGAGAGGCCGTGGCCATGCCGAGGTCGTCCACGGAAGGGAGAGCCGCCGCTGCAGGGATGCCGAAGGGAGGGCGTCGTCTAGGTCGCTGGTGCAGCCGGTCCGGCGTGCTGGCGAGCTGAAAGCAGTGTACTAGCTAGGCCGTCCCCCGTGCGGTGGGAGCGAGACGGCGGCGTGGCAAGGCGTCACCTGTGTGGGCTGGTGCTTGACGCGGCTGGTGACGGAAGAGCACGACCTATCCTTGGCGGACGAGCTCCAGCCACTCGACCGGCTCGACGAGCTCTCGGGCGCCGTCACGGACCTATCGCTGCGCCTCAGGCTGAAGCTGCTCTTCCTCTCTCACAGGCTGCGATGCCATTAGCATGGTCATGTAATAGGCAAATTGTAATGCTACAGTTTGCTGTCAACAGAATTTAGTAAAATGCAATACCCATTGGTTCTAATAGATGCAATTGCCAACTATTTTGGCTGCAATTTTCTGTCAAAAATATATACAATTTACAATGTATGCGCATTTTGCTGACAATACAATTTACTGCCAATGGAAGTCATATGGATATAGAAATGACACACAAACTGATATAGAAATGACAAACTGACATGGATTCAGATTGGGTAGTACAAGTACCATTAGCCACCATAGCACAGTCAGTACATCATTTTCAGTAGCTCAAAGTGACATTTGGAATGTTCAGGACATCGGTTTGTCATCAAAAAAGAAGAAAGAAAACAATATAAGTGCATGTTTATGATCAATTCTTGGCCTTCTTTTGAAAGTTGCCTGCTGCATCAACAGGTTTACTTCCCTTCCTCTTTCCTGAAATAGATTGACATGCTTCCTTTCCTTTGTTCTGCACCTGGCTTGCTCTGACTTGGGAATCTGTTTGCGATTGCTGGTAATTGTTGCAACATGAGAGAATACACCCTGTGAGCTTTTTCCCTGTCCAAACTTATCAGTTCTTTGAAAACCGTTTGAGGTTGAGCTTCTGTTCTTTTTTGCTGGACTTGTGACCACAGAATTGATAACTCGAGCTACAAATGGCACAAGAATATTTTCTTCACCAATAACATCACTTTCATCTGCTATGAGAACAACTTCAGGCTCTGAAATTTCACCATCTTCATTGTCATTTTCAGTTTCAAATTCATCTTGGAAGTCGCTGCCACTTTTCTCACTTTCTTCTTCCAATGGAAGTCATATGGATATAGAAATGACACACAAACTGATATAGAAATGACAAACTGACATGGATTCAGATTGGGTAGTACAAGTACCATTAGCCACCATAGCACAGTCAGTACATCATTTTCAGTAGCTCAAAGTGACATTTGGAATGTTCAGGACATCGGTTTGTCATCAAAAAAGAAGAAAGAAAACAATATAAGTGCATGTTTATGATCAATTCTTGGCCTTCTTTTGAAAGTTGCCTGCTGCATCAACAGGTTTACTTCCCTTCCTCTTTCCTGAAATAGATTGACATGCTTCCTTTCCTTTGTTCTGCACCTGGCTTGCTCTGACTTGGGAATCTGTTTGCGATTGCTGGTAATTGTTGCAACATGAGAGAATACACCCTGTGAGCTTTTTCCCTGTCCAAACTTATCAGTTCTTTGAAAACCGTTTGAGGTTGAGCTTCTGTTCTTTTTTGCTGGACTTGTGACCACAGAATTGATAACTCGAGCTACAAATGGCACAAGAATATTTTCTTCACCAATAACATCACTTTCATCTGCTATGAGAACAACTTCAGGCTCTGAAATTTCACCATCTTCATTGTCATTTTCAGTTTCAAATTCATCTTGGAAGTCGCTGCCACTTTTCTCACTTTCTTCTTCATCCTCTTCACCATGGTACTCCACAAATACTTCAGCCAGTCTACCATCAATGGTGCAATCTGACATCTTCTTGCAGCCACTGCCATCACTCAAAAATAACAGGCCATTGGCCAATTCCTTACCAGGAGTAAGATAATAATATTTCATCGACGCCTTAACATTCATGTGGTTACTCAAATGGCCTTTCAACTGTGCAAAACATAGCTTAGCACACTCAATGCAAAACATGGCCTCATCTCCCCCCGCGTACTGTAATTCATTACCAACTCGGATGAACTCGCCACCGAAGTGAAATCGTACAATCAAAGCATCAGAAGGATCCATGATTAACTTCCCAGAAAACATCCTACATGAAAAGCGATGTATAACTTGTAAATATTATTCCTAAATGTATGTCTAACACCTACAGATCCTTGAATTGACCGCATGGGTAATTTACAACTAGAAACCCCTGAATTAACAGACACAAACCCCACATTTATCAATCTAAAAAACTAAACCAGCAATGCAGGACGAGAATAAGAATAAGAAGCGAGAATGGGGTCTGGGTGGTTACCTGCTTCCTCCCTTTCGTTGTCACAGTCTCCCCCACCGGCTAGTTGCAGGTCGTTGCGGCCGCCGCGAGTCAGAGTCTCAGGGATAATAAGAAGTTGGAGCTCCAACTGGTCGGGAACTGATCGGGGAGTTGGGGACGGACGTCTAGAGTCGGGGACAACGTGCGCCGCCTGGATCGCTTTCACGCCGCCGCGATCACCCGCTGATCTCCATTGCTGCAGCGTCTAAACAGGAAACAGGGCGAGCAAGCGGAACGGAAGCCCGGTTTTGCGGAGAGATTGAGGTGAGGAAAAAGGGGTAACTAAAATTTTAAAGCCCACCGGTCAGTAAGGCCCATCCTTAGGTTTCCTGTAATCTCAGCCACGTCTGCTACTCCTAGCGCAGGAATGAGATTTGCCCAGAAAACGACCGGGAAGGCCAGGATCAGAGAGATCAAGGTTCAGAAATCAGGGATTTGAAGGTTAGAGTTTGATTCAGACGTCATCTACGAGTACAAGGTTTGTTTCAGACTTTTGCCTAGAAAGGAACAATATACTCGTGTCCCCGTCAGTTTAGGCTCTCGTCTAGGAAAAGAACTCCACAGTGATCGGGTCGATCGGGTATGAGTGTATGACTATCATACGGGACCGGACGGGGACGCGTTTACTACCTCCCAGTTTCCATATATAGCGATCGGGACGTGAGAGGGAGACGGAGGAGACGAGATCGACCACACCGAGATCGACGGCCATCGATTGATGAGGCTAAGAAGCGAGACAGCTGTTGGTCAATCTGCCAAGATGCATCTTCGTCAAGACCCTAACTTTTTTTTAGAGCAAACCATATTTTTTAATCGAAAATCAAGTATGTGGAAATCAAAATACATAAAATGATTATCCTGAATTTGCAGATAAAATCCTAAAATCGATGCAAAATGATCCCTAGGGTTCCTGCAACAACCATAGCTAGCGGCCACTACTCAACTCCAGCGCCGCCGAGACGAACACAAGAATAGTCGTCGAGCCTCCACCGTTGCAAGATCCAAAAAATCACCATCGCCAACGAGGCTTTGTGAGACGATGAACATGCCTGCTCAAGTAGCGAGGCACATGTCGTTATGGCAGGTCGACCGGGGGACGTCCCCGTGCTGTCTTGGATCAACATATGCCGCCTCCCCATCGACGAAGTCGGAGAAGAACGACATATCCACCACCTCCGGACCAACATCTTCGCTCCAGAAGAACCACCTCGCCCTGGCCGCCAGCGTCGTCGCGGATAGCAACGAACGCCAGCGACATACCGAGAAACTGATCTTGCCATATCTGAAGCACGGCGAGAAGACCAAGCTATCGATATGAAGGATCATTTAACACATGTTGCCATCAACTCCGAGGCGCTGCCCAGAAGGTCGCGCCAGTGTGGGAGTATGGTTGAGGCAGATTTATTAGCTAGGACGCCGTGTCCACCACCTCAACGATGCACCACAGCAGACAAGACCTAACCCTAACTACTAGATCAGAACGGAGACACAAGGTCCCCCTCCCTCCTACCGTTGCCGGAGCATCAAGCGGAGGAAGAGGGGACCAAGACCATCGCCCCTAGCCCGTGGAGGAGATTGGGAGGAATTGGAGCCGCCGCCGCCTCCAGGAGGAGGAAGAGGCAAAACCGATGCCAAAGCAAGATCTCGTCAAGACCCTCACTGGGATCTCATATATGCCCTCGGAAGATCTAGACATTAGATCAATGTAGATCTAACAATTATTAAGGTGGGACTTTATAACCCATAGAGTGCGGTAGGATATTTTTTAAATATTCAGCACCTTATGAGGTACCTTGGGTTTACAGCCAACATTGGGTGAGAAAATTCCTTTATTAGCATGGAATATTACATGTAATAAGATCTTAAGAACATTTTGTCCTTTCTTTATTTTTTGCATCTGTTAATGAATCAATCTCCACTCCTTATAACCAAAGCTTAAAACATACTCCCTCCGTTCCTAAATATAAGCCATATAGTTTTTGGTACCGAAATTAAAGAACACATATTGAGAGAAAATTACACGAGGTTCGGGTAGGATTACTGCTAAACATTTAACATGAGAAAACAGAGGACTTTTCAAAAGATAAGAAAATATAATCAAATTCCTAAAAAAAATTCCATACAAGTGGTGTGTCACACTAAAGCCTATATTCTGAATTTTTCTCAAAAAACTATATGACTTATATTGAGAAACAGATGGAGTACATAACTTGAAATAAATTTAATCCTAGGTCTCATACTATCAGCTGTATCAGGTTCTAAACCTTGGTTGATCAGCATCACATATACCACATACATCCATTATGCGGCATAGGTGTTACATCCCGTATAAGAACTAACTTGGGAAATAGTACTTTTCTTTCTTTCTGCTTATTCCAGAGAATAATTTCTGCCTTTTATAACCATAGATTATATTACTGTCATATTATATATTCTTTTACCATGGTGGACGCGGGCCTTGTGTCTAGCCTGGCGGCATAGGTTGCTGCAGAGGTGATTTTACCATGTCAATGCATATTACATATGGTAATATGATGCCGACACAAAGAAGGCGAAGGACAAGGCTTGTCAGCAACTCGTCAACAACAAGGCCCGGAGTAGCAGCTTTTTCGGCATGGTACCACCACACGGGATCCTTTGGCTCAGGACCTTACACTACAATATGTACACATGTGGTAGTCTTGGGCTATGGGTGTGGAGAAGCATGCATGGTGGTGATGGTCACCATGATGACGTGATGATGATGTACATTTTGGTTGTAGCTAGGGCTTACAAACTTCTCATGGCATGTATATTTTGATGAGATGGTATATGCTAACCCCTCATGTGATGGTGACCTTGCGGCGTTAGGATGACACCCATTTTTTTGTGGTGGTATGTTGACACCATAGTTGTAGGATGAACTTGTGATCCACTTTTACTAATGATCATGCATGCTCATTTTAGTTTATGATCTGGTGTGAACTTGTGCTACTTTGTTTCGATTTCATTCGTGCTTGTGATGATGTACCTCACTTGTTCTTCTTGTGCCATGTTAGTATTATTGGTATTCAGAGGGAGGCATCCAGGAGTCTACAATTCATGGAGGATTTGTCAAGATCAAGTCAATGACTCCAACAACATCTATAGAAGGTATGATACTCTAGAGGAAGCACAAGAGAAGTTTCAGAGCTTCTTAGATAATCAGGCTATGTGTTAGTTGATCCCCAATGCACTTTGTAGCTATGCATATAGGGGAAGGAGCACCTCATGTGTGATATAGTAGGCTTAAAGATTTCATCATCGTTTATCTGATTGTGGTGATCATCAAGATCATGTTCGATCATGTTCTTCTTTGGCTATATTTAATATGCAATGACATGGTAAAATCACCATATTTGAACAATGGTAACAATATGCAAGCTCATGTGTGCAACCAAACACCTATGAGTTGCATTAGTGAAACAAAAAAGGGTTATGTGCAACCTACCAAATAAAGAGAGATAGTTGTCCACCCTGTGTACAAAAGATGTTCACGAGCTATGTGTTGGAGAACATGGCCAGGAACTCGATTGTTTTGGACAAGCCCCTAGGATCCAACCCCTAGGAACGCCAAAATGGTTACAGGCTACCAAACATGCTCCTAGTATTCTCAATTGCCACATGTGCTCGCTTCATTGTTCGGTGAGACACGGGGACTATCCATAACCTCTAGTGATAAGCTACAAAGTACGGAGAAATTATGCACCTTATGGTGAAACAGCGATTATAGAGATGGAAGTAAGTCACCATTACTTAGCACACCTTATCCTCTGTAATTAAAAAAAACTAAGTTTTCCAAGTAATGATGTTATTAGAAATGGGAGGTGGCATTTTGGCACACGCGTGCATATGCACCCATTATATAAAATAATAATAAACAATTTTAGAAATGTCAAAAAAAATCTGACATAAAATTTTTCTTATACATTGTGATATCCTATGTTCGTTCACAAGTTTTCGTGGAAAAATAACATTTTGTGTGGTGTGTACAAAAAAGACAAAAAAATATCCTGTACGTAGTCGTGTTACAGCATTAAAATTTGTCTTTTTTACAGGAGCCACAGAAAAATGTTTTTTCTTTTGAAAACTTGTGTACCAACATAAAATGTCTAGATGTACATGTAAAAATTTAGTTTAGAATTTTTTAATACTTTAAAATGTGGATTCACATAATGGGAGCATATGCTCCTATGAGCCAAAGTGCATTTCCCTTAGAAATGTTACTACTTCTTGTTTGAAAAGAAGAGATGGTAGAAGGTAACCTAACGGAGCTAGACGAGGAAAAGGAGAGAATTATATGAATGGCTTGAGAGGAAACAAAGTGGAGATCTGGACATCAAAATGTCTCGTTGCTCACTCTACTGTGCAACAGAAACTAGTTTGTCAATCTGGACACCATAACAGCCGCAAGAACAAAACAAATGTAGGCTACCACGCACAACAAAATCCGTTAGATGATGAAAACAAATCCTTTAGTTTTTTACCTCAGTTTTACGCTAGCGTACATCAAGACCTGACCATAGAGAAGGTGTTCGTCAAAAAGAATCGTTTTGACATTTCATTTCTGCAAGTGTCGATAAAACCTGGGCAGACGAGTAGCCAACTCAAACATGTTGGGCAATCGAACATAGCTACCATAAGAACTTGCTAAAACACGGCAAAGTGAAGCATAAATCGCGCCAACATCGGTCGGCGTGGAGGCGCATGCCGCGCCACAGCGGCGTGATCACTGGGCACCACGCCGGCGCTTGTTAGCCCCAGCACCCTTGCCACCGGCTTCAGGCACCAGCACCTGCGCTGCGTACGCCAATTCCTGCTGCGCCTTGGCAAGCTCCCTCTTCTTGGCATTGCCCAGCTCCTTCTTCAGCTGGCTGATCTCGCCCTTGGCCTTGGAGAGAGCCTTCTCCTTCGCCTGCAGCTCGGACCGCAGCACTTCGCCGCCATTGCCACCACCAGCAGCAGCAGGCACCTGCGTCTTCTTCCCTGCCCGCGACGGCGCACCTTGGGAAGCTGCCACACCTGTGTAGTATAAAACAGTCAGACATTAATTGCAAGTACGCGGATCTTCAGATAGATATATTCGTACCAGGACACGCTGAGGCGCGGCTAATCTTGGCGGCGACGAGGTTACTCTCGGACAGGTACGTCTTGAGGTCGACGACGCCCTGCCCCTGCGACAGCAGGCGCACGACCGCCGCATCGCCATCGGTGAGCACGGGGTCGCTCATGGCCTCCTTGGTCGCGACGCCCCACTTCACGGGGCACCGCCACGGCGCGCCCGGCGGAGGCGACACGAGGAGGAACTCCTCCTTCCACCCCTTGATGGACGTGGGGAGGCCGGTGAAGAGCGCCGGAACGCTCTCCCTGGCCCGGAAGTTGTACCATCCCTTCGCATTGGGCAGCGCCGCGAGGGCGAAGAAGCGGCGAAACACGGGCAGCGTGGGCGCGCCGGCGCCGCGGAAGTGGCAGAGCACCGCGAACCCGACCAGGGTGCGCCACCCGTTGGGCGCGAGCTGGGACGGCGCGATGCCGAAGTGGGCCAGCGCGTCGCTGACGAACGGGTGCAGCGGCAGGCGCAAGCCCGCGGCGAACGCCTGGGTGTGCACGCAGATCGGCACCCCCGCGGCAGCGCCGCCGCCTCGGCCCCCGCGCGCGGGAGGAGGGGGCGGCGCGCAGGCCGCCTGGTTGGTGCCGGCGAGGTGCAGGCCGAACCCCTCCGGGATGCTGTACCTGGCGCGGAGCCCCGCGAGGGCGTCCTGGGTTCGCAGCGTCGACTTGAACTGCTCGACCATCGGCCAGGAGAGAACCGCCTGATCATCGTGCACTGGGCGGCTTCCTCCTCCTGCTCCTCCACCCGGACGCTGCTGCTGCTGCTTCGCCGGCTTGACGTCTTCCACGGCGCCGACTCCGCCGTAGGCGTAGGGATTGTCACGCGGCTCATCATGTACACGCGGGATACCTCCACCCGGACGCGCCGGCTTGACGTCTTCCACGGCGCCGACCCCGCCGTAGGCATAGGGATAGCCACGCGGCTCTTCATGTACACGCGGGATTCCTCCACCCGGACGCGCCGGCTTGACGTCTTCCATGGCGCCGACCCCGCCGTAGGCATAGGGATAGTCACGCCGCTCATCCTTTACACGCGGCATTCCTCCTCCACCCGGACGCGCCGGCTTGACGTCTTCCCCGGCGCGGACGCCGCCGTAGGCGTGGTCACGCCGCCAGTGCTCCGTCACCGCCGGCTTGACGTCATCTTCGTCGGCGAAGTACGGCTCGTATGAGTGGACGCTTCGTTCCTCGTAGAAGCGGTGGGAGGAGGACGACGAGGCGGAGCGGAACCACGACGACGACGACATGGCGGCTCTGGATCGGAGGGAGGCGAGGGGATGGCAGCGGTTTAGATCGGATTTGGGAGAGAAGGAACGGCGGGCGCTTTAACGTTGGTGCGCCACGGTTGGGGTTGGGGCGTTCCTTCCGGTGGAAGATTGGTGGTTCGCTTTATGGAAACGGATCAGCGCATTGGACTGCCGGAGAAGATTGCGTCACCCTTGACCACCAACATTATAGGGAGAGACCCCTTTCTTTCCTTTTGAAATTTGAAATTTGAAATTTGCACTAGTCGCAGTGGGTAGAAGAAGGGTTGCAAGCCGCGCCCACAACTTGTCCTGCAAAAGCAGACAATAAATCAAAAGAGGTTCCAGCCTTCCAGGTTCGAGCCGTAGTTGCTCCGCATCGCCCCCGCGATGGGGCGACCCCTCTCCCTCCACCACCGCAGGCCTCCTATCCAGCCCTTTCCCTGCAGCCGTCACGATGGCCTGGTCGTCGGTGCAGGCGCGATCTGAAGCAGGGGCGGCTGTGGCCAGGGTGGCGGCGATGGGCCAGAACTGGGCCGGCGGGCCTAGAATGAGTACAGAATAACCTACCTCCCGCGTATGGAATTTGACTACCAGTCGCGTGCTTCCACCAGTGGCTGGTAACTCGCCAGTGGTAAGGTCCTACTAGTTGCTGGCACGCTGCCAATAAAGTATTAGTCGCGTGCGCTAGCCGGATCCATTGCCAGTGCACTTTTTTCCAATTTTTTTAAAAAACTAGGACCAGTGCCTAGCTGTTCACGTGATTTTACAAAAAACACCCTAAAAACAAAAAAGAGAAATTGAGTCTATGGCACCTCTTCGTGGCGTTGACGAGAGGAGAGGACTAATAGAAGGTTGCCGGAGCAGGGCGTCGGAGGTCGGTGTCAGAGCAGGTAGTCGGCTGTGGTTGAGAAGGGTGTTGGAGGTGGGCTTCGGAGCAAGGCATCAGCGGTGGCAAAGCAGGGCATCGGAGGTGGTTTCCATCGTAGGAGAGGAGATGCTCATCATCACCGAAGAGGAGGCCTACTTGTTGTCGAAGAGAAGGTGGTCGCCGAAAGTGGAGGTCATCTTTGGTGAGAAGGGAAAGAAGGTGGAGAAGGCGAAGAGGGGCAGGGAGAAGGGGTAGAGAAGGAGGGAAAATGAGAGAGGGTAGAGAGGGAACTTTAAAAAAAATCCGGATATGAAAATATTTTGCATCGAAATCTAAATCCTCTGAAACTCGATTTTCCTTTTTGATTTTGAGGAATCAAAAAAAAGGGTAAACGGTCATGGGCTATTGAATGTGGATGCAACTTTTTCTGTAGATAAATTTTCATATAATTTTTTTTTATCGGAGGTCATGTGCAAAATCCAGAGCCGTTTTATGGAAACATGGCACCATTTTGCAAAATAGGTCGAAATTCATGTTTGTTAATTTTGGAAGCAACTATAACACACAACACATAGCCATTTTGAAGGAGTTTTAAATTTGAAGTTTCATCATTTTCTTTTAATTTTATAAAACTGAAAAGGCTACATCGATCCACAAGGAGTGTAGATTTATTTTATTAGTAGTAGCAAGCCAAAATGTGGTCGCTGCCAATAAGGGTTACTTGTCGCGTGTGCTGCTACGGCGCGCTGCCGGTATTTTGGCCTCACTCGCACCCCACCCGCCAAATATATTGGAAGCGGACGGGCAAATGGACACACGACCAGTATGGACATAACAGCTGCGTGACTCCATTAGCGCCCTGCGGGAAGTTTCTGGACCGAGTGCACTCGGGGCCCACCTAGTACTCGCGTGCCCTCGTTTCCTCTCCGCTACCAGTACAAGCTCACCAATCGCGTGCATATTTTTAACCCGCGACAAATAAAAGCAGTCGCTTGCGTTTAGATGGATGCATTGTCCGTGAACGTGCCCCTAAAGCATTTTCTCTACTATTGTAGCTCTATGCCTCATCTAGGCAGCCTCGGGCTGGGCGGGCGAGATGCGGCTGGAGCTAAGCCTGCTAGGTGTAGGTCTCTTTCCCTGTCTAGTAGAGGATGAGGCTAGCGCTTGGGCGGCTCCGGTGACCGATGTGGCCCTACTGTCATGTACTAGCTAGGACTGTTCTTGCAGGGGCAGGGATATTTCGCCTATCTCTCTCCGGTTTGCTCTGCTTGAGAAACCCTAGGATTTTTTGATGTGTGGGTGGCCCTGTTGGATATAGTGCCCTAGAGGCAAATAATAAAGAGTGTATATCATTATATATCAATAGTTTATAATAGTTTCGGCTCCACCAAGTGGCGTCTCGTCGCTTGAAGTTTCAGGCTAAGTTGCCAATGTTTAGCTATAGTCTCCAACACCCTTATAGATCTTGTAGTTTGGAGCCTTGCTCCACTCTGCCTGATCTTTTCTTGATTTAGGCTATAGCTTTACATCACTTGTGCTTGTATGTCTAGTTGGTAACCACAGTTTTTGTTTTCTTCTTTTCTATTTCACTTTTCCATGTTTTGTTGTACTGCTAGCCGGTTGATGGCTTTATTAATTTAAAGTCAGGCTCATCGAGCCTTATGTTTTTAAAAATGGTTCGAGCATAATTAGTGAATGATTAGTGAAAACACCCGCACCGCATTAGCTCGCTTGAAGCCTTAGTGGGTAATATCATATTTCCTTGGTTATGAAATAGGTTGCTCAACTTTATCTAGGGACGATAGACATATCTGTATCTAAAAAAAAGTTGAGCAAATTATTTTAGGACAGAGTGAATAACATTATCATGCATATGATATTACTCACTCTGATCGGTTTTAATCGACGTACATATACAAAGATCGCAACACATATTCACATATATTAAAACCGATAGGAGGTAGTATTATAATCTCGCTATAATGCATGGCATATAATATAATGCATGTTATCATGTAGCACTATCATAGTCGGACGCGAATTTTTGGCTCCTGGGTGCGCCAGCACCTGATTTGAGCAAAAAAATCAAAACAAATACTAAAATTGAATTAAAAAATACGGCCTAAATCATGTGTGTGTAGTATGTATGTAGGTATGTGCATGTCAAGTTTCAACTTAAAATATGAAAGTATGTAGCCTACACAAAAATAACAAAACATACTGTTCATAATATAATGAGTAAACGTATACTATTCGCACTATACCAAAGTTTCATTTTCACTTTTTTGTGTGGGTCACATATGGCCGTATTTTTTGCTGAAAATTTGCACACGTAAGTGTCAAGATGATATTTACGTGGGGAAATTATTTAAACTTTTTTTTGAAACATTTAAATCACGTTTTTCGAATTTTTTGAAATCAGGTGCGCTGGTACCTGGGTGCTCCACCATATTTTCGTATCATAGTCTCCTTATATTCATTGATTTGCAAAATTTCAGTGCAAAATTGTGTTCACGGTCTATTTGAAATTTATTTTTATAATTCATTGTGCTCTGATAATACCTATGTTACCACTATATTACGTCTCATCACTAATTTAAGTGAAACTTTAACTTTTCTGCATGCATGAAATACATGGTACTCCTATTGTGTGGATAGTCTTAAGAGCAAAGCAAGTTCAATATTATAGCAAACTCCTCTCTATAAGCAGATGCCATGGCATTTATTGCCAACCTATACTAGCATATACATTGTACAATAGTCACTTATAAAAGTGTACTACTTTATTAATATATGGTTCACTTTTCACTCTCACGTGCTAAAGCTCACTTAATCAAAAGTTGTTACTCCCAGTTGTTTTTCCTACTGAAAAGTTTTGGCAAAATATTAAATACAGCCACAGAAAATGATGTGTTAACTTCAAAAAAAATATGAAATTCTGGGACATAAATCACTTGGGTAGGTCACTGTAACATGGCGGTGAGATGAGGCGCACGACATGGTGTACCCCCCTTTTTTTAGAAAAACAGGGCTTCGTACCCCGGTTCCATTTCTGAAATCAAAGTCACAGACCAACATCATCAAAAGCCTAGAAGTTTAAAAGATCAGCACATCATCACAGACCGAAACTAGCGGATTTTGAAACAACGCGGGGGGGGGGAGGAGGGAGGAAGGGCACATGAGCAACCAGCAGCACAGCTAGATTTATGGCCACTCCAGGACTTTGAAGCTGCACCATCGCCAACAAGCATCAACGCATTGGCCTTCAGCGTCCTCGCCAGGTCTTCTACCGTGATCAACATAGGCTCAAAACCTCTCACCATGTTCAAATCACACACCTCCAGCGACGATCTAGCTTGTCGGCACTGATGGGTCAGGGGTGTCCCTGTAACAGGGGTGGTGAGGTGAGGCGCACGACATGGTGTACGGCGCTTGGCCGCCTTGCCGGCATGGTGTAAGACACTCCACAGCTAGCTGCAAAATATCAAATACAGCCGTAGAATTAGAACTAGCGTGGTTTGAATTTGGGCGATTTCACCATGCCCTCCTGCAATATCTGGTTCACTAGCTTCTGCTTGTCGGCATTGATGGGCCAGGGGTGTCCCTGTAATAACAGGACGGGCACTATCTTCTTTAGTGATAGGGAAAAGGTGGCCGATCTTTCGATGAGACGTGGATAGATCGATTTGTTGGTGGAGTTCGTGCTTGACGATCCGACTACACGTGCAAAGCTCGTGCGCCAATGCAATCGCTAGGACAATCTCCGCGAGTTACCGATCTTGCGGATGCACGATCAGCCTGACCAGCGAGGGTCTTAATTCCTACCTGAAATCGAGAACAAGTAAGAACTAATAATGCAATCAGAATATTGCGGATGAAAGATGAAAGCTTTATTGAATAAGGTGGGATTCCGAATAGTCGGTCTTGTTACGGGCGTTGGCCTCAAAAGAAGTACACGAGAGTTGCAGCGATGGCTAACTTTTAATCTAATCAAAATCCGAGTCTAAACGTGACGGCTATGGGGGTATTTAAAGGAGGAAAACGTGGGGTTTCGGCCAGCCATACGTATGGTGGCCGAACCAAACCCTAGAAGGCCTTTCCCCCTCCAATACGGATTCTAAAAAGTGGCTGTCTTAATTCCTGCAAAAATGACATGGGTCTGTGATACATCTCAAACGTATCTATAATTTCTTATGTTCCATGCTACTTTTATGATGATACTCACATGTTTTATACACATTATATGTCATATTTATGCGTTTTCCGGAACTAACCTATTGACGAGATGCCGAAGTGCCGGTTCTGTTTTCTCGCTGTTTTTGGTTTCAGAAATCCTAGTAAGGAAATATTCTCGGAATTGGACGAAATCAACGCCCAGCACCTTATAAATCCACGAAGCTTCCAGAACACCCGGGAGGGACCAGAGGAGAGCCACAGGGGACACACACATGGGGCTGGCGCGGCCAAGGAGCCAGGCGCGCCCCCCTATTGTGTGGTGGCTCCGTACCCCCTCCGACTCCGCCTCTTCGCCTATTTAAAGGTCCCTGACCTAAATCTTCGATACGGAAAAGCCACGGTACGAGAAACCTTCCAGAGCCGCCGCCATCGCGAAGCCAAGATCTGGGGGACAGAAGTCTCTGTTCCGGCACGCCGCCGGGACGGGAAAGTGCCCCGGAAGGCATCTCCATCGACACCACCGCCATCTTCATCAACGCTGCTCGTCTCCCATGAGGAGGGAGTAGTTCTCCATCGAGGCTAAGGGCTGTACCGGTAGCTATGTGGTTAATCTCTCTCCCATGTACTTCAATACAATGATCTCATGAGCTGCCTTACATGATTGAGATCCATATGATGAGCTTGTAATCTAGATGTCGTTATGCTATTCAAGTGGATTTTACTTATGTGATCTCCGGAGACTCCTTGTCCCACGTGTGTAAAGGTGACAGTGTGTGCACCGTGTGGGTCTCTTAGGCTATATTTCACAGAATACTTATTCACTGAGTTATGATTTGAGTTCGATGTTGATGGCGTGTAATTCACACGTTCGTTGGGAACCCCAAGAGGAAGGTATGATGCGCACAACAGCAAGTTTTCCCTCAGAAAGAAACCAAGGTTTATCGAACCAGGAGGAGCCAAGAAGCACGTTGAAGGTTGATGGCGGCGGGATGTAGTGCGGCGCAACACCGGAGATTCCGGCGCCAACGTGGAACCCGCACAACACAACCAAAGTACTTTGCCCCAACGAAACAGATGAGGTTGTCAATCTCACCGGCTTGCTGTAACAAAGGATTAACCGTATTGTGTGGAAGATGATTGTTTGCAAGAAAACAAGAAAGAACAAGTATTGCAGCAGATTTGTATTTCAGTATTAAAGAATGGACCGGGGTCCACAGTTCACTAGAGGTGTCTCTCCCATAAGATAAAAGCATGTTGGGTGAACAAATTACAGTCGGGCAATTGACAAATAGAGAGGGCATAACAATGCACATACATGTCATGATAAGTATAGTGAGATTTAATTGGGCATTACGACAAAGTACATAGACCGCCATCCAACCTGCATCTATGCCTAAAAAGTCCACCTTCAGGTTACCATCCGAACCCCTTCCAGTATTAAGTTGCAAAGCAACCGACAATTGCATTAAGTATGGTGCGTAATGTAATCGACAACTACATCCTTAGACATAGCATCAATGTTTTATCCCTAGTGGCAACAAGCACAACACAACCTTAGAACTTTCCGTCACTCGTCCCGGTATCAATGCAGGCATGAACCCACTATCGAGCATAAATACTCCCTCTTGGAGTTAAGAGCAAAAACTTGGCCGAGCCTCTACTAATAACGGAGAGCATGCAAGATCATAAACAACACATAGGTAATAACTTGATAATTAACATAACATGGTAATCTCTATCCATCGGATCCCGACAAACACAACATATAGTATTACGGATAGATGATCTTGATCATGTTAGGCAGCTCACAAGATCCAACAATGAAGCACAATGAGGAGAAGACAACCATCTAGCTACTGCTATGGACCCATAGTCCAGGGGTGAACTACTCACTCATCACTCCGGAGGCGACCATGGCGGTGTAGAGTCCTCCGGGAGATGAATCCCCTCTCCGGCAGGGTGCCGGAGGAGATCTCCAGAATCCCCCGAGATGGGATTGGCGGCGGCGGCGTCTCAGTAAGGTTTTCCGTATCGTGGTTTTTTCGCATCAGGGGTTTCACGACGGAGGCTTTAAGTAGGCGGAAGGGCAACGTGGGGGGCCACACGAGGGCCCCACACCACAGGTCGGCGCGGCCAAGGCCTGGGCCGCGCCGCCCTATGGTGGCGGCCCCCGTGGCCCCACTTCGACTCCTCTTCGGTCTTCCGGAAGCTTCGTGGCAAAATAGGACCCCGGGTTTTGATTTCGTCCAATTCCGAGAATATTTCGTTACTAGGATTTCTGAAACCAAAAACAGCAGAAAACAGACAATCTGGCTCTTCGGCATCTTGTTAATAGGTTAGTTCCAGAAAATGCACGAATATGACATAAAGTGTGCATAAAACATGTAGGTATCATCAATAATATGGCATGGAACATAAGAAATTATCGATACGTCGGAGACGTATCAGATGTCTCTATGAAATTGTGGTGTGTTAGTACCTCCTATGAATGCTTGATGCGTGTAGTTGACACGTCCGTTGGGAACCCCAAGAGGAAGGTGTGATGCGCACAACAGCAAGTTTCCCTCAGTAAGAAACCAAGGTTTATCGAACCAGTAGGAGTCAAGAAGCACGTTGAAGGTTGATGGCGGCGGAGTGTAGTGCGGCGCAACACCAGGGATTCCGGCGCCAACGTGCAACCTGCACAACACAATCAAAGTAATTTGCCCCAACGTAATAGTGAGGTTGTCAATCTCACCGGCTTGCTGTAAACAAAGGATTAAACGTATTGTGTGGAAGATGATGATTGTTTGCGAAGAACAGTAAAGAACAATTGCAGTAGATTGTATTTCAGATGTAAAGAATTGGACCGGGGTCCACAGTTCACTAGTGGTGTCTCTCCCATAAGATAAACAGATGTTGGGTGAACAAATTACGAGTTGGGCAATTGACAAATAAAGAAGGCATAACAATGCACATACATATATCATGATGAGTACTATGAGATTTAATCGGGGCATTACGATAAAGTACATAGACCGCTATCCAAGCATGCATCTATGCCTAAAAAGTCCACCTTCAGGTTATCATCCGAACCCCTTCCAAGTATTAAGTTGCAAACAACATGACAATTGCATTAAGTATGGTGCGTAATGTAATCAACACAAATATCCTTAGACAAAGCATCGATGTTTTATCCCTAGTGGCAACAAGACATCCACAACCTTAGAACTTTCATCACATCGTCCCAGCATTTAATGGAGGCATGAACCCACTATCGAGCATAAATACTCCCTCTTGGAGTCACAAGTATCAACTTGGCCGAGCCTCTACTAGCAACGGAGAGCATGCAAGAACATAAATAACATATATGATAGATTGATAATCAACTTGACATAGTATTCAATATTCATCGGATCCCAACAAACACAACATGTAGAATTACAAATAGATGATCTTGATCATGATAGGCAGCTCACAAGATCTAACATGATAGCACAATGAGGAGAAGACAACCATCTAGCTACTCGCTATGGACCCATAGTCCGGGGGTGAACTACTCACACATCGATCCGGAGGCGATCATGGCGTTGAAGAGACCTCCGGGAGATGATTCCCCTCTCCGGCAGGGTGCCGGAGGCGATCTCCTGAATCCCCCGAGATGGGATTGGCGGCGGCGGCGTCTCTGGAAGGTTTTCCGTATCGTGGATCTTGTACTGGGGTATTCGCGACGAAGGCTTTAAGTAGGCGGAAGGGCGGAGTCGGAGGCCTGACAGGGGGGCCACACACTAGGGCGGCGCGGGCCCCCCTTGGCCGCGCCGCCTTATTGTGTCGGCGCCCCGTGGCCCCACTTCGTCTCTCCTTCAGACTTCTGGAAGCTTCGTGGAAAAATAGGCCCCTGGGCGTTGATTTCGTCCAATTCCGAGAATATTTCCTTACTAGGATTTCTGAAACCAAAAACAGCAGAAAACAGCAACTGGCTCTTCGGCATCTCGTCAATAGGTTAGTGCCGGAAAATGCATAATAATGACATATAATGTGTATAAAACATGTGAGTATCATCATAAAAGTAGCATGGAACATAAGAAATTATAGATACGTTTGAGACGTATCAAGCATCCCCAAGCTTAGTTCCTACTCGCCCTCGAGTAGGTAAACGATAACAAAGATAATTTACTGAAGTGACATGCTATCATAATCTTGATCATACTATTGTAAAGCATATGAGATGAATGCAGCGATTCGAAGCAATGATGAAGATAATGAGTAAACAAATGAATCATATAGCAAAGACTTTTCATGAATAATACTTTCAAGACAAGCATCAATAAGACTTGCATAAGAGTTACTCATAAAGCAATAGATTCGAAGTAAAGGCATTGAAGCAACACAAAGGAAGATATAAGTTTCAGCTGGTTGCTTTCAACTTCAACACGTATATCTCATGGATAATTGTCAACACAAAGTAATATAACAAGTGCAATAAGTAAACATGTAAGAATCAATGCACACAGTTGATACAAGTGTTTGCTTCAGGATAGAAAGAATAGGCAAGCCGACTCAACAATAAAGTAGAAGATAGGCCCTTCGCAGAGGGAAGCATTGATTACTATATTTGTGCTAGAGCTTTTCATTTTGAAAACAAGAAACAATTTTGTCAACGGTAGTAATAAAGCATATGTGTTATGTATAAGATATCCTATAAGTTGCAAGCCTCATGCATAGTATACCAATAGTGCTCGCACCTTGTCCTAATTAGCTTGGATTAACATGGATTATCATTGCATAGCATATGTTTCAACCAAGTGTCACAAAGGGGTACCTCTATGCCGCCTGTACAAAGGTCTAAGGAGAAAGCTCGATTTGGATTTCTCGCTTTTGATTATTCTCAACTTAGACATCCATACCGGGACAACATAGACAACGAGATAATGGACTCCTCTTTAATGCATAAGCATTCAACAACGATTAATATTCTCATAAGAGATTGAGGATTAATTGTCCAAACTAAAACTTCCACCATGAATCATGGCTTTAGTTAGCGGCCCAATGTTCTTCTCTAACAGTATGCATACTCAAACCATTTGATCATGAAAATCGCCCTTACTTCAGACAAGATGAACATGCATAGCAAATCACATGATATTCAACAAAGGTAAAAGTTGATGGCGTCCCCAGAAACATGGTTACCGCTCAACAAGCAACTTATTAAGAAATAAGACACATAAGTACATATTCTTCACCACAATAGTTTTTAAGCTATTTTCCCATGAGCTATATATTGCAAAGGTAAAGAATGGAATTTTTAAAGGTAGCACTCAAGTAATTTACTTTGGAATGGCAGAGAAATACCATGTGGTAGGTAGGTATGGTGGACACAAATGGCATGGTTATTGGCTCAAGGATTTGGATGCACGAGAAGAATTCCTCTCAATACAAGGCTAGGCTAGCAAGGTGTTGACTGCCAAAACCCACCGGCGGGCAGCGGCCTTGTCAACACCGTAGAGCCGGGAAGAGCCTAGAGCTGCGGCTGGCTGAGACCCCTCCGAGCGACGGCCCGCAATGCTCTTCTGGTCACACGCGGCGATGCGAAGTGCAGGGCGTGCCACCTGACCTATACACTGGTCGGGGAAGGTGATGGGGATGCCTCGCTTAGTTTCCTGCGGGGCATACATGTAAACATTAAATACGAGCCTCGATCGGCTCTCGGGTTATCCCGTGAATCGGCTCAAAGAGCCGATCCACCCATGATTCGTACGGGGTGCACGAATACTTGGTGGTCCTGCTTGATCAAGATAAAGCTAATGAGATCTACGACGATTTAGGGTTTTCACCGCATAATCGGATCATCCTACTCCGAGGTTGGGCCTCGCGGCCACGCACGGTGCTCGTAAGCCGATCCTAAACAAGGCCTAAAAACCAACATGAAGTTGATCCTCGGAACATCCCGTTTAGGACTTGCGAACGCCACCCTACGTGCCACTCTGGATCCTCCCCCTTTGTAAGGCCTAACTATTGCGGATATTAAACTAATCCTTGTAGAACAAGGAGCAATCGTAACGGACCAGATCTACTAAATAATGATCAAGCGGGGTGCCGCCCCCACACTCGAGATAGGCGTGAGGGCGGCTAGATATGCAAGGGTTGCACTACGTAAGCATGCTTAAACGAAGAACAATGCTAACCCTAACACATCTAATGATAACTACGTTGCTCGCCATCAAAAGCGCTTCGATACGAGCAACGCATGAACAACGTGGGGCTTGTGCTGCCTAGATCGCAAGATGCGATCTAGGCAGCATGTCGC
Source organism: Lolium rigidum (assembly GCF_022539505.1). Lineage (NCBI taxonomy): Eukaryota > Viridiplantae > Streptophyta > Magnoliopsida > Poales > Poaceae > Lolium > Lolium rigidum. Next base: position 199,030,528 of record NC_061509.1, read on the forward strand.
TTACCTGATAGAAACCCTCGAGACGAAGGAGTTGGCGATGCGCCGAGATTGGTTTGTTTTGGAGTTGAACGTGAGTTGTTGTTTATTCCATAAACCCTAGATACATATTTATAGTCCAGCGGACTTTCTAATGAGGGCGTGCACTAAACCGTGCACGAGATAAACTCTAACTTCTAAATCGATAACAATCTATTATATTAAGATACACGGGCTAACTAGCCCAAATTCTCCGTGCAAGGCCGCTTCATAGATCTTCCATATGTAATCTTCCAAGCCCATCTTGATCGCGGCCCACCTCCTGATTTAGCCAAAATCTGGTGATAACACATGCCCCCCTGGTTTTGGTAATGATAATTTCAAAACCACTCTGTTTTTCCCCCGAGGGGTCGTGTCACGGCAGGGCAGAACTGTCGCAGCATGCTTCATCATGACGACTTGCCTTCCCAACTTCTCTCGCACAATTTGACGAGTTTTGGCACCATGTCCTCGAGAACTGCTCGGAAATTAAAAACCCCCACCTCCTTTTATTTAGCCGCATCGAACAGCTTCTCCTCTTTACCCCTTCCGCAGTAGCACTCCAAAAAACCCTCCCCGCAACCATGTCCTCTTCCTCTTCCTCTTCTTCTTCGTCGGATCTTTCCCACGTGTCCTCTCCCATCCGAGAGTCGACGCCCTCGTGGGGTACGCAAGCGGCGTACGACATCCTCGCCCCAACGAAGTGGGACAAAGAGGACCATGACTCCTCCGTCAGGTCCGAGGATGACAAATCCCACACCGACGGGGAGAGCGACCTCCGCTTCCTTGCCGACGAGGAAGTGGTGGAGGAGAGCGAAGACGACCGCCTCTCCTGGGCGGACTTCACCACCTCCGAGGAGGTGAAGGAGGAGGAAGAGGAGGAGGAGGATGAAGACAGCTCCTCCGACGAGCCGCCGGCCAAACGCCGCCACCTTCGGCCCGGGAACTTCAGCGACGTCGACAGTGGACGACGACGCCGACGAAGAGGATGAAGACGACGAGGGTCCTGTCGGCGGCCGGCTGGAGCGGTGATGACGAGCCGGCGGGGAGCAGCGCCGGTAGTGGCGACGACGGTGACGACGACGAGGGCAGCAGCGGCCCCTAGATAGGGTCTTAGCACAGGGCTAGCAGTAGTAGACGGGGCAATGTATCCCCCTGGTATTTCCTTTTGAGAGCAATCAGCTCTTCTATGTAAGAAATCGGCGCATTAATGAAGGAATTCCCCAACTCGATTTTGCCGATTCCTTTTATGATAATTTAGCCGATTGTCTTTCTTTCTGATTCTGCCGATTGCCAAACTGGACAATGCCCAACAAGCCGATGGCATCGCATCGGTCTCTCACGATAGATTTCGAGATAGATCCACCCGGACCCAAATTCCTTGTCAAACAAGGCCAAGCCCTAATCGCGCAAATCCCATGAGTTGTAAACGCAGATATCTCAAGATGTCATGTTGAACTTAGCGGCAAACTCCTGAAATAATGTCGGGTCTCCTCTAAATTTCAAACCTTCTTCCGCCGCATTATCCTCTCCGAATTCCGCTCGCTCGGTTCCGGCAGCTTCCTTCCGCAATAATCACTCGTCTTTCGAACGAGCCGCCACGAAGAGTGAGCCCACTTCGACAGAGTTGGTTAAACCTCGAGGGCGAGCTGCCCCCCGAGCCTCAGCCAAGGCGAGGATAAAGAATGAATCATCACCATTGATATTTCGGGGCGGGCTCAACCTTGTCCAAGAGAGCTATCCTGCAGGGCCACCAGCCGATCACCTCCCTTCCGTCGAGAGTCCATACAGCCGATCCAGCGGGCTATGATAATTTTGCAACATAGGCACCATCCTTTAGGTAACTTGTGGTGCAGAGTTTAGCCGATTCCAACGAAATCGGCTCCCCGGAGCAGAGAACCTTCAAGGTGAGCTGCCCCCCAGGCCTTAGTCGGGCGGGAATAGCAGCGAGCCGATCACGCCGATCATCCTTGGTTATCCAACTCGCAACGCCGTATCAACCGATTCACCAAAATCGGCTCTTTAGAGTGAGGAAATTTCAGGGCGAGCCGCCCTCCCCCGAGCCTCTTCAGTCCAAACCTTGCGCCTCGCTGATCAAATCAGCTCATCATCTTTGGCAAACTGAAGCAACTTCCGGTGAGACCGTCTTCGCATTGGCTATCTCTTGGAGGGACATCTCTTGGAGGGAACTAGCCCTCTGCTCTTAAGTCGATGTCTGCGCGTCGGCTATAAAAAAATTCGAATTTTTTCGGCCGACTTGTGTATCGGCCCCCATACTCCAATATCCACCATCAAAGGATGAGACTCTTCTACTGCATATCCTCGTGTTTTATCCACTTGGGCGCCCCCCCGCCGATTCTCGTCAAGAGAATTGATGACATCGGCTCGTTGGACCGTGAATGTGTTGAACCCGGGCGGTATGGATGGTGAGGATATTCACGGCCGATTATCGGAATCGGCCTCCACGTTGTTTGCTCGGTGAAGGTTTTGTAATGCTCCTTCATAGACCCTTGGGGCCGATCCCAAGGATCAGCCTCGCCAACTTGCACATCGCTTGGCTTCAACTACATGGTCGGGCCGGTGGATAAAACTAGCTTAACCCTTCCCTTTGTCACATCGATGCGCTCGCGATCGTCCAAGTTGATGCTCGAGAGGGGTTCTTGGCCTCGCTGCTTCCCATGCGTTCATGCCGGCCGTTGAAACTTCGGCCGAGTCATCGGCTTGGACGACCTCTACCTCATCACCACCCCACTTGTATTATGCATTGGTGCATCGTGGAGGGAATGCAGCGGTTGGCGTGGATCCAATCTCTTCCCGGCAAAACAAAGCATAATCGCTCGTGCTATCAACGATGAAGAACGTCGTAGGGATAGTTTTTCTTCCTACGGTCAGATCCACGTTCAGAACTCCTTGTGCCTCAGACGCTTGGCCGTTGAAGTCGCTCAACGTTACGTTGGTCTTGATTAGATCCGAACTCGAGCGTCCCGGCCGACGTAGCATAGAGTACGGCATGATGTTAATCGCCGCTCCGGTGTCCACCAGCATCTTATTTACAGGCCTCCCATCGATATACCCTCGTAAGTACAGGGCCTTCAGATGCTCGTAGCTCCTCTCTCGTGGCTTCTCAAAGATAACCGGCCGTGGGCCGCAGTCAAGTTGTGCCACGGATGTCTCATCTAATCCTGGAGCACTGAACTCCGAAGGAGGATAAACACCATATTTGTGCCGGCCGATGTTTCATCATCGGCTCTTCTCTGTTCGGGGCGCCACTCTTTTCTTTGTGGCTGACCTTCCTCGTCCGGGGTTCGCAGAATTTTGGCGGCCAGATCAGGCCGTGCCTTCCTTAGCGTGCGCGGGTATAATCTTTCAGCTTCTTCCAACCCACGCAGACGCTGGACTCTTTGCTTCTGGGAACGGCTGAGCCCATCAGGGCACCATCTGGGCTGATGATATTTGTATTCTTCACCACCGTCCTCTAGCTCCTCGAGATCTTCCATCTGAGGGGACTCAGCACGCTTGTTCCGTTGCGGGAAAGGCCCTAGCCGGCCGAACACAGACACGTTAGCGGCACCCTTCTTCCTTTGTTTGCATTCCGGGCGAGTCCTCGATTGTTGGCAATCGGCTCATTCCCGAGTCCCAAGCAATGTTTGAAGAACGGGCAGTCCCAGTGCTTATCCATGTCACTCTGCCCCCTTGGCCTTCCTTCGGCGCGACGATCGTACCCGTCGTTGCTTCTACCATGTTGGCGGTACCTTCCGACCTCGGCATCAGACTGGAAATTCCTTTCATCATCCGCGTCGTAGCGCCGACGTCGGTCGTGGTGTTGCTCGTATTTGTTGAGAGGGTGCTTGGAGCGTGGGCGTTGATACCGCATGCTTCTTATTCCCTCCCTTGCCAGGTACCGCCTGTCCTCACCTTGGGGCTGGTCGCGCGGATCGGCTCCCTCTTCATCCTTGCCACGGGAGTGGCTGCTTTCTGTTTCCTCTTTGTCATGGTGATACGTCTCCAACGTATCGATAATTTCTTGTGTTCCATGCCACATTATTGATGTTATCTACATGTTTTATGCACACTTTATGTCATATTCGTGCATTTTCTGGAACTAACCTATTAACAAGATGCCGAAGTGCCGATTCTGTCGTTTTCTGCTGTTTTTGGTTTCAGAAATCCTAGTAAAGAAATATTCTCGGAATTGGACGAAATAAAAGCCCGGAGGCCTATTTTCTCACGAAGCTTCCGGAAGTCCGAAGGAGAGACGAAGAGGGGCCACGGGGCGCCAAACCCTAGGGCGGCGCGGCCCCCCTTGGCCGCGCCGGCCCGTGGTGTGGGCCCCTGTGCCGCCTCTTGACCTGCCCTTCCGCCTACAAATAGCCTCCGTGACGAAACCCCCGCACCGAGAGCCACGATACGGAAAACATTACCGAGACGCCGTCGCCGCCGATCCCATCTCGGGGATCCTCGGAGATCGCCTCCGGCACCCTCGCCGGAGAGGGGAATCATCTCCCGGAGGACTCTACGCCGCCATGGTCGCCTCCGGAGTGATGAGTGAGTAGTCTACCCCTGGACTATGGGTCCATAGCAGTAGCTAGATGGTTGTCTTCTCCCCATTGTGCTATCATTGTCGGATCTTGTGAGCTGCCTATCATGATCAAGATCATCTATATGTAATTCTATATGTTGCGTTTGTTGGGATCCGATGAATAGAGAATACTTGTTATGTTGATTATCAAAGTTATGCTTATGTGTTGTTTATGATCTTGCATGCTCTCCGTTATTAGTAGATGCTCTGGCCAAGTAGATGCTTTTAACTCCAAGAGGGAGTACTTATGCTCGATAGTGGGTTCATGCCCGCATTGACACCGGGACAAGTGACGTGAAAGTTCTAAGGTTGTGTTGTGCTCGTTGCCACTAGGGATAAAACATTGATGCTATGTCTAAGGATGTAGTTGTTGATTACATTACGCACCATACTTAATGCAATTGTCTGTTGCTTTGCAACTTAATACCGGAGGGGGTTCGGATGATAACCCGAAGGTGGACTTTTTAGGCATAGATGCGGTTGGATGGCGGTCTATGTACTTTGTCGTAATGCCCAATTAAATCTCACTATACTCATCATGATATGTATGTGCATGGTCATGCTCTCTTTATTTGTCAATTGCCCAACCGTAATTTGTTCACCCAACATGCTTGTTCGTCTTATGGGAGAGACACCTCTAGTGAACTGTGGACCCGGTCCAATTCTCTTTACTCGAAATACAATCTACTGCAATACTTGTTCTACTCGTTTTCTCTCGCAAACAATCATATTCCACACAATACGGTTAATCCTTTGTTACGAGCAAGCCGGTGAGATTGACAACCTCACTCGTTTCGTTGGGGCAAAGTAGTTTGGTTGTGTTGTGCGGGTTCCACGTTGGCGCCGGAATCTCCGGTGTTGCGCCGCACTACATCTCGCCGCCATCAACCTTCAACGTGCTTCTTGGCTCCTCCTGGTTCGATAAACCTTGGTTTCTTTTCGAGGGAAAACTTGCTCTGCTGTGCTCATCATACCTTCCTCTTGGGGTTGCCCAACGAACGTGTGAAATACACGCCATCAAGCATATTTTCTGGCGCCGCTGCCGGGGAGATCAAGACACGCTGCAAGGGGAGTCTCCACTTCTCAATCTCTTTACTTTGTTTTTGTCTTGCTTTATTTTATTTACTACTTTGTTTGCTGCACTTATATCAAAATACAAAAAAAATTAGTTGCTAGTTTTACTTTATTTGCTATCTTGTTTGCTATATCGAAAACACAAAAAAATTAGTTTACTTGCATTTACTTTACTTATTTCATCATGTTTCCTTTTGATTTTACCACAAAGAACATACCGGTAGGACGTGGGTCTATAGTTGGGAGAAATAATATAGAAGAATTCTTCAACCATGTTAGTACCATTGAAAATTTTGAAGATAGACACTTGGTAGATCTTGCGCCTACTTATGAAATTGCTGCCGCACATTTAGTTCGCTTGTTGGAAACTAAATTTGTTAATCTTAATCCTATAATCCAACACATGTTTTTCACGCTTGGTGATATGGAAGAAGGGGAAAAGAAAGATTTCGTATTAGAAACCCTTCTTAGAGAATTTGGTGGTCTAGCAAGAGAAGCTAGAAAGGTGTTTGCTAAATTTAATATGCTTGGTTCTCCTACTAATTTTGTTAGTCTCCTTGAAAAGATGGATATGGATAGAATAAGATACACTAATAATATTGATGATGGAGGGGAGATCAAAGCACCAATACCATGTAAGCTCCTAGCTATGAATGATGCACTAGAAAATAACTATGCTTGGCTTGTTCCTGAAAATTTGTTTGATGAGAGTAGCACACCTAAGACTAATGAAAAGGGAGATGCTAAAACTTATGTATCTAATATAATATGCCTAGTTGATAAAACTCCACACCTCGCTGAGAATGCACCACCCTTCGATAATACTTGATACACACTTTCGCGCCTAGCTGAAAGGCGTTAAAGAAAAGCGCTTATGGGAGACAACCCATGTTTTTACCTACAGTACTTTGTTTCTATTTTGTGTCTTGGAAGTTGTTTACTACTGTAGCGACCTCTCCTTATCTTAGTTTTGAGTTTTGTTGTGCCAAGTTAAGCCGTTGATAGAAAAGTAAGTACTAGATTTGGATTACTGCGCAGTTCCAGATTTCTTTGCTGTCACGAATCTGAGCCCACTGCCCTGCAGGAAGCTCAGAAAATTATGCCAATTTACGTGCATGATCCTCAGATATGTACGCAACTTTCATTCAATTTGAGCATTTTCATTTGAGCAAGTCTGGTGCCATTTTAAAATTCGTCAATACGAACTGTTCTGTTTTGACAGATTCTGCCTTTTATTTCGCATTGCCTCTTTCGCTATGTTGGATGAATTTCTTTGATCCACTAATGTCCAGTAGCATTATGCAATGTCCAGAAGTGTTAAGAATGATTGTGTCACCCCTGAATATGTCAATTTATATTGTGCACTAACCCTCTAATGAGTTGTTTCGAGTTTGGTGTGGAGGAAGTTTTCAAGGATCAAGAGAGGAGTATGATGCAACATGATCAAGGAGAGTGAAAAGCTCTAAGCTTGGGGATGCACCCGGTGGTTCACCCCTGCATATATCAAGAAGACTCAAGCGTCTAAGCTTGGGGATGCCCAAGGCATCCCCTTCTTCATCAACAAATTATCGTGTTCCTCCCCCGAAACTACATTTTTATTCGGCCACATCTTATGTGCTTTTTCTTGGAGCGTCGTTTTGTTTTGTTTTTGTTTTGTTTGAATAAAATGGATCCTAGCATTCACTTTATGGGAGAGATACACACTCCGCTGTAGCATATGGACAAATATGTCCTTGGTTTCTACTCATAGTATTCATGGCGAAGTTTCTCCTTCGTTAAATTGTTATATGGTTGGAATTGGAAAATGATACATGTAGTAATTGCTATAAATGTTTTGGGTAATGTGATACTTGGCAATTGTTGTGCTCATGTTTAAGCTCTTGCATCATATGCTTTGCACCCATTAATGAAGAAATACATAGAGCATGCTAAAATTTGGTTTGCATATTTGGTTTCTCTAAGGTCTAGATAATTTCTAGTTTTGAGTTTGAACAACAAGGAAGACGGTATAGAGTATTATAATGCTTTCAATATGTCTTTTATGTGAGTTTTGCTGTACTAGTTCATCCTTGTGTTTGCCTCAAATAACCTTGCTAGCCTAAACCTTGTATCGAGAGGGAATACTTCTCATGCATCCAAAATACTTGAGCCAACCACTATGCCATTTGTGTCCACCATACCTACCTACTACATGGTATTTTCCAGCCATTCCAAAGTAAATTGCTTGAGTGCTACCTTTAAAATTCCATCATTCACCTTTGCAATATATAGCTCATGGGACAAATAGCTTAAAAACTATTGTGATATTGAATATGTAATTATGCACTTTATCTCTTATTAAGTTGCTTGTTGTGCGATAACCATGTTTACTGGGGAACGCCATCAACTTGTTGTTGAATTTCATGTGAGTTGCTATGCATGTTCGTCTTGTCGGAAGTAAGGGCGATCTACACTGAGTTGAATGGTTTGAGCATGCATATTGTGAGAGAAGAACATTGGGCCGCTAACTAAAGCCATGTTCCATGGTGGAAGTTTCAGTTTTGGACAAACATCCTCAAATCTCTAATGAGAAAAGAATTAATTGTTGTTGAATGCTTAAAGCATTAAAAGAGGAGTCCATTATCTGTTGTCTATGTTGTCCCGGTATGGATGTCTAAGTTGAGAATAATCAAAAGCGAGAAATCCAAATGCGAGCTTTCTCCTTAGACCTTTGTACAGGCGGCATAGAGGTACCCCTTTGTGATACTTGGTTAAAGCATATGTATTGCGGTGATAATCCGGTAGTCCAAGCTAATTAGGACAAGGTGCGAGCACTATTAGTACACTATGCATGAGGCTTGCAACTTATAAGATATGATTTACATGATGCATATGCTTTATTACTACCGTTGACAAAATTGTTTCATGTTTTCAAAATCAAAGCTCTAGCACAAATATAGCAATCGATGCTTTTCCTCTATGAGGACCATTCTTTTACTTTCAATGTTGAGTCAGTTCACCTATTTCTCTCCACCTCAAGAAGCAAACACTTGTGTGAACGGTGCATTGATTCTTACATACTTGCTTATTGCACTTATTATGTTACTCTATGTTGACAATATCCATGAGATATACATGTTACAAGTTGAAAGCAACCGCTGAAACTTAATCTTCTTTTGTGTTGCTTCAATACCTTTACTTTGAATTATTGCTTTATGAGTTAACTCTTATGCAAGACTTATTGATGCTTGTCTTGAAATGCTATTCATGAAAAGTCTTTGCTTTATGATTCACTTGTTTACTCATGTCATACACATTGTTTTGATCGCTGCATTCACTACATATGCTTTACAAATAGTATGATCAAGTTTATGATGGCATGTCACTCCGGAAATTATCTTTGTTATCGTTTTACCCGCTCGGGACGAGCGGAACTAAGCTTGGGGATGCTGATACGTCTCCAACGTATCGATAATTTCTTGTGTTCCATGCCACATTATTGATGTTATCTACATGTTTTATGCACACTTTATGTCATATTCGTGCATTTTCCGGAACTAACCTATTAACAAGATGCCGAAGTGCCGCTTGCTCGTTTTCTGCTGTTTTTGGTTTCGAAATCCTAGTAAAGAAATATTCTCGAATTGGACGAAATAAAAGCCCGGAGGCCTATTTTCTCACGAAGCTTCCGAAGTCCGAAGGAGAGACGAAGAGGGGCCACAGGGCGCCAAACCCTAGGGCGGCGCGCCCCCCTTGGCCGCGCCGGCCGTGGTGTGGGCCCCCTGTGCCGCCTCTTGACCTGCCCTTCCGCCTACAAATAGCCTCCGTGACGAAACCCCCGCATGCGAGAGCCACGATACGGAAAACAT
>NC_061509.1:199040143-199134926 GCF_022539505.1 Lolium rigidum
GAAAGTCTTTGCTTTATGATTCACTTGTTTACTCATGTCATTACCATTGTTTTGATCGATGCATATGTTTACAAATAATATGATCAAGTTTATGATGGCATGTCACTTCAGAAATTATCTTTGTTATCGTTTTACCTGCTCGGGACGAGCAGAACTAAGCTTGGGGATGCTGATACGTCTCCGACGTATCGATAATTTCTTATGTTCCATGCCACATTATTGATGATATCTACATGTTTTATGCACATTATATGTCATATTTATGCGTTTTCCGGAACTAACCTATTGACAAGATGCCGAAGTGCCGGTTCTTGTTTTCTGCTGTTTTTGGTTTCGAAATCCTAGTAACGAAATATTCTCGGAATTGGACGAAATCAAGACCCGGGTTCCTATTTTCACCGGAAGCATCCGGAACACCCGAGAGCCGCCGGAGGGGGCCCTGTGGGCCCCAGATGATAGGGTGGCGCGGCCTGGGCCCTGGCCGCGCCAGCCTATGGTGCCGCCGCCTGTTCGACCCTCTGACGCTGCCCTTCCGCCTATTTAAAGCCCCCGTCGCGAAAACCCTATTACGAAGGACGAAACCCACAGAAACCTTCCAGAGCCGCCGCCATCGTGAAGCCAAGATCCGGGGACGGGAGTCTCGTTCCGGCACCCTGCCGGAGCGGGGAAGTGCCCCGGAAGGCTTCTCCATCGAAACCGCTGCCATCTCCACCGCCATCTTCATCACCGCTGCTTGCTCCCATGAGGAGGGAGTAGTTCTCCATCGAGGCTCGGGGCTGTACCGGTAGCTATGTGGTTCATCTCTCTCATATGTACTTCAATACAATAATCTCATGAGCTGCCTTACATGATTGAGATTCATATGATGATGCTTGTAATCTAGATGTCATTGTGCTAGTCAAGTGAGTTTTACTTATGTGATCTCCGGAGACTCCTTGTCCCACGTGTGTAAAGGTGACAGTGTGTGCACCGTGTGGGTCTCTTAGGCTATATTTCACAGAATACTTACTCATTGTTATGAATGGCGTAGTGAAGTGCTTATTTATATCTCTTTATGATTGCAATGTATTTTGTATCACAATTTCTATGTGCTACTCTAGCAATGTTATTAAAGTAGTTTTATTCCTCCTGCACGGTGTAATGGTGACAGTGTGTGCATCCGTGTTAGTACTTGGCGTATGCTATGATCATGATCTCTTGTAGATTGTGAAGTTAACTATTGCTATGATAGTATTGATGTGATCTATTCCTCCTACATAGTGTGAAGGTGACGAGTGTGCATGCTTTGTGTTAGTACTTGGTTTAGTCGTGTTGATCTTTCTTGCACTCTAAGGTTATTTAAATATGAACATTGAATTGTGGAGCTTGTTAACTCCGGCATTGAGGGTTCGTGTAATCCTACGCAATGTGTTCATCATCCAACAAGAGTGTAGAATATGCATTTATCTATTCTGTTATGTGATCAAAGTTGAGAGTGTCCACTAGTGAAAGTCTAATCCCTAGGCCTTGTTCCTAAATACGCTATCGCTTGCTTGTTTCTTGTTTTCTTGCGTTACTACTTGCTGCGTTACTACTTGCTACCATATTACCACCATCAACTACACGCCGTTACTACTGCTCATATTCATTTATACCACCTGTATTTCACTATCTCTTCGCCGAACTAGTGCACCTATTAGGTGTGTTGGGGACACAAGAGACTTCTTGCTTCGTGGTTGCAGGGTTGCTTGGGAGGGATATCTTTGACCTCTTCCTCCCTGAGTTCGATAAACCTTGGGTGATCCACTTAAGGGAAACTTGCTGCTGTTCTACAAACCTCTGCTCTTGGAGGCCCAACACTGTCTACAAGAATAGAAGCTACCGTAGACATCACCGGGCATGCGAAGAAACTCAGTGACTTGGGAATAGTGATTCCTAACAGACTGGGGATTAATCGTGTCCTTCAATCACTGCCACCAAGTTACAAGAACTTTGTGATGAACTACAATATGCAGAACATGAACAAGGAGTTACCTGAACTCTTTGGCATGCTAAAAGCTGCTGAGATTAAGATCAAGAAAGATCACCAAGTGTTGATGGTCAACAAGACCACCAGTTTCAAGAAACAGGGCAAGTCTAAGGGAAAATTCAAGAAGGGTGGCAAGAAAGCTGCCACACCTCCTGTGAAACCTAAGAACGGCCCTAAGCCTGATGCTGAGTGCTATTACTGCAAGGAGAAGGGACACTGGAAGCGTAATTGCTCCAAGTATCTGGCTGATCTGAAGAGCGGCCTTGTCAAGAAGAAGAAAGAAGGTATATCTGATATACATGTTATAGATGTTCATTTCAGTGGTTCTCGTTCTAGTACCTGGGTATTTGATACTGGTTCGGTTGCTCATATTTGTAACTCGAGACAGGAACTAAAGAATAAACGACAACTGCTGAAAGATGAAGTGACGATGCGCGTTGGAAACGGATCCAAGGTCAATGTGATCGCAGTCGGCACACTTCCTCTACATCTACCTTCGGGATTAGTTTTAAGCCTAAATAATTGTTATTATGTACCTGCGTTGAGCATGAACATTATATCTGGATCTTGTTTAATGCAAGACGGTTATTCATTCAAGTCTGAGAATAATGGTTGTTCTATTTTTATGAATAATATCTTTTATGGTCGAGCACCACAAAAGAATGGCTTATTTACGTTAGATCTCGATAGTAGTGATACGCATATACATAACATTGATGCTAAGCGAATTAAATTGAATGATAATTCTACTTATATGTGGCATTGTCGTCTTGGTCATATTGGAGTGAAACGCATGAAGAAACTCCATACTGATGGATTACTTGAATCACTTGACTTTGAGTCACTTGATAGACGCGAAGCATGTCCGATGGGAAAAATGACTAAGACTCCATTTTACAGGTATGATGGAGCGAGCTCTGCGACTTATTGGAAATCATACATACCGATGTGTGCGGACCAATGAGCGTAGCATCACGCGGTGGTTATCGTTATGTTCTAACCTTCACAGATGATCTGAGTAGATATGGGTATATCTATTTCATGAAACATAAATCCGAAAATTTCGAGAAGTTTAAGGAATTCCAAAGTGAAGTAGAAAATCAACGTAACAAGAAGATCAAATTTCTACGATCTGATCATGGAGGTGAATATCTGAGTTATGAGTTTGGCATGCATTTAAAGAAATGCGGAATACTTTCACAATTGACACCGTCGGGAACACCTCAACGTAACGGTGTGTCCGAACGTCGTAATCGAACTCTCTTAGATATGGTTCGTTCTATGATGTCTCTTACTGATTTGCCGTTATCATTTTGGAGTTATGCATTAGAGACAGCCGCATTCACTTTAAATAGAGCACCATCAAAATCCGTAGAAACGAAACCGTATGAATTATGGTTTAATAAGAAACCTAAGTTGTCGTTCCTGAAAGTTTGGAGTTGCGAAGCCTATGTAAAGAAGTTACAACCGGACAAGCTAGAACCCAAAGCGGAGAAATGCGTCTTCATAGGATACCCTAAGGAAACTATAGGGTATACTTTCTATCACAAATCCGAAGGCAAAATCTTTGTTGCTAAGAACGGAACCTTTCTTGAGAAAGAATTTCTCACTAAAGAAGTGACTTGGAAGAAAAGTAGAACTCGATGAGATTGATGAATCTATACTCGTTGATCGAGTAGCGCGATGCCGGAAGTTGTACACATGCCGCCTACACCGGCAACGAGAGGAAGCTAATGATAATGATCATGAAACTTCGAACGAGGAAACTACTGAACCTCGCAGATCGACAAGGGAACGTACCACTCTTGATTGGTATGATCCTTGTCTAAATGTCATGATTGTGGATAACAATGATGAGGACCCTGCGACGTATGAAGAAGCAATGATGAGCCCAGATTCCAACAAATGGCAAGAAGCCATGAAATCCGAAATGGGATCCTTGTATGATAACAAAGTATGGACTTTGGTAGACTTACCTGATAGCCGAAAGGCTGTCGAGGATAAATGGATCTTCAAGAGAAAAACAGATGCTGATGGTAATATTACTGTCTATAAAGCTCGACTTGTTGCAAAAGGTTTCCGACAAATTCAAGGAGTTGACTACGATGAGACTTTCTCACCTGTAGCGAAGCTAAAATCTGTGAGGATTTTGTTAGCAATAGCTGCATTTTTCGATTATGAGATTTGGCAGATGGATGTCAAAACGGCGTTCCTTAATGGAGACATTGAGGAAGAGTTGTATATGGTACAACCCAAAGGTTTTGTCGATCCTAAAAATGCTTGACAAAGTATGCAAACTTCAGCGTTCAATCTATGGATTGAAGCAAGCATCGAGAAGTTGGAAGCGACGCTTTGATAAGGTGATCAAAGACTTCGGGTTTATACGGTGTCATGGAGAGGCCTGTATTTACAAGAAAGTGAGTGGGAGCTACTGTAGCATTCCGATATTATATGTAGATGACATATTATTGATCGGGAATGATATAGAACTATTAAGCGATGTTAAAGGTTATTTGAATAATAGTTTTTCAATGAAAGACCTTGGTGAAGCATCGTATATATTAGGCATCAAGATTTATAGAGATAGATCAAGACGCCTAATAGGGCTATCACAGAGTACATATCTGGACAAGATTCTAAAGAAGTTTAGAATGGACGAAAGTAAGAAAGGGTTCTTACCTATGTTACCAGGCAAGGTCTTGAGTAAGACTCAAGGACCGACTACGGCAGAAGAAAGAGAAAGGATAAATAATATCCCCTATGCCTCGGCAGTAGGATCTATCATGTATGCCATGCTATGTACTAGACCGGATATAGCACATGCTTGTTAGTTTGACTAGCGAGATATCAAAGTGATCCAGGAATGGAACACTGGACAGCGGTCAAGAATATCCTGAAGTACTTGAAAAGAACTAAGGATATGTTTCTTTGTTATGGAGGTGACCAAGAGCTCGTTGTAAATGGTTACACTGATGCAAGTTGGAACACTGATCCTGATGACTCTAAGTCACAGTATGGGTACGTGTTTATATTGAATGGTGCTGCAGTAAGCTGGGCAAGCTCGAAGCGGTGCACGGTGGCGAAGTCTTCAACGAGAATCGAGTACATAGCGGCTTCGGAGGCTTCATCGGAAGCGGTATGGATGAAGAGGTTCATTGTAGAGCTCGGTGTGGTTCCTAGTGCATTGGACCCATTAATCATTTACTGTGATAAAATGGGTGCCATCGCCAATGCACAAGAGCCAAGGTCACACAAGAGGCTGAAGCATATCAAGCTGCGTTACCACTCGATTCGCGAGTACATCGAAGATGGAGAAGTAAAGATTTGCAAAGTACACACTCATCTGAATGTAGCAGATCCGTTGACTAAAGCTCTCCCTAGGGCAAAGCATGACCAACACCAGAATGCCATGGGTGTTAGGTATATTACAATGTAATCTAGATTATTGACTCTAGTGCAAGTGGGAGACTGAAGGAGAAATGCCCTAGAGGCAATAATAAAGTGGTTATTATTTATATCTTTATGTTTATGATAAATGTTTATATATCATGCTATAATTGTATTAACCGGAACATTAGTACATGTGTGATATGTAGACAACAAAGAAGTCCCTAGTATGCCTCTTAAACTAGCTTGTTGATTAATGGATGATTAGTTTCATAATCATGAACATTGTATGTTATTAATAACAAGGTTATATCGTTGTATGAATGATGTAATGGATACACCCAATTAAGCGTAGCATAATATCTCGTCATTAAGTTATTTGCTATAAGCTTTCGATACATAGTTACCTAGTCCATATGACCATGAGATCATATAAATCACTTATACCGGAAAGGTACTTTGATTACACCAAACACCCTCTGCGTAAATGGGTGGCTATAAAGGTGGGATTAAGTATCCGGAAAGTATGAGTTGAGGCATATGGATCAACAGTGGGATTTGTCCATCCCGATGACGGATAGATATATTCTGGGCCCTCTCGGTGGAATGTCGTCTAATGTCTTGCAAGCATATGAATAAGTTCATAAGAGACCACATACCACGGTACGAGTAAAGAGTACTTGTCAGGAGACGAGGTTGAACAAGGTATAGAGTGATACCGAAGATCAAACCTCGGACAAGTAAAATATCGTGAGACAAAGAGAATTGGTATTGTATGTGAATGGTTCATTCGATCACTAAAGTCATCGTTGAATATGTGGGAGACATTATGGATCTCCAGATCCCGCTATTGGTTATTGGTCGGAGTGAGTACTAAACCATGTCCGCATAGTTCACGAACCGTAGGGTGACACACTTAAGGTTGGATGTTGAAATGGTAGTACTTGAATATGGAATGGAGTTCGAATATTTGTTCGGAGTCCCGGATGAGATTCCGGACATCACGAGGAGTTCCGGAATGGTCCGGAGAATAAGATTCATATATAGGATGTCATTTTATGTGAATTAAAATGTCGCGGAATGTTCTATGGAAGGTTCTAGAAGGTTCTAGAAAAGTCCGGAAGAAACCACCAAGGAAGGTGGAGTCCACATGGGACTCCACCTCCATGGCCGGCCAACCCTAGTGGGGGAGGAGTCCCAAGTGGACTCCCCCTTAGGGGGCCGGCCACCCCCATATGGGAGGTGGAACTCCCACCTCTAGTGGGAGTCCTAGCTTGGCTAGGTTTCCCCTCCATATGGAAGTTTTTTGGTTCGGGTCTTATTCGAAGACTTGGAGACCAACTCTTGGGGATCCACCTATATAATGAGGGGCCAAGAGAGGGGGCCGGCCACCCCAAGACCACAAGTTGGCCGCCCCCCTTGAAGTGGCCGGCCACCCCCTCCCAAACCCTAGCCGCCCCCTCTCCTCCATATCTCCCGCGTAGCTTTAGCGAAGCTCCGCCGGAGTTCTCCACCGCCACCGACACCACGCCGTCGTGCTATCGGATTCAAGAGGAGCTACTACTTCCGCTGCCCGCTGGAACGGGAGGTGGACGTCTTCTTCATCAACAACCGAACGTGTGACCGAGTACGGAGGTGCTGCCCGTTCGTGGCGCCGGAACCGATCGTGATCAAGATCTTCTACGCGCTTTTGCAAGCGGCAAGTGAACGTCTACCGCAGCAACAAGAGCCTCATCTTGTAGGCTTTGGAATCTCTTCAAGGGTGAGACTCGATACCCCCTCGTTGCTACCGTCTTCTAGATTGCATCTTGGCTTGGATTGCGTGTTCGCGGTAGGAAATTTTTTGTTTTCTATGCAACGTTATCCTACATCGTCGGCCATGGCTAGGGTTACGGTTTGCTTGGCATGGCATGGTTAGGGTTAGGGATTTCGTGGCATGGCTTGTTTCCTTTGCTTGTCCAGGGTCAGGGTTGCTCGGCCTGTCATGGTTCTTGCTGCAACCAGTCCATGGTTGCTTCGGATCTTGCTTGGCATGTTCTTGCTGCAACCAGTCGATGATTGCTGCGGATCTTGCCTGGCTCAGGCTCTGTGGATTTTTGATTTGGTTTTCTGCAGTCCCTATATGATTACCTGCTGCCGATCTTGCTTGCTATATGCAACCAGCCCATGGTTGCTTCGGATCTTGATTGTCATGTGTCTTGCTGCAACCAGTCGATGATTGCTGCGGATCTTGCTTGGCTCAGGCTCTGTAGAATTTAGATCTGGTTTACTGCAGTCCCTATATGATTACCTGCTGCCAATCTTGCTTGATGTATGCAACCAGTTAATTAGTGATGCGGATCTTGCCTGGCGTGGGTCTCGCTGCAACCAGTCCGTGATTGTTGGGGGATTTTACTTGGCTTGGGATCTGTAGATTGTACATCTAGTTTACTGCATTCCATATATGATTTGCTGCTACAGATCTTTCTTGCTGCAAATAGTACATAATATGATTACCTGCTGCGGATCTTGCTTGTTACAGATCTTTAACAAGGCATGCCCTTTTATATTTCTTCGATGAACATTTATATTGCCCTTTTATCCTATGTTGATGAAACTTCTCCCAAACAAAGTTTGGTTTCCCTGTTTATCTGTACATGCCTACAGCTTTATCTGTGTACATGTCTATTGTTGTATGAAGGGATATGTCTAATGATTATAACCTGTTATCTTCTTAGGTAATACTATCAAGGTCTGACCTACTTCAAGGAGCAAGGTGAACCAGGTGATTGTTGATCAACATGAACCTATGTTGCTGGGTTCTTTAATTGCATCCATATGTTGTATCTGCTGTCACTAATTGTTATTATTTTCGTGCCAGCACATATCTAACCCATCAACATTCAGGCATGGCAAAGACTGGGAAGAAGCAGCTGGCTGGTATGCGGCTTCATCCTAACATCATCGTGTCTAATTGATGCTTTTAATCGGGTGCTGGGATTTTTTGGTTCTGTCTGAATATTTCTGTACCCTAGGATTAAATGAAACTAAAAGCTGAAAATTGCTATGATTAAACAATTTACCTTAGTTGTTCGAGTTGGCTTGCTTCTATGCATTTCAACCATCAATCTAATGGTTACATATTTCTCCCGTACATGTAAAGAAGCGCCCCTCACCGAGATAGAGAAGGACAGAGCTAGGACAATGATGCGGAACAACCGTGTCTTGCAGTCCCTGGGTATTCCTGCCGTAGTGTCAATATTTAGGAAGTCACGTGGTGGTCGAGGCGGAGGTGGTTCCACACTTTCAAATGATGAGTCATCTGCAATAACACAAGGTGAGAGCTCAGATTATCATCCGAGCAATGACCAATTGGTTGACCAGGAGGATGGGGAGGTTGAAGGGAGTATAGGGGAACACATTGAGAAGGTGCATTCTGCTTATCATCTTTGGAGGGCTGGCATTACTTGTATCTGTTTTCTTATTTCTGTCTTGCTATAACCTGTGATGTAATGCCATTTTTGTTTTGCTATTTTTGCGAGGCATTGAAGGATCCCAAGAGTAGAAAGAAAAAGGCATCTGTTAGAAAGACAAGCCCAGGGAGGAGGAGTAAGAGGTTGCAGAAGGAACAAAGTTCAATGCCTCCTGTTAGAGTGTTTGCTGATGCTCCAGGAGGGAGAAAGAGGCATCTGGAACCTGTTGCTGAGGCTCCTTCCAAAAGAGTCACCAGGAGGACATCAAGTGAAGCGTACGCAACCAACAATGAAGATACTCCGCCCCGCAACAATCGCGGTAGCTCACCGCAGATTGATGAAAGGATCAATGAAGGAAGCACTGTTCGCAGGGACACCGGTCCTACTGCATCTGATGTCATGGACCATCAGCACTTTGATTCTGATGGTTTTCTTGATCCTGAGGGTGATGAAGGCAAGTTTTTGTTGGACAGCTGTCCTCACTATCTACTGCCTTTTTTGTTTATCTTTATAAACTCTTTTGGATGTGGGTGCTGCTTTCTGACATGATCTTTGTATGTATGCTATTCAGGTGGAACCACTGCTGCAGGTGGCCGTAAAAGGAAGGGCACCGGGCTGGAGCAGATTTGCAAGGGGATGGGAGTCAAGCTTACCATTGAGATTCCTCCAGGGCTGAAACGTCTCGAGAAGCCTTTGCCTGCTGCGAAGTTTGCATCGGAGGGTGGAATGCTTGCAAGAGGCCAGATGCCACTCCTTCCGCATTTCAAGTTGTACAAGAGGGATGAGAATTTGTTGGCCGACTTCGTTGGAAATATGGGGGTAATCTTCTTCATCACCAGTTCATTAGTTAGATGATAGGAGTGCTTGCTTGATTGTTCATAGTTCATGATAACTAACCTCGTCGTTGCCCTTGTTTGCTTTGTAGGCAAATTTCAACATGGACACAGAGTCGGAAGACATCCAGAAGGCTTGCTATGACGTCTTGCGGAAAGTGTCGAAGAACAGGCGCTACATCTCGAAAAGGGACTACTTCGACAAAGTACCGGCAAATGAAGTCAGCATCAAGTCCCCTGTTAAGGATGTCTCGGATGAAGAATGGGAAGCTCTAAGCGCTCTGTGGGTAACCCCAAGACACGGGGTATGTTTTTTGCTTCGGTTGCGATCATTAGTGCTTGCATGGTAGACATGATGCTCATCGTTATAGTGTGCACATTGCTGAATATCATGATTGTGCCCTTCGCATAACACATGTACCAAGAACAAGGACGATCGTGCTGCGGTCAAATTTGGCCAAAAGGCGGCTCTCGTAGCTATCGTTGCTCATCTGTATGCAAGCTGTAAGAACACTCTTACAGAATTTCCTTTTGCGTCTTACTCTTGTCTCCACAAGCTTTATGTTCTGATTCTTGGTGAACATCATTTCCAGAGGGAGGAGCGGAGAGGTGAAGAGCTAGATGCAGTTGACATCTTTAAGGCGACCCATCACAGCAAGAAGTATGGTTTCTCTGAGGAAGCTCTAGCTGCAATAGTAAGTGCTTGTTCATTTCACTTTTGTGAACCATTCTTGGACTTGTGTTTTTCCTGAATTGATGAATCTTTTGGAAAACGGATCTCCAGGCTGATATGGAACTGAGATGGCTACTCCTGTGCCAGAAGGTGCACCGCCAAGGTCTGAAGTCGCTGTTGTTGCAAAGGTTCTTAGCAAGGAAGCCATGCACATCACTTTCCTGAAGAATGCTGGACTTCAGCCCAGTTCCACTGTCAAGCTCAACAAGCCCACCGCAGCTGTTGTATCGGCGCATGTTCATGACCTGGAAGCACAGGCTGAAGAGGTCCCGGGAGGAAGGCTGAGCGGATGAAGCGGCGGTTCGCTGCCATCATGGAAGAAGCGGCTGCCCGGAAGGAGAAGCAAGCGGCAAATGAAGCGGCACAAGCTCAGCGTGACAAGGACTACATGGAGCTCCTCAAGCGGATCGAGGAAAGTGATAGGAGGCTTGCTCACATGATGTCCATCTTCGGAGCTTCTGCGAATTAGCTCCTGCTGCTGGTCGTATCCCTTTTTTGTGTCCCGCCATGGAACTTGGTCACATCCTGGCAGCGTGACAATAACCTGTGAACTTCTTATTGGTGAATCTGTGAACTTCTTATTGGTGAATCTGTGAACTTTCTTGACATGTTGGTGAATCTGTAAACCTGGTCATTTTGCTGCTGTGACTCTGTTGTGAAATTTGCAGATGTGACAGCCCAACAAATAATTGACCCTAAAAAGGCTGAGGCCCAAAAACTTTGTGGACCCTAAAAAGGCCTAGGCCCAAAATCTTCATGGACCCTAAAAGGCCAAGGCCCAAAACCATAATGGACCCTAAAAAGGCCAAGGCCCAAAAGTGTAACGGACACTAAAAAGGCCAAAACCCAAAACTGTAATGGGTCCTAAAAAGGCCATGGCCCAAAACTGTAATGGGTCCTAAAAAAGCCACGGCCCAAAACTGTAATGGGTCCTAAAAAGCCACGGCCCAAAGCCGTAATGGGTCCTAAAAAGGCCACGGCCCAAAAGCGTAATGGGTCCAAAAAGGCCACGGCCCAAAACTTTAAACAGGCCAGGCCCAATGAAAATTGGCCCAGGCCCAGTAAGTACAGCAGCTAAAAAGGCCGTTGAAAAAAAAAAGCTAAAAAGGCCGAGGTAATAAGCTAAAAAAAACTAAAAAGGGCAAGGCCCAACAAAGCCGAAAAAAATAATCAGTACTAATGGGCTCAGCCCACATAAGGAGATGAATGGACCGGGCTGAATTCAGATAATGACGTTTCTAATTCGTCACAATTTTGCCACGTCGGATTGCCACGCTGGACTCGGGGGCAGGGGCCCATGACGTTTTGGGAACGTCATACCGTCAGTGACGTTTGCAAACGTCACAAAGATCTACGACGTTTTCAAGTGGAACGTCGCAAGCAGTCACTGCTGACTCCCAGCTTTCGACGTTTTGAAATGCGTCACTGTAACGTCACAAGTAACCTTCAGTGACGTTTCAGTGACACCTTTTTTTGTCAGCTTATGGCAGATTTCTTGTAGTGTATAGAACAAACAAAGCAATAGATGAAATAAAGTAAAGCAAGACAAAAAAAAAGTAAAGAGATTGGATGTGGGAGACTCCCCTTGCAGCGTGTCTTGATCTCCCCAGCAACGGCGCCAGAAAAAGTTGCTTGATGGCGTGCAAGACACACGTCCGTTGGGAACCCCAAGAGGAAGGTGTGATGCGTACAGCAGCAAGTTTTCCCTCAGTAAGAAACCAAGGTTATCGAACCGGTAGGAGTCAAGGAACACGTGAAGGTCGTTGGTGGCGGAGTGTAGTGCGGCGCAACACCAGGGAATCCGGCGCCAACGTGGAACCTGCACAACACAATCAAAGTACTTTGCCCCAACGTAACAGTGAGGTTGTCAATCTCACCGGCTTGCTGTAAACAAAAGATTAAATGTATAGTGTGGAAAATGATGTTTGTTTGCAAAGAACAATAAAGAACAAGTATTGCAGTAGATTGTATTTCAGATGTAAAGAATGGACCGGGGTCCACAGTTCACTAGTGGTGTCTCTCCCATAAGATAAATGGCATGTTAGGTGAACAAATTACAGTTTGGCAATTGATAAATAAAGAAGGCATAACAATGCACATACATATATCACGATGACTACTATGAGATTTAATCAGGGCATTACGACAAAGTACATAGACCGCTATCCAACATGCATCTATGCCTAAAAAGTCCACCTTCAGGTTATCATCCGAACCCCTTCCGGTATTAAGTTGCAAACAACGAGACAATTGCATTAAGTATGGTGCGTAATGTAATCAACACAAATATTCTTAGACAAAGTATTGATGTTTTATCCCTAGTGGCAACAGCACATCCACAACCTTAGAACTTTACTGTCACTCGTCCCGGATTCAATGGAGGCATGAACCCACTATCGAGCATAAATACTCCCTCTTGGAGTCACAAGTATCAACTTGGCCAGAGCCTCTACTAGCAACGGAGAGCATGCAAGAACATAAACAACACATATGATAGATTGATAATCAACTTGACATAGTATTCCATATTCATCGGATCCCAACAAACACAACATGTAGCATTACAAATAGATGATTTTGATCATGATAGGCAGCTCACAAGATCTAACATGATAGCACAATGAGGAGAAGACAACCATCTAGCTACTGCTATGGACCCATAGTCCAGGGGTGAACTACTCACACATCAATCCGGAGGCGATCATGGTGATGAAGAGTCCTCCGGGAGATGATTCCCCTCTCCGGTAGGGTGCCGGAGGCGATCTCCTGAATCCCCCGAGATGGGATTGGCGGCGGCGGCGTCTGCGGAAGGTTTTCCGTATCGTGGCTCTCGGTGCTCGGGGTTTTCGCGACGAAGGCTTTAAGTAGGCGGAAGGGCGGAGTCGGAGGGCTGACGAGGGGCCCACCCCATAGGGCAGCGCGGCCCCACCCAGGCCGCGCGGCCCTATGGTGGCGGCGCCTCGTCGCCCCACTTCGTTTCCCTTTCGGTCTTCTGGAAGCTTCGTGGAAAAATAAGACCCTGGGCGTTGATTTCGTCCAATTCTGAAAATATTTCCTTTGTAGGATTTCTGAAACCAAAAACAGCAGAAAATAGCAACTGGCTCTTCGGCATCTCGTTAATAGGTTAGTGCCGGAAAATGCATAATAATGATATAAAGTGTGTATAAAACATGTGAGTATCATCATAAAAGTAGCATGGAACATAAGAAATTATAGATACGTTTGAGACGTATCGTCCCTCTGCCTGCCGTGTGATCCTACATATGAGGCCTCGTTTTGGTATGTTTGGTGCATTGCCAATGATTCAACAAAGGAACAATGGAAGGCTAGGTTGTGGCCTCAAACTTAGTCATGTGTGCCACTGTCGTAGCACACTACACTTAGTTTGTGGCCACTCCCTATGCCTGCCATGTGAGCAAATGTATGATGCCTTACTAATGTTATCAATGTCCATTTTCATCTACACTACTTGTGAGCACGCACACCTCTAATTGCTTATGTTCTTCTGGCAGACTGAGAAGATCATGCTTGGGTCACCTGCTGAGGTTCCCGGCGAGGGACTGACCAAGAAGCGTCGTGGAACGCCGGCTAAGGTCGGCCACTTCCACGATGAGCCAGGGCCGGACCACTTCCTCAAAATCATCTTCAAGCCCACCTTTGGCCGCCTCATGATCCCTAAAGCTTTCGTCAAGTGGTTCGGAGAAATCCCCTCCAACATCATCGTCACCACCAACACCGGATACAACTGGAGGATGACTACGAGGAGAGAAGGCGATGTCGCATTCATCGACCAGGGATGGACGGCCTTCGCCTTCGCCCATCAGCTCAAGGTAGGCCAGTTCGTCACCTTCAGAAGGGTGTCCTCCTTGGAGTATAGTGTGGTCATCTTCGACCACACCTGCACTGAGGTGGTGAGCAGGTGCCCGTACCATAGTGATGACACTAGGTGCGTCGTCTCCGAGCACCATGTCTGAAGCTAACCTGGTACCATGTCGTGTCTAGTTGCTGGTCGTGTCTAGTGTGTTGAACTATGATCCTGTCTGCCGTGTCCAGAACTATGATCGTGTCTGCAAAATGTTGTGTCGTGAACTTGTGTCATCTATGATCACTGCTAAGTTATCTGTCGTCTATGATTGTGTTCTTACTTGTGCTGTTGATCGCTGGTAACCTCACCACTGAAGGGAAGAGGTTACCAGAACCGGATTATGGATTGCAACCAAACAGCAGGGGCGTCGTTCTCGGCTGCTACAAGGCCTAAAATCCGACCTACCAAACGGCCACAGCCCAAATCTCCACGGGGCCAAAAAAATCTCCCTGCAGGCCACCAAACAAAGTCGCTTTTATGGCCCATGGCCCGTCTTGGACGCGTAGGGGGCTTCTTCCCGCTGCACCAGTGTGCAGGAAATCGGCCCAGGCAACCAAACGCGCCCTTAAGGATCAACTGTTCTAATGTGGTGCACTGCACACATTTGTTGGATGATGTATCGTGTGCGATTCATTTTGGACAAAGCGTGTTTGATGAAAAATAAAATATGATGTAAAAACAAACATCGAGCGAGGCATAATGAAACATAGTTCATAATGTTTGGTTATAGGCCGGAAGGGATCCAATCAAACATGGTTTTCCTCGCTATCTATTAGAAAAGACCACTAAATAACACATTACAAGTTTATATTAAGTACTCACTACACACTTCCTAATTAATTACTACTACTCCAAATTTAGTAGTAGTAAGTACGTGCACTCAGTACACATTAAACATCCTCCTCGACGTTAGAGATGACGATGACATCGGCGACAGCTGCTCCACCCTTCCCGGAGCTTGATGCTCCGTCTTCTAAGGCCTTGCGCCTTGCTGCGCTGGCTTCCCAAATGCGCCGAATCTCGTCCAACTTTTCGACGGGAAACTCCCGGACAGTGCAATGTTTGATAAGATAATCATGGGGCAAAGGATGATGCGATTTGCGTGATATCGTGGGAACTCGGACAATGTTTTAGCGGTAACGATGAGCAGTACTTGAACCCTTGGATGTTGGTTTCATGGCCAAGATTTGTTGGATGGTCCTCCTTTTGAATCTTTTTATATGCCAAAAGATATCGGTCGCAGGATGGGCGTGACGGCCTCTCCTTCGCCCGATTCTGACTTTTTCTGAAAATAAAACCAGTCACCTAGAAGTTGCCACGCCCTATATTGGTAGATACTACCGTGAATTGTATTGCAATGGGGTAGTTCGGAGCCACAGGGACGTGCGAGCTTCAGACTACAGCACCAATCGTACGAAAATCAAGTGCCTAGTACCTAGGTTCAGGAGTGCCTAGCAGCCTAGAGCAGTCCCCCACTGTAGCTAATCCGACAACAAGAGGAACCTGCACATGCGTTTTCGCTCTCAATCCAGGCCTTCGCCTTTTGAACCCCGTCTTGCCACCGGCACCTAGCTTCCTGCTTCATGCCATATATAGTAGTAGTAGCTGTTAACATCGATCGTATTTATCGTCGTCATGGACAGAACCCCGCTCCACCCAATGGCGTCCCCTCAGTGCGTTCCTCGCAGCCCCAGCTCCGCGTCCCGGGCCGCGCCGGCCTTCTCCACCGCCAACTTCGTGCGCTCCCTCCGCAAGGCAGCATCCTTCGGCTACACGAAGACCGGAGCCGCCGGTGTCGTCGACGCCGTGGGCACGACGCGACGGCACGGCGCGAATGCGGCGGTGACGTCATCCCCATGCAGGTCGTCTCCTCAGCCGGGCTACGCTACGAGGCGGAGGCGGAGCACCGGGGAGCCGGAGGACGTCGGGAGAAGATCGGTCGTGCCCAGGAAGATGGCGACTACTACGCGTAGCAGCAGAGAGGAGGACGCGGCGCACCGGGCGCGCGTGCTCGCCGCGCGGCTCCTGCAGTGGCGGTTCACGAACGCCCGGCTGGAGAAGGCCATGGCCCGCGCCACCTCCGCCGCCCAGGTGAGCCACGCTCACGCTCACGCACGCATGCATGCCTCGCTGCGCACGAAGTTTCTTGACATTAACCGTGGCGTGGTGCATGCAGAAGAAGCTGTTTTACGTGTGCCTGCGCGTGGCTGAGCTGCGCAACATCCACGCGGCCAAGATGATCGTGGCGCAGCGGTGGCGGCTGAAGGTTAAGCTTGGAAGGCTCCTGCGAACGCAGCTCCCCCTCCTCGGGACATGGGAGCCCGTCGGCGAGTCGCACGCCAGTTCCGTCGCGGAACTCGGCCGCGTCCTATCCGCCGCAGCCGCCTCCCTCTCCTTAACCGACGGAGCCCAAGTAAGCCTAACGAAAATACATAGGATTTTACTTCCCCTACCTCTGGCGTCTTGGAGCTTCAAACAGGTCGGTTACTACTTACAACTGCTACGTACGTACAATTGCAGGTCAGGCTGGAGCTGTTGCACGAAACCATGCTTGCTTGCCTACGCGCCATGGATGAGATCGAAGCCAATGCCGCCATGTTCTATGCTACGGTACGTTCGCGCGCGTATAAACTATGGCAAAATGCATGTGCAGCTGATCTCTGACCGGCCGATCGAGGGTTAACTGTCGTTTCGGCCCCTAACTTTTGTCTGTGGTTACGGGCGACGTTCAGGGTGGCGTGACGAGCAGCGCCGCCGGCGAGCTCGCGAGCACAATCCGGCAGGAGATCGCGGGGCTTGACGAGGCCATGCGGCTCTCCAGGATCGTCACTACCTTCCTGGTGAGTGAAATGTTCTTTAGGTCTTGCGCTCTTGCTTATTTGAAAAAGGAAATCTTTGTTTCTCTCGCTGTTGTTACTACATGGCAAGCGTGGGTAGCGATCCCAAATTCTTCAGAAAGATCTGGTGCTGTGGAAAAATATAGACCGACAGAGGGCAAACAGAAACATACCGTGTATTACTCCCTCCTTTTCAATTTAGGATGCATATAATTTTTGATTAAAGTCTAACTTTCTGTTTAAAATAGCGGGCTATAACCTACAGCCGTGGAGATTTCTGAAGCTATAAAAGGCTATAGCAGGCTATAACAGGCTAAGATCATATATCCGATTTGCTAAATAATAGGGAAAAATCCAATATTACTGCATCATATAAATCGTATATATTATCATATTTCACAGATACCATAGTAACATTGTCACATAAGAGATGCGCATGACCAAAACATAGTTCACATATAATTATGTCAAAACATAGTTCATAGATAGTTAAGGACATAGTTATGTCCAAATATTACAACATCATTAAGTAGTAGCAGTTCATGATATATTGAATTGAGCCGCTTTGAAAATTTTGGGTCAAATTTTTTAGGGCCCGTTGAGCGGCAAAAATGTCGCTATTAGGCTAAATTGGGACTAATTAAATAGTTATAGCCGGGCTATTAGCGGCTATTTCCATTTAGCCTTCAAAGGCTCCAGCTGTAGCAGCATGCATCGCGGAAGGCTATATCCCGACTATAGCCGGGCTATTTTAAACAGAGCTAACTTTATAAATTTTAACTTTGAAAATAAATTTACTTTGGAAATAAATAAACTTTGAAAATACCAAATACATATAATATAAAAATATAATTTGTGATGGTCCTAATAACCATGAGTTAATGTTGTACTAGATGTTAATATTTTTTTCATACATTTGTTCAAAGTTTATAAAATGTGACTTTCACTAAAATTAATATACTTCCTAAATTACAAAGGAGAAAAAATATATATGCATGTCGGCCAGAAGTGCATGGCGGTGCACATTTGAGTTTTCACTATACTATTAGCTATTATAGTGCTGAACACTTGGGCTTGTATTTGCAGGTTCAGGAAGTGAGCCTTCGAGCAGATTTAATACAAGCCAAGCCGGCCGGCCGGTCCCAAACTGCTAGTTTCATGTCAGCTTGTCGGAAATAAATTAAGTTATGACTATCAGGAGACAGATGAGGTGCATGCGGATCTCTGTTGCTATAGTATTTCCTTGCTGCTAGCGATCAAATTATTACGTGATTTATCCATGCGTGTGTACTGTAATTTGAGCATGTATAATTAAGGAATTGATCATAAGATGTTCACAACTCGTAAATGAATTGAATGTTTTTTTTCGAAATTGTGAACTAATTTATTTATCTGACCGGCATGCACAATCAAAATTGTAATCTTAATGCTTAAGTGGTGACATAATTGCCACTATAGACCTAGTTAAAACCAAGAATTTCAAAATATATCACTCACAAACCAATGTTCATGGTTTGCCCGTCTTCTTGTTACTATGGCGGCAAAGGGAGATTGGGAAGGATGCTAGGGCCGTGCTATGGTTCGCCCATATCGCTCCAGGAAGCGGGACATCAACATTTTTTATCCATGCATTGTGGTGGAACATCTTATGATTTGGCTCTTAGTTGCCCATGTCTAGTAGGGTCCTTATTTTCTTTCCACTAGTAGGGATAAGTCTAGAAGTAGCGTGAAGTAGCGTGAAGAAATTGGAATTAGTGTTGTCACCGGTAATTGTTACTAGTGGTGTGCTAGATCATGTCACTAGTAACGGGTGTGCAGGTAGCCACACGGCGACTAGCGGTACATAAATTAGTGGTGTAACGTATGGCTACACTACCAACATCTTCCGGTGGTGCGCATCCAAGTTGCCAAGTAACCTAATATACACAACACTAGTATATTTTAAGGAAAAAATAGCGGCAACATATTTTTGCTACCATGACAACGTATTTTCAGTAGTAAAATAAAAAAGAGTAATTAGTTTTTAACATGGCCGAAGTGAAAACAAATTGGTTCATCATCTAGAAAATATAATCACTCACTTAAGACTAAAATTGATACACAACTTTTTTTCATGTGTCACAACTTTGAAAGTGTTTCAAAGTACCAGATGAGCTAGTATCACATGAAGCGCTAGAACTTCATTCAGACCTAACCTATGTAGAAAATCAGCGAAGATTCTAGAAAAAAAACTAGAAGTGGCTTAGAAATAGGGCAATCAAGTACTGCAAAGTATAATAAAAACATCATCTGGAGCGGGAAGCTACTTGTGAAAAAGAAGAAGACTTGAGAAAAATTTATCCCGAGTTACTCAGGAATCACAATCTGTTGCTGTCAGAAACCCACCGGCGAGCATCGACGGGCAACACCGTAGAGCCGGGAGGCTCCCAGGATTGCGGCTGACCCTGGTCCCTCGGGCGACGGCCCGCAATGCCTTCTGGCACACGCGTCCTGGTGATTACGAGGGCGTGCCACCTGACCTATACCTGGTCAGGAAGGTGATGGATTGCTTCGACTAGTTTCCTGCATGGCAAACACGTAAACATTAAATACGAGCCCCGATCGGCTCTTAAGTTGTTCTGTGGATCGGCTCAAAGAGCCGATTGCCCCATGGTTCATGTTAGATTTATAAGGACATGGGGATCATGTTTTATCAATATCAAGCTAAACTAATCTACGATAGTCTAGGGTTTTCACCGTATAATCGGAACATCCTATGCGTAATTGAGCCTAGCAGACACGTAAGATGATGGAAAACCAGCCCTAAAGAGGCCTAAAAACCAACGTGAAGTTGATCCCCGGAACAATCCCTCTAGGGCTTAATAAGCCACACCTTACGCACTACCGGATCCTTCAACCCGTTTATAAGGCCTAACCATTCGGATATCAAACCAATCCTTGAAGAACAAGGAGCAACTATAACGGATTAGATCTACTCAATAATGAACAAGCAAGATGCTGCCCTTACACCTAAATAGGTGTAAGGGCAGCTAGATATCGAGGGGTAGCGTAGCTAAACAAGTGCATCGTGAAAGCATTGTCATCAACCCCAAAACACCTAAGATAAGGGTGTTGCTCGCCATCAAAAAGGCTTCAGCACGAACAACACCAATAACGAATAAACGTATACTGCCTAGATCGCAAGATGCGATCTAGGCAGCATGATGCTTACCCGGGAGAAACCCTCGAAACAAGGGGTGGCGATGCGCCTAGATTGATTTGTTGTGAACGTGATCCTCCTCCTTCTCAATAACCCTAGATACATATTTATAGTCCGTAGACTTTCTAACTTCGGAATAAACCCAACCGTGTACGAGCTAAACTCTATCTCTTAATTCTAACCGACACGTATCCTACTATATTTACAGATACACGGGCAATCTCGCCCAAACTTCTTGTACAAGGCCGGTTCGGGTATATCTTCCGTGCACATCTTCTAAGCCCATTTAATCACGGCCCATCTCCAGACTTGGTCAAATTCTGGTGATAACACATGCCCCCCTGGTTTTAGCAATGATAATTCCAAAACCACTCTATTTTTCTTCGTAAGGTCACGTCATGGCAGAGCAGAACCGTCACAGTATTCTTCATCATAATGCCTTCCTTCTCAGCTTCTCTGCACGACTTGACAGATTCGGCCCCATGTCCTCGAAAACCGCCACAGCATTAAATCTCCACTATATCCCCTTTTATTTAACCGCGTCGAGCAACTCGCTTCTTCATCCCCTTCCTCAGTACTAGCCACCGAAAAGCCCTCCTCCACCATGGACTCATCCTCCTCCTCTGCTGCATCGGCTCTCTCCTTCCAATCTTCTTCCTCAAGCGAGCCGATGCCAGAGCACAACCAATGGGATGAGCCGGAGTGGGACTTCGACTTCGTGCCAGATGGCCCACCCGAGGCCCTCGTCGGGTCAGATGGCGACTTGCCCCTGACCGATGGGGAGGACGACCTCCGGTTCCTCGTCGACGGGGAACTGGTGGCAGATAGTGAGGATGACCTCCTCTCCTGGGGCAGCTTCACCCCCTCCGACGAAGAGGAAGAAGAGGAGGATGAGGAGGAGGACGCCTCCTCCAACGAGGAGGAAGAGGAGGACGACACCTCCTCCGACGAGCCGCCGGCGATGCGCTTCCGCGGCTGGGCCTAGTCGGATGATGACGAAGACGACGATGATGAGGAGGAAGAAGCCCCCATTGAGGGCTACGGCAGTAGCGACGAGGAGCTCGCCAGCAGCAGTACCGGCGGCGGCTACAGCGGCGACGACGAGGACAACGACGGTCCTTAGAGTAGGGACCACTTAGCATAGGACTAGTAGTAGCAATCGGCTTTTGTTTTTTATCCCTTGAGCGATCGGCTCTTTCCTGTAAAAGCCCTTTTATTAATGAAGAAAATATTTCTCAGCCGATTTTGCCTTCATACCAATTTTACCGATAGAACCGATAGCAGCGTATGGGTCTCTCACTATCAAACGCCCATAAGGTCAAACTCAATTGCCAAATTAGACAGGTTCCAGCAAACATTCCTCAAATCCAGACAGTAACTTGATACCTGCTCATAATATTTTGTAGTACTAGAGTCGATCGCCAAGCATCAGCTGTTTTATTCTCAAGTCGATGACCATGCATCGGCTCTTGCTTCGCTCATATATTTTGTTTTTATCGGCCGATTACATACATCGACCCCCATATTTCACTGCTCAGGTTGATGTAAAAAAAATTTTACTGGCCGATTTAAAATCGGCCCCCATATCTCACTGCCCATCATCCCACATGCTTGGGAAATACTTCTTGAGATGCTGGCCATTGACGGCCACTGGGAACTTCACACCATCCAACTGTTCGAGCATGTATGCATTGCCTTTTAGGACTTGGTCAACTCTGTACGGCCCGTGCCAATTTGGAGACCATTTACCATATGCTTTGTCCTTAGTCCCCAACGGCAACACAGATTCCCATACCAGATCGCCAACATGGAACTCCTTTGGCTTCACCTTTTTATTATATGCACGAGCTACCTTGGCCTTGTTCTCCTTAATTTTCTCAAGTGACCAAAGCCTGAGTTCTGTCAGATCCTCAACGCTATCACTCATCAGGGCTGCATACTCTTCAGTCGTCAAGTCATTCTGAAACGTGACACGTCTCGACCCAGCCGTAATCTCCCAGGGTAACACGGCTTCTTGACCATACACCAGATGGTATGGTGAGGTTTTCACTGCTCCATGACATGACATGCGATAAGCCCACAAAGCCTCCGATAATACCTCGTGCCAACGTCTAGGATACTCGTCGATTTTCCTCTTAATCAGCTTGATAAGGCTTTTGTTGGACGCTTCAGCCTGCCCATTCGCCTGAGCATAGTATGGAGACGATCGGATCCTCTTAATTCCCATGTCGTCGCAGAATTCTCTGAACTCTTTAGAGATGAAGACCGAACCCCCATCGGTCGTGATAGTCTGGGGAATCCCGAACCTATGAATGACATGTTCTTTCACGAAACTGATGACGTCCTTCGATGCCACGGACTTCATAGGGACGGCCTCCACCCATTTAGTGAAATAATCTGTGATGGCCAAGATCCACTCGTGGCCTTTGCTTGATGCAGGATGGATTTTGCCGATCATGTCCATGCCCCATCCTCGAAATGGCCAAGGCTTGATGATGGGGTTCATCGCTGATGCGGGCACCATCTGGATACTCCCAAACCTCTGACATGCCTGACACCCTTTATAGTAATTGAAACAGTCCTCAAGCATGGTAGGCCAATAAAACCCTGATCGCCTGATCAACCACTTCATCTTGTGAGCCGATTGATGAGTTCCACAGGCGCCTTCATGGACCTCGTGTAAGAGCCGATTTGCCTCGGCTGTTCCCAAACATTTGAGAAGTAACCCTTCCAAGGTCCTATAGAACATGTCATCACCAATCAGGACATACTTCATGGCTTTATACCTTATCCGTTTAGGTGCCCCCCAAGCCGGATCTTTCAAGTAATTGAAGATATCGGCTCTCCAATCATTTTGCTCCATAAAATGTATCTGGACATCGGCTCCTTCCACTGTCTCCTTATAGCCTGATGCCATCTGCGCGAGATCGTTCGCCTCCGTATTCTGTGACCTTGGGACCCAGTTGAAGTTTATGTACCTAAACTGTGTCATCAGCTCGTGGCAATGCATCCATAACGGGAAGAGCGACTCGCTCTCACACTTGTATTCGTCATCACCAACTTTGAGTCTCCAAAGAGTTCCACTGCTTCTGCCCCGGCTTCAATTAGCAACTCCATCCCCTTACGTACTGCTTCATACTCAGCAACATTGTTAGTGCAAGGGATAGATAGCCTGATGGAGAAGGTGTAGGTTGCCCCCCGAGGCGACACGAGTAGGATGCCGATGCCGCAACCATCATCGCAAACTGACCCATCGAAGAACATGGCCCATGCACGTATAGACAGTGCTGCTATATTAGTGTTGATTCGTTCAGCGATTAGATCGGCCAAGGCCTGTCCTTTGACTGCCTTTGCAGGTTGATACCTGTCAACACCCGGATTTTTAAGTCCAGGTGCCTATTATGTCATTCATCGCAATCCCAGGATAATGTTGTTGTGAGGCATAATAGTCGAATATCACAGTCATTATTTATTACAAGCCATAATGTCTTACAAACTTGAATCACATGATTCATCTTACACACATAGTTGATCTTTCAATCAACAACATACACAAGTTCATATATAGCGGAAGCGTAATAGTAATGGACTCTCTAGTCCACAGGCCAACATTTGACGTCAGAAACCCCTAGTTGTCGTAGGCGTCCCGCTGGTCATCCTCGTGATAATTCTGTTCATCATCGTACTCTGGCCATTTGAATAGCCAGGGACAAAGCCGTAAGTACTTCAAGTACTTGCAAACTAATACTATTGTAAAATGCCAACTAAAGGTACTAAGCTCTAGTTTAACTTGCATAAGCCAAATTTTAGTTCACAAGCTTGTATCATGTACTAACTAACTCAAGTGGGAACATTAGTGTCATTCCCACATCTTTGGTTTAATTCCCAACAAGTCACCAAGTCACCATTCACATTTACTAAAGCTTTCAAAAATCTGACACCGGAAATTGTATGGCCCTTCCAACCGTCCGTAACCGTGGACACGGCTATTCGAATAGATTTACACTCTGCAGAGGTTGCACACTTGTGCCACAACATTTGATTTCATCTGTCGGAATAACTCCGAGTCACCGTAACACAGTACGCGGATCATCAACCATAACTTTTCACTTACACATCCTAGTATGAGCACCTCTCCCCATGAGCTTGGCCTCCCAGTGAAAACCAACTGCTAACCTGGGAACTGCACAGGGCTTGGCCGTACAATTTCACCTCAATTCACATCCTTTCTCAACAACGGAGGCAGCCTCAGCATAACCCCTATGATGTGTGTTCAGAGGGAACTCATACTAAAATCTATAAACTTCCAGTTAAGCCCTACCCATAATCAGGTATTGTGGGGGTACTCAAGAATTGGAAAGGTATCGCATTCAAACCAAAATTAGGTTTCTATCAAAAATCACCATCTTCTCTTGTTCACAAACAACTTCAAATTCTTCAATGGAATGCTTCATTATTCCAAGGTTTCAAAATCAACCATTCACATGTTCCCATCTAAAGTAGTCAAGTTTTAGTATTTTAGCGCTAGCACTAATCATGAGGGGTGCTACATTGCTTTGCTATCTTTACTCATCTAATAGTCTTGTTCCCTAGACCAAATTTTATTCCATCCTTTGAAAACACAACCAGTACAAAAGGTGTAGTGTAAGTATAGGATAAGCTTGTATGAAGAAAGGTAAGAATCATGGTGCCTTACTCAAGGAGAGCTTTGCACTTTGCAAGAGTATTATCTTGCCTTGGTAGTTCTCTAGGTTTTCTCCTTCTTCTTCTGGGTAGAATCCTTCTTCCTCTTGGTAATCTCCGGTGCTAGCGTCTAAATTTGAATACGAGGTATAATCACTAAACAAGCTCAAAGGCTACACTAAACACATCATTACTTCTCACAAGCTACACTAAGCACACACATAAAATAAGTAGGTGCATTGGTTGGGTGACTTGAGGAAAATAATTTCCCCTCATTCATATGTGACAAGTAAATTCCATATGGTTCTTGAGGAATAATTTCCTCTCATTGAAATCTTCTTAAGATTTAATTTCTCAAATAATCATACATGAATTCATATTGACCTAAGTCAAACATTCATCATCATTATTTGAGAAAATGACTTAAATGAGGTAGACCACCTCATACCATTTAAAAACTCTACAAAGGATTTAAGTCTCCAAATGTTCATATAGGAGAGTTTGGACCAGGGGTGCAAACATCACATGAATTCATTTGAGATAAAGATTTAAGTGAAGTAAAAATACTTCATAAGATTTACATAATAGTTTTGGACTATATCACTTAACTAAACTAGCCATATTGTCCATTAATTAAACTAGGGCATGATCATGTAAAGTGACCACACCATTTTCTTGCAGAAACAATTAGTGTAAGTCAAACGTGAGCTATAGGAGTTGGAAATAACTTAATATCTATTTTGGTTGATTTTTAAGAATTAATTGAATGTGCAAAAGTCTCTGGCTTGATCTTTTTGTCACATTATTTCTACAACAGATCTCAAGGTGAGACCAGTGGCAAGTTGTAGAACTTTTCCATAGCTTTCTAACAATATAAAATTTGTTAAATTTGGCCAAGCCAAACAGATTCTATGGATTTTCAAAGTTGGAGCCAGTATTGAAATTAAATGGATTTGGAAAATTCGAATTTGAATTACTGGGCTACGCGGGAAAGCTACTGGGCCGAAACAAAATAAAACAGCCCAAGTCCAGCCCACCACGCGTCCATGCACGCGTGGGCTGTCTGACGGTGGGCTCCACCCGTCAGTCACTCATAACGCCCGAAGCGGTACGAGCGATGCGGTGCGTTGGATTAGAACGGGATCGGACGGACGAGCGACGTCGTCTTCTCCGGCGAGATTGGGTCACTGGCACGACGGGGGTATGGGGTCGGCGAGCTCACCGTGGCTCCAGCTAGGGTTGGCATTATGCGTGATGAAGTTGTAGACGACGGCGAGGCAGCCTGTAGCAGCGGCGGAGCTCGAGGTGGCCTGGATCGACGGCGATTTCGCCAGGGCTTCCGCGGCTCCGATCGTCCAATTGAGGCAGCTCCGGCGACGATTGAGGTGGCTACTGGTGCGAGGAGAAGTGGTGGTGAGAGGGGATCATGGTGGTGTGCTTGGTTTGGTCCGGGGAGTGCTCTATTTATAGGCGGGAGGAGGTGCTACGGGGCATGGTGCGGGTCGTCGTGGGCGCGGTGTCTCCGGCGAACTAGAGAGCTAGGTGGTGACGCAGCGACGATCGGGAGGGTACGGCGAATCCGCGAGCGTCCATGGCGAGTTAATGCGAGGCGTACGGTGGTCGGGGCCGTGCGCGTACTGTCGCGGCCGTGGCGGGCGCGTTCGTCCTCTCCGGCGGCCGTGGTCGCCAAGGCGTGACGCGAGCGTGTCCGGCGAGCTCCGCGTGTCGAGGAGGGTACCGTGGCGCGCGGAGGTGGTCGGGGTACGACGGGGTACGGCGATCGACGCGTGCCCGTGTCGCGCGTGTCTGTGCACGGGTGACGTCGCCCATGCCGTTGGCGGCGTACCTGGAGCGTCCTGGGCGCGCTCCGTCCGGGTCGTGGCGTCGTCCTCTCGATCAACGGCGGGTACAAGCGATCTCCTGGGATCATGGGCGAGCTGTTGGACATGGTGGCGAGGTCGGGAGAGGCAGTGAGAGAGAGGTGGCACGTCGAGGTGGAACGGGACCGGCATGGCCATGGCTAGGCCATGTTTGGTCGTGTCCATGGTGTCTCCTTGCATGGGCCAGGTAGGGTAGGGTCAATTGATCATGGCTAGGTCGAGTGGTGAGCAAGGGGTGGCCTGTTTTGATCAAATTTGGAAAATTGGTGATCTTCCAATTGTTTCAAAGTCTCATCTTTGCATGATCCTATCTCTTGATCCAGAAAGAATTTGGGAAGGTGATCTTTACAAAAGTTGTTCACCTTGATGAGTACTTGGATGACATGCAAATACTTGAATTTGTTTGGTTTAGAAATTTTGAAATAGGGAGGCTCAAAGTGGTGACCAGACTATAAA
The DNA here is from genome assembly GCF_022539505.1 of Lolium rigidum. Classification (NCBI taxonomy): domain Eukaryota; kingdom Viridiplantae; phylum Streptophyta; class Magnoliopsida; order Poales; family Poaceae; genus Lolium; species Lolium rigidum. The sequence goes on from NC_061509.1 coordinate 199,067,477, forward strand.
AGTCAGAAATGACCATTATCTCATGTGATCATATTTTCAAATTTGAAAATGGTTTAAAAGGTAAATATTTGATTCCCAAAGTTGTAATTACTCTTTAGTAACATACTACAACTATTGGTGAAGATCAAATGGGTCTAGGGTCAAATTTTACAAAAATGACATAGACCTTAGGTTAGGGTTTTTAGGGTTTTTATAATATTTGATTTCTTTCTCTTTTTGATGGATTTGATTTAGGATGATTGTTGTGGGTATACTTTATGGGTATATCAACGGCATGGCCTAGATCCGGCAAGCCCGGGTGGCCCATAGATGGTGGTGAGGCATGTGGCCCATCGGGCGGCCCGGTCTTGTAGATCCCGAAGGATGAAGTCCAGCCCGAGAACGAGAAGTCGGATCTCTACCGATCTACGAAGGAGGCCGGATCCGTGACGGCCCATGAAGTATCCGGATCCAGCACGTACTTGGAGGAAGGTGGATCCTTGACGTACACGGCAAGACATTGTACCGTAGTTAGGCAACTTGTATTCCGGCTAGGACTCTCCGTGTAAACCCTAGATCCGTGCGCCTTTATAAGCCGGATCCCGGGAGCCCTAGAGGCACAACCACAACTCATTGTAACAACGCGAAAGCGCCCGGATAATTCCAAACAAGCAGCGAGTAGGCCCTGTCATCGTGCAGGTGTTCCGAAGCTGGGTAACTCGCGTACCACCGTCCCGTGTGCACTCCGCCCTATCGCCCCTACTTCTTCTCCCCCTCGTGAGGATCCCTCCTCCGAGGTACCGTCGATTAGGCAACGACAGTTGGCGCCCACCGTGGGGCCTGCGGCGTACGGAGGCCGGAACCGGGAGGGTTCCGCCATGGGAAGCTACGACGACACCATCGCTGTGGGGCGTGTCCTTTACGCTTGAAGTCTGCCAATCGTCCCTCCGGATGAGTGTTGGATTCCGGCTAAAACCGACCCCGTCAAGCTCTCCATCGTCCCAGTTGGCGGCATACACATCTTCATCGGGGAAACCGTCGATTCCGACGGAAACCCACCGGTAAGTAACGCCGACGCGACCGCCGGCTGAGGCTGGACGCGGTCGCGAAGATCCGATCTGAGACGCAGGAACTTCCTAGCGAAGATTCCGCCTTAGATCTGGAAAAATCAAAACCCACCCAATCCGCCCTTGAGCAGGAAGTAACGGTGGAAGACCAATGCAGATCCGCTTGGGTCTCCCAGGTGTTAGAGAAGCAAAGGTGTCACTTCGTACACTTCTTGGCCCATACCGCCGGAACCGCCCCTCATGAAGCCGGAGCTGGTCCCGAGCAGGTCGAGGCCCCGGAAAACAACGCTGCTCCGGATCAGCAGGAGGCTGTCGGAGAAAGCGAAACTCCGGCTGAAGAGTCGATTTTGGGAAATCTAAGCCCAATCTCCGGAGACACCCAGTCCATGGACACTGCGGAGTTTGATCGCAAGGTGACGGAACTCGGATACGGCGGCCAGCCTGAAGTTGACTCCGCCCAGCCAAGGCAGGTACTTGCAACTGTAGCGGCGCTCGGAGAAAACGGATTAGAAGAGGCAAGCGCCCAATCCGACCCCCAACCATCCCACCACGGATCTCCGATGTCGCGGGAGCGGCCCCGCAGGGATCTTTCCTCGGAGAGCCTCCTGTCGCTTGAAGAGATAGTTGCACAAGCACGCATGGATTTGGTCGCGAAGTCTGACGTCCTCAACAAGCCAATAACCCCTGACGACGCCGCAGATCCGGAGGCTCTAGAGGCCACTAGAAAGGAGATGTTGGCCACAGCCAAAAAGTTTGCCAACACCGCAGCTGCTATATTGGATGAGAGGGAAGAAGCTGCACAGATCATGGATCGCTTTGAAAGACAGGATCGCGAAATCACCGCAACGCTCGAGCAAGTCAAAAGCATGAGAAAGGAGTGGGAGGTGAAAATGACCTACGCACAGGCGGAGGCTGACAGAATCGTCAGAGAAGCAATCCCTCCCCGCAGGATCACCTTCGCAACCCCTGCCGAACAGCGGCCGCTCGCCACCCCAAAGGACAATATGACAAAAGCTGCAGAGCTCCTGAAGAAAAGTGACGAGGAGATCGACATCAACTACTTGCGCACGCTCGTCGCTTCAGCGGTTCAACAGCAAAGCAAGGCAGACACTTCGCGCAAGTTGGAATCTAACCCGGAGCATTGCGTCTCCACCGCGCAGAAGGACGCCCACGACAACCGCCACCGAGATGACGAATCGCGAACCGGATCCTCGGAACGCAGAAGGAGAACCAGGGAACATCCAAATCCGATCCCCGTACCATCAAAGACGCCACCGTCAGATCCGAGAAAGGGAAAGGACCCAATGTACTCTGGACGAGACAAGTACCGCAACCCCTCTCCTCCGCCTAATGATTACCCGCGTCCCCCTCGCCGCCGTAGTCTAGCCGGAAACACCAGGCCTCAAGGGCATGGTGGAATTGTTATCCGCGACAACGTGCTACCCTCCGGAAACCGGAACAGGGAGCGCACGCCGGAACCTCGCCGGAATCAGAACAACGATCGTGAGCCCGAGCCTAGGAGGAGCCGGAATGAGGAGCGCGACCCGGAACCTCGCCGGACCCGGAACGACCGGGGCAGCCGGCGCCACGGCGAAGGCAGCCACGGGAGCGAAGCCGGCACGGGGGAGAATCTGGAGGCGGAAGCAAGAGGTCGGATCGGCCCCCTCGCAGGTCTCCCTCACCACCACCTAGCGGTGGCGGCGGAGGTGGAGGCGGAGGCGGCGGCCGGAGATCTCGCTCTCGCTCACAGTCCCCCCGTCATGGTTCGCGCGACGCGCGGGAACGCCTCAACGAATACAGAACCGACTACATCGGACCGAAGTGCTTTGGCAGGATGATTCGAGAGGAACCAAAGCCAAGGAGCTCCCTCAAGCTACCCGGAAACCTGAAGCATTACGATGGCACCGAAAGGCCGGATACCTGGATTGAGGATTACTACAATGCAGTAACCTTCGTCGGAGGAACCCCTAATATCGCCTGCCGCATGCTCCAGTTGTACCTCGTAGGCCCAGCCCGGATCTGGCTCAGTGACCTCGAGAAAAACTCCATCTTTTGCTGGTTTGACCTGAAGACCGCTTTCGAGAAACACTTCAGGGGCACCTACAAAAGACCTGCCACGGCAAGCGACCTACAAGCTTGTATCCGAGAAGAAGGGAGAATCCTCAAGAAACTTCCTCACACGATGGTTGGCATGCGAGAACGAGTGCGAAAACGTCGACCACACGGCTCGCCATGTACGCCTTCATTGGTGGACTGCGAGAGAGGAGGATTGCTTTGAGGCATAAGCTTACTTGTTTGGCCAACGCCAACAAACCGACTTTGGACGAGATGATCTCCATTGCCGGTGACCACACTTGCCGCCGATGACGATGCGGGCGGTGATCTCGCAGCTACTGACAATCCCCCTGCACCAACAAAAGAAGAACCGCGATAACGGTAACGGCGGCCGAAACGCAAAAACCACGATGACCGAGAAGAGTGGCGGATCCGACATGGTCGCCATGGCGTTCCAACGCGGAGGTTCAGGAGGCGGAAGAGGACGCGGCCGCGGAGGCGGAGCCGGCAGGGGTCAGCAGCATGGCACTGAGGTCACTGCTGGCGGATCCCACGCCCCACAAACCTACGAGGAGTACAGGGACATGCCCTGCCTGGCTCATTTGGATCCGGCTACAGGGAAGTCCACTCACACCAACCGCAACTGCAAATGGGTCAACGACCTCAAGAACGACCCGGAGGCAGGATACAAGCGGGCCCGGAAGCACCGCCCACGCGGCAAAGGAGGCAAGGGCAAGAATAAGGACAAGGAGGAGGACGGTTCTGAGGCGATGGACGAGGATGATAACTCGCCGGATCCCAAAGCCGGATCCGCAGGTAAATCCAACCCCTTCGAGAAAAAGAGCATGGGGGCTTACCACACCTTCCTCGGAACCCCAACAGTCCGCGCTACAAAGTCAGCTACCCGGATCCTGAACGCCATAGTTCCGGCTGTGCCGCAGTATGTCAGGTGGTCGGAAGTTCCGTGCACATTTGACAGGGAGGACCATCCCCCCATTGTGCCAAAAGAATACTACGCCTTGGTTGTAAGTCCCCGCATAGACGGGTATGACTTCTCCAAGTGCCTCATGGATGGCGGAGCCAGCTTGAACATCATGTACCTGGAGACTGCGGAGCGGATGAACCTCACCAAGGAACAGCTAAAACACAGCAACACTGAGTTTCACGGCGTGGTTCCGGGTAAGAAGGCAAACTCCCTCGGCAGCATCACACTTCCCGTGGCCTTCGGCGATGTTCATAATTTCCGCGAAGAGAAGATCACGTTTGAAGTTGTGCCCTTCAAGAGCTCCTACCACGTCATCTTCGGCAGGCCCACCTACCACAAGTTCCACGCAAGAGCGTGCTATATCTACAACAAGCTCAAGATGCCGGGTCCCAATGGCATGATTACCATAACCGGAGACTACAAAAAGGCCCACGAGTGCGAGTTGGGCGAAGCCGCCTTCGCAGAGTCTGTCATATCCGGAGAAGAGCTGAAAGGCTACAGAGCCGCGGTGGATCCGACTGAGATGCAAACCACTAAGAAGCAGATCTCCGAACAGAAAAACTCCTTCAGGGCCGCGATAGAGACCAAGAAAGTCAACTTCAAGGAAGATGACCCTAGCAAGCAAGTCTCGATCGGAGCCAACATGGACCCCAAGACGCGCTCGTCGAGTTCCTCCGCGCTAACATGGATATCTTTGCATGGCAACCTTCTGACATGTCCGGAGTACCTAGGGAACTCGCCGAGCACTACCTCAACATAAATCCGGGGGCTAAACCGGTGAAGCAAGCTATGCGACGCTTTGGAGATAAGAAGCGCCGCGCCATAGGAATGGAACTAGCAAAGTTACTAGAAGCAGGTTTTGTAATAGAAGTTATCCACACCGATTGGGTCGCGAATCCCGTCCTTGTACCCAAAAAGAACACACGAAATACTAAGAATGTGCATCGATTACTGCGGCTTGAACAAACATTGCCCGAAGGATCCGTTCCCCTTGCCGCGCATTGACCAAGTCATTGATTCGACGGCGGGGCGGAACTTCTGTGTTTTCTTGATGCGTATTCCGGGTACCATCGGATCCGGATGAAGGAATCCGACCAAAAGGCGACTTCATTCATTACCCCGTTTGGTACTTACTGCTATGTTACTATGCCTTTTGGTTTGAAAAACGCAGGTGCCACCTACCAACGTACGATGCAGCGGTGCCTGAAGGACCAAATTGGCCGGAACGTGCACGCCTACGTCGACGATATCGCGGTCATGACCCGGAAAGGATCCGACTTGATCAGCGACCTCACAGAAACCTTTGAGAACCTCCGTCGGTACAAGATGATGTTGAATCCGGCTGAAGTGCGTCTTTGGCGTGCCGGCCGGAAAACTCCTTGGCTTCATAGTCTCTCACGAGAGGCATTGAGGTTAACCCGGAAAAGATCAAGGCAATCACTGTGTATCAAACGGCCAACTTGTCTCAAAGATGTGCAACGACTAGCTGGTTGTGTCGCAGCAATCGGTAGGTTTGTTAGCCGTCTTGGCGAGAAGGCGCTACCTGCAGTACAAGTTGTTGAAGAAAACGGACAAATTTGTGCGGGACGACGCAGGCTGACGCAGCTCTTCGAGGATTGAAGGAAATACTCACCTCCCCACCTATCTTGGCAGCCCCGGCGAGTCGAGCCAATGCTCTTTTATCTGGCAGCTACCAACAAAGTCATCAGCCTCGTCATTGTGGTGGAGCGAAAGGAAGAAGGTCATGAATATGACGTCCAAAGACCTGTCTACTACATAAGCGAAGTGCTAACGGAGTCAAAGCAAAGATACCCTCACTTTCAGAAGCTAGCTTACGGAGTTTTCCTAGGCAGCCGGAAGCTGAGACACTACTTCCAAGAGCACCCAGTAACAGTTGTGAGCAAGGCTCCGCTGTCAACAATTCTCAACAACGCCGACGCAACAGGGCGGACGGCTAAATGGGGCATTGAATTATCCGCCTTCGACATCGCTTACAAGCCAAGGACCGCGGTAAAATCCCAAGTCTTGGCAGATTTCGTTGCGAGATTGGACGAAGCTCCGGACGCAAGTGCGGAGCCGGAACCAGAAACATGGGTCATGCACTTCGACGGATCCAAGCAGCATCAAGGCTCAGGAGCCGGAGTCACCTTGAAGTCCCCTACCGGAGAAGAACTGCAGTACGTTCTGCAGATCCACTTCGAAGCTACAAACAACATGGCGGAATACGAGGCTCTACTACACGGACTGCGCATCGCTAAGGAAATAGGGATCAAGCACATCATCTGTTGCGGAGATTCCGACCTGGTGGCACAGCAAGTAGCCGGAACCTGGAACGCCAGAAATTCCGTCATGGCAGCCTACAGAGACGAAGTTGATGAGATCGCCAAGTGCTTCCTCGGATACGAAGTCAAGTACGTCAGGAGAGACGATAACACAGCGGCAAATATGCTATCCAAGCTCGGATCCGGAGAAAGCTAATTCCGCCTGGAATCTTCCTGGAGCATCTCCGGATACCCTCGGTGAAGGGCGCTAACCCGGAAAACCCAGAAGTGGCAGTGTCTTCGGCCAGAGAGGTATTAGCTACCATTCCGGCTTGGACACAACCTTTCCTGGACTACCTCATCGATCAGAAGTTGCCGGAGGACGAGGTCCTCGCGCGCCAGATCATCAGACGAGCACGATCATACACAATTGTTGATGGACAGCTCTACAAACGAAGCGCAACAGGGGTGTTTCTCAAATGCGTCTCCAATCAAGATGGCATTGAAATCCTCAGAGAGATCCACGCAGGGGACTGCGGGCACCATGCCGCTCCCAGGTCACTCGTTGCAAAAGCTTTTCGGCTAGGCTTTTATTGGCTCACGGCTAAAGAAGATGCTGACAAGATAGTCAAGACCTGCCGAGGTTGTCGATACTACGCTACTCAACCAAACGCTCCAGCCCAAGAGCTGAAGACCATACCTATCACCTGGCCATTTGCGGTGCGGGGGATCGATATGGTTGGTAAGTTAAAAAGATCATCTCTGGCGGTTTTGAATACCTATTGGTCGCTGTTGACAAATTCAGCAAGTGGATCGAGGCAAAGCCAGTGAGAAAGGCCGACGGTGCTACGGCACTAAAATTTGTCTGCAGCCTCGTGATGAGATTCGGCATCCCACACAGCATCATAACAGATAATGGCACAAACTTCGCTCAGGGAGAATTGAAGGATTATTGTGAGACAATGGGGATTCGATTGGACCTTGCATCTGTGGCTCACCCACAATCCAATGGTCAAGTTGAAAGGGCTAACGGTCTAATATTATCAGGAATCAAGCCACGCCTTGAAGAACCGCTGCGACGAGTAGCTGGAGCTTGGGCTGACGAGTTGGACGCTGTCTTGTGGAGTTTGCGAACTACCCCTAACGGAGTCAACGGGGTTTACCCCATTTTTTCTGGTATACGGATCCGAAGCCGTGATTCCCTCCGACATCATCCATGATTCGCCGCGAGTTTCCGCCTATAATGAAGAAACGGTCGACGAGGCCGGACAGCTATGCGTGGACCTGATCGAGGAAGCTCGGAACCTAGCTGATCGGCGCTCCGCCATCTACCGGCGAAGCTCCGACGCTATCACGGTCGTCGAGTTCGGAAACGCTCCTTCATGGCGGGAGACCTGGTCCTCCGCCTTCGACGGGTGAAAGACCATAAGCTGCAATCTCCATGGGAAGGACCCTTCGTCGTTAGCAAAGTGCTTCATAACGGATCGTACTACCTTGTCGATTTCCGCGAGCTGAGGGATAGACCTGCTAACTGGCGCCGGAAACGCAAGCGTGAGGATCCGGAGGATATCTACGATGAAACAGATCGCCCTTGGAATATCGCACAGCTACGTCCTTTCTACACTTAGCATATTCTTTCCAAGTTACAAACTCTGTAATAGTTATACATGATCAATGAAATAAAGCTTATGGTTCACTCTTTGAGTCATTTACCTCCTTTACTTGTTCATTTTTTCGATCGTGTATGTTTTCCGACTAAAACCGCAGAGCTGGACATTTCCGCCTAGGCGTGTATGAAAGTTGTGATTTTCAAAAATCGTCCCTTAGGACGTAAGCTTAAGTTTTCTGATTAAATTGTTATCTGTTGCGAACTCGTGGATTCCTAGTAGCGATTTCCGGCACCTATGCTTGGGGGCTTGTTTCCGCGGTTATTGACGGATTACCATTGGGTTTCGTCACCGCTGGTGAGTGTTTCCGGCTAAGGTCTTCCGGCTCGTGGAAGGTCAAGCGATTAAGCCGGAGAACAACGACATCAGCACTTGCTTTCCAACATAAAACGAAACATGCAGAATAATATTAAAGGATAGCAGGATAAGTTGTTTCCGCCCATGCATAATTGTTTCGTCCCTAACTACTTAAGAATTTAAAGTCTTATTACAAACCCTCGCTGGGGCCAAAATGATGCATTGTTTTTTCCGCAGGAAGAAAGTTTTTACTCCCCCTTAGCAAGAGAAGCCTTGCTCTTTGGGTCATTTTCTTCGGCATCCTTCGCCGGAGACGACACGTCCTCGTCATTTTCTTCCGACGAAGATGCAGCGCCGTCCTTGGGTTCCTCTTGGGGAGCATCCTTGGAGCTGGTCCAGGTAAACTGGGAGCCGGATTCCGCAGGATGTGCTTCCGCGTCGAGCTTCGCTTGAAGTTCCGCTTCCAGGGGTTCGTCCGCGGGAAGCACGAACTTGTCGTAGAATTCGTCATGCCGGATCCTGCGCGCGATGCGGGTGTCGTAGCCGTTTACTGCGTCTAAGATCGCATTGGCATCCGCGTCAGGGAGCTGGCGGCGGTCACCTGTTCAAGATCAAGCTCCGGGTTGTGTGCTAAGCACATGGTCAAGGCCATCGCAGCTGCACCTCGGGCAGATGATGCTTGAAGATCCTTCACTAGCTCCGGAAGAACGTCCATCTTTTGAATAAGCTTGCGCACTTTGCAAGTACGACTCCTTTTGATGGACAAGTTGTAGCATATCTTCCGGGAGGCGGAAATGAGGTCTTTGCAATCATCGCCGGCAAGTTGAAGGAGATCGTCTCGAGGGAACAAATTCCGACGCTTTTCCGGATATCCAAGAGGTTCTGCATAAGATAGTCGGATATAAGTTAACGGTTTGAGCACACAAGAAAGAGTCGGAGAAAAAGTTTTCCGGCAGGTTCTGGAGTAGTACCCAAAACGTTCTCACTGAGCACGTCCCAATGATGTTCCGCGGTCTCCATATATTTTTGGAGCCCAGTGAGTTCTTTTTGTTGCCTCTTGATCGTCTCGCTGTCAGCATTTCTCTTCAATATAAATTCGCCCTTCTCCCTGGCGTGCTCGGAATTTTTCTCCGCCGAGTTTGTTTCTCGGCTTGCTCCTTTTTCAGTTCCGCCTCCGTTAGTTTCATCTCCAATGCTTGGTACGAGGAGCGCAGGTTTTCAAGCTCCGACGAGGCTGTGGCAAGGGATGAGGAGGCACCTATAATAACACAAGTTAAAATTGTAATACGACTTCAGTGATAAGCACAGGGCGGAAACCAACCTTGGGCTTACGCAGAGTTGTTTGGACAGATCTGTGTTCGCATCTTTCGGAGTCCGGATATTTTCCGCTTGACTCAAGGTAACGCGGCGCTGAAGGGCAATGTTTTTATGCAGCTCGTAGTGCAGCGCCTGCTGTTCTGTAAAGTTAAACAGAGCCGGAGTAAGAATTCCGCCTGCTTCAGTGGATTCCTTTAAAGCATCATTGCCGAAACTTTTCCGCCATAATGCTTGGGGGCTACTGCATCGACTTAAAAATCTTTCCAGAAGTGATATTCATCTAAGCATTTAAACGCTAACGTATATCTACGTTTCCGCTTATATGCTTGGGGGCTCTTGGGGAGTACCTTTTGCTTGCGAGACGAGTTTGTCGAGGAAATGACCGACATTCTTCTTGAAGTCCTGAATCTCCGCGGTGGCGACATCGGATTTTCCCCGAGGCATTGTCCAACATGGCGTTGAGCAAATCTTGTTCAAGATCCCATTTTTCCGCCTCAGTAAGTTTGTTGAAAAACTTAGTGGCGTATGCCTTGGGGGTGGAGGTGAGGTCAGTCGGATCTCCAAAATTCTTCGGAAACATGACGACGTCGCCAGTACCAGCTCCGGTCCTCTCGGAAGAAGTAACCTCAATTTCTCCTTGACCTTGTGCTCCTGTTTCATCTTGAGCAGGTCCTTTGCCTTGAGGATCTTCTCCGCCCACCTTTTCACTGCTGATCGGAACGATTTCCGGTGGAGTATGGGTGGTAGGTGGGGGAGAACGATTTGCTTGGGGAGGAGATGCTTGGGGAGCAGTGTGAGATGTGCTTGGCGGAGCTGGAGTAGGTGGACCTACAGCCGGAGACTTTTTCATATACTTGGTGATGGGCTCTTGGTTGGTGGTCTTGGTGGTGGCGGTGCTCGGATTCCTACATGCAAGCAAAGGGGTTCACGTCATAAACAAATTTTATCCAAGAAGAGATGTACCATATTCGGAAACTTACGAGGCTCCGGGGGATGATGGGGCGCGAGCGTTGGCCAGCTGTTGCTAGCAACTTCAAGCGCGCTTGCTCCGCTCTCTTCGAGTTTAGCGGAGGGGGCTTCACAGTCTTTGGCTTCTTGGCGGAGGCCTCGCCGCTAGCTCCGGCTTCTGAACTGGAAGCTTTGGCGCGGGGACGCTTCGAAGGTCGAGGGGCTGCCTTGCGGGCGCCTGTTCCTCTTCCTCTTCTTCGTCGTCCGGATCCTCCTCCGCCCCGTCGCCGCTGACAGGAACACGAAGAATGGTACGAAAGTTTTCCTCCGCCAGGGTGTCGAGCTGGAGGAAATAAGCAAATAAGCATATATGAGTATAAGATCAGTATCTGAAAACTTGTGAAGATTGGAGTAACAAAGGGAATCGAGTTTACCGGAGGACATTGGTCGTTGGTATAGATGTCCTTAATCAGTTCCGGGACCGGCTGGCCACGGCCTATCTTCACGAGCGTCTTGATTCTCCTTTTTAGAGAGTCAGCCGGAAGATCGTGGCGGGTAGCTCGGAGCAGGTCGTCCGCCCCGGTGTATGCGCAGATCAGTCGCGCGTTATACCGCAGAGGCTGGATCCGCCGGGTGAACCAGCTAAGCGTGAGTTGAGCTCCGGTTAGCCCATCATGGACTAGCCAAGATATTCTCCGCGCTGCCTTCTCCAGTATCGGAGTCAGGGCGAGTGAGGGAACGAAGCTCCAGCTCGCAAGTTCCTCCGGAGGTTCGTTGACGAACTTGGGCAGAGCCCTTGTGGACGTTCGGAGCTGAGATGTTCTTTTCATAGAACCATCCGGCGTTCCAATACCGGACAGATTCGTGCGAGTCGTGAGGCGGATACATGCGTCCAGGTCGGAGCATAAACGTCATGCTCCCACAGTTCACCATTGCTTTTTCCTTTGTTTCTTTCTTTACTCGGAAGAAGAACTGCCACAACTTGATATCCGGACGGATTCCGAGGTGCCCTTCGCAAAGAGTAACGAAGTTGGAGAGGAGGAGGTATGAGTTGGGACAGATGTTGTGTGGCTGGAGCCCATATGTGCTGAGGACGGAGAGAAAAAACTCTGAGCAGGGGAGTGACAATCCGCGCTCCACCCAGGCCTTGGTCATGACCACTTCGTCGGCTCCGGGTTTGGGGACGTCGGTGTCACGAATGAAGCTCCAGTAGGCGGAGATCATGCCCTCGTTACGGAGCTCTGCGAGGCTCCACATCAGTGATTTCACAGGGCCACCATTGACCCCGTTCTCCTTCACGGTTCCGAGCTTTTGAAGCCCTCTTGTTTTCCGCCTCCTGCACCTTGGTTGCCATCCTTGCTTGACCTTCAAGTTCTTCTTGGAGTTCTTTGAGGGAGGGATCCGACACTGGAGTGGTGCTTGGAAGATGCGGAAAACGGTTGAGCTAGCCGGATGTCGGAAACATATGGTGGCAGGAACGCTATGGGATCCGGGCAAATTGGTTCCACGGCACTGGGTTCCGGGTTACTCGGAGAACTACCAGTGCAGTGAGGAGAACCATGAGGCATACTTCCGGCTGCACCCATGCGAACTAATTTGAGTAACCGGAAATTCTAAGCTACGACTACTTCTTCTTCTACAAGTCCGACGCACGTACCGTCAATGGCGCGACGGTCCGGCGAAGCTCCGGTGAAGTGGGGATCAACAAACTGGTGGTTTTCGAGCCTCCGATGACCACGAATCGGCGGCGGAGTCGATTTCTCGGTCAACCGCAGCGATCTTGGTTGGAGGAGAGGCTTGAGGCGGCGGTGCGTGAAGCTCCCGCACGGAAGGCTCGCCAGAGTTGAGATCTGTCGGGCAGCGCGGCGCGAGGTAGAGGATGAAGTGGTGACGAGAGGTGAAAGAATGAAAATTTACCGAGCCGCGGGGGTATTTATAGGCCACGCGCGGAGATTCGGGATTCGGATCCAACGGCGGAAACGGAACGGTCGCACCGTTGGATGGACGACACGTGTCTTAGGTCAAATGCGGTAAAATGACGTGGAGGTAATTTAACCATGTGCTCCCGAAATTTCCGGCTAAAGATTTGCATCTGCGAAAATTTAGCGCGGGAAAAAAGGAAGTTGTGCGCGGGAAAAGCGGAATCTCCGTTGTGATACCTAATCTGAAGACGAAGGAATTCCGAGTGAATGAACCCGGAAACAAGTAGAAGTTTTTGAAGCTCTTCAAGATTCTCTTCGGATCCGAGATGAATGAAGCCGGAGGAATGATGAATCTCGGAGAACTTCGGGGACTCTTGTTGTGGGTATACTTTATGGGTATATCAACGGCATGGCCTAGATCCGGCAAGCCCGGGTGGCCCATAGATGGTGGTGAGGAATGTGGCCCATCGGGCGGCCCAGTTGCTGTAGATCCTGAAGGATGAAGTCCAGCCCAGGAACAGGAAGTCGGATCTCTACCGACCTACGAAGGAGGCCGGATCCGTGACGGCCCATGAAGTATCCGGATCCAGCACGTACTTGGAGGAAGGCGGATCCTTGACGTACACGGCAAGACATTGTACCGTAGTTAGGCAACTTGTATTCCGGCTAGGACTCTCCGTGTAAACCCTAGATCCGTGCGCCTTTATAAGCCGGATCCCGGGAGCCCTAGAGGCACAACCACAACTCATTGTAACAATGCGAAAGCGCCCAGATAATTCCAGACAAGCAGCAGTAGGCCCTGTCATCGTGCAGGTGTTCCGAAGCTGGGTAACTCGCGTACCACCGTCCCGTGTGCACTCCGCCCTATGGCCCCTAATTCTTCTCCCCCTCGTGAGGATCCCTCCTCCGAGGTACCGTCGATTAGGCAACGACAATGATCACTTGATCACTCTAGGGTTTTGGAGTTCATCACATCACACAAAGTAACAATCATCATGGCATATCACTCAAAATGCACAAGTCCTATGCAGGGTACTATATGCAAAGTAAAAGTTTTTGTTGGTTCTGAAATTTGGATACTTGGAAATGTTCTTCTTCCTTTATTTGAAATTTGGGATGTTACAAACCCTTCCCCCTTACAAAAGATCTCGTCCCGAGATCTTAAAGAAAATTAGGTACTAAAGAGATCTGGGTACTCCTTCTTCATGTCCTCCTCTCGCTCCCAGGTGGCTTCATCTTCGGTATGATTGCTCCACTGTATCTTCAGAAACTTGATGCTTCGGGTGCGGGTGGTTCTGTATGCTTCTTCCAAGATGCGAATCGGCACTTCTCGGTACGTTAGGTCTTGGTTGATATCCACCGAACGGTGATCGATGTTCTTGAACACTTCTGTCTTCTCGGGGACTTCCAGGCACTTCCGAAGGAGTGAGATGTGAAACACGTCGTGCACAGCCGACATTTCTTCAGGTAACTCCAGTTGATAGGACACTTCCCCTCGGGGACTGAGAACTTTGAAGGGTCCGACATATCGGGGTGCAAGCTTTCCTTTCAGCTGGAATCGCTGCATTCCTTTCAGGGGGGATACCTTGAGATAGACAAAATCCCCGATCTCGAAGGTCATCCCTCGGCGTCTCTTGTCGGCGTAACTCTTCTACCTTGATTGCGCCGTCTTGAGGTACTCACGGATCTTGTGCACCTTCTCTTCGGCTTCACGAAGAACATCAGGTCCAAAAACTTGGCTTTCTCCGACTTCCGAGCCGAGTTCGGGGGGTACGGCACTTCCTTCCGTACAAAGCTTCGAAGGGGGCCATCCGCAAGCTGGCTTGGTAACTGTTGTTGTAGGAGAATTCTGCGTAAGGCAGGCAATCTTCACACTTGGATCCGTACTCCAGTACACATGCTCTCAACATGTCCTCCAGTATCTGGTTGACTCTCTCAGTCTGTCCATCGGTCTGCGGGTGATAGGCGGTGCTGAAATTCAGACGGGTTCCCAATCCTTCATGCACCTTCTGCCAGAATCTTGAGGTGAATTGTGATCCTCTATCTGACACAATCGACTTAGGGGTTCCGTGCAGGGCGACTATTCTGGAGATGTACAGTTCCGCTAACTTCGGTCCTTGGTAGGTGGTCTTGACAGCGATGAAATGGGCTACCTTGGTCAACCTATTCACCACTACCCATATAGAATCGTTGCCTTTGCTGGATTTGGGCAAACCTGTGATAAAGTCCATTCCTACAGAGTCCCACTTCCATTCCGGAATCTGTAGGGGTTGCAGCAGTCCTGCGGGTCGCTGATGTTCTACCTTGACTCGCTGACAGATATCACACTTGGCGATGTAGCTTCCGATCTCCCTCTTCATTCCATGCCACCAAAATTGTTCCTTCAGATCTTGGTACATCTTGGTACCTCCGGGGTGAATAGAGTATAGGGTGTCATGGGCTTCCTTCAGAATGACTTGCTTCAAGTCTGAGTCCGATGGTACGCAGAGACGTCCGTTATACCAAAGAACTCCGGCTTCATCTACGGTGAATCCTGGTGCTTTTCCTGCGACTATATTGTTCTTGATTCCATCAATGCTGGCATTTCCCTTCTGAGCTTCCTTGATCTGACCAATCAGGGTGGGTTGTAGCTCCATGCTGGCTAGGAATCCTTCACTGACTAACTCCATTCTAAACTGCTCAAACTCCTGGTACAAACTGGGTTGTTCTTCTGCTATCATTGAGTTCAACTGACACGGTAGTCTACTCAACGCATCCGCTACCACGTTGGCCTTGCCGGGGTGGTAGTGGATCTCCATATCATAATCCTTAATCAGTTCTAACCATCTTCTTTGCCTCATATTCAGCTCCTTTTTGGTAAAGATATACTTCAGGCTCTTATGGTCCGAATAGATTTCGCAGCAATTACCCATGAGGTAATGACGCCACACCTTCAGTGCTAAAACTACGGCTGCGAGCTCGAGGTCATGGGTGGGGTAGTTCTGCTCATGCTGCTTCAGTTGCCGGGACAGATAAGAGATCACTTTGCCTTCTTGCATAAGCACACATCCGAGACCAATCTTGGATGCATCGCAGTAAACGTCAAAGGGTTTGGTGATGTCCGGCATGATCAGAATTGGGGCTGAGGTCAGTCTAAGCTTGAGTTGTTGGAAACTCTCCTCACATTTGTCCGTCCATTCGAACTTCTTATCCTTCTTCAGCAATTGGGTCATTGGTCGAGCGATACTCGAAAAGCCTTCTACGAATCTGCGGTAATATCCGGCTAATCCAAGAAAAGCGCGGATCTCGGTCTGGGTGGTTGGGGCTTTCCATTCTGCAACAGTTTTGATCTTGGCGGGATCTACAGCAATTCCTCCTGCAGACAAGATATGTCCCAGGAATCCAACTTCCTTTAACCAAAACTCACATTTGCTGAACTTAGCATACAGCTTATGCTCTCTAAGGGTCTCCAGAACAGCTTCTAGGTGTTGTTCATGTTCTTCCTCGGACTTGGAGTAGATGAGAATGTCGTCGATGAAAACGACAACAAACTTATCCAGAAAGTTCATGAAGATCTTATTCATGAGATTCATGAAATAAGCGGGGGCATTGGTCAATCCAAATGACATGACATTGTACTCGTACAATCCATATCTGATGGTAAAGGCAGTTTTAGGAATGTCCGATGCTCGAATCTTCGATTTGGTGGTATCCGATCCACGAGGTCAATCTTTGAGAAAACTATGGCACCGGTCAGCTGGTCAAACAAATCTTCTATCTTTGGCAAGGGATACTTGTTCTTGATGGTGACATCGTTGAGTTTGCGATAGTCCGTACACAAATGACTGGCACCATCCTTCTTATCCACAAACAAAACGGGGGATCTCCAAGGTGACGCACTTGGTCGAATCAGACCTTTGGCTAATAGTTCATCCAGTTGCTTCTTCAGTTCCACAAGCTCTGCTGGGTTCATGCTGTAAGCTCTTTGGGCTATAGGTCCGGTTCCGGGGATTAACTCGATGATAAACTCGATATCCCGGTCTGGGGGCATACCGGGTAAACCCTCCGGAAACACATCAGGATATCGACAAACGACCCTGATTTGATCCAGAGTTGGCTTGGCTATGCTGCGGTTGCGGAGTAAATTTTACGGGTAGCGGTTCGAGAGACATGTTCTACTATGATACCGGTGCTACTTGGTCATGGTGATGGCTTTCTTGGCACAGTCAATCATTCCATGATGTTTTGCCATCCAATCCATTCCCAGTACTACTTCCAAACCTTTGGTTCCCAAAATTATCAGATTGGCATAGAACTCTACTTCATGTATTCTGATGGGTACATTTTTACAAAATTTTCTGGCTTTAGTGGTTGATCCGGGGATTTGAACTATCATGACATGTTTCAAGCTGAGAGGTTGAATTTTACTTGTTGATGCAAAGTCTTCAGTGACAAAAGAATGAGATGCTCCGGAATCAAACAACACTCTGGCAGGTGCGGAGTTGACAGCAAACATACCCAGTACAACATCTGGTGCTTCCTGAGCTTCTTCGGCGTTCATGTGAAAGAGACGGCCGTTGCGGTTATTGGGGTTGTTGGGGGCGAACTTCTTTCCGGTGGATACGCGGTGTTGCTGCTGAGCAGGTGCAGCGGTGTTGCCGGCGAGCTTGGCGAGTCTCTTGGGGCACTCGTTGGAGTAGTGTCCCACCAGTCCGCACTCATAGCAGGTGATCGTGGACTTGTCCTTGGTGGCGACAGGAATAGCGTTGCTTCCAGTCCTTGGAGCGGTGTTAGTGTTGCTGTTGTTGTCGGGGTTGGGGGCTCTGGGCGGAGCGCGGTTGAAGTTGTTGTTGTTGTTGTAGTTGTAGTTGTTGTTGTGGCCTCCTGGCCTGGGGTTTCCTCCACTCCGGTTCTGATAACCGGGGCGCGAGTTTTGCATAGGGGGCTTGTTGTTGTTTCTCGGAGTGAAACCTCCGCTTGACCTGGGGCGATACTTCGGGGCATTGCTAGGCCCACTCTGGTGCATCATGCGACGTTTGAGGTTTTCATTAGCTTGGTTCAGCTTGCCCTCCATCTGGATGGCGGAGTCAACAAGGGCTTCAAGATCGGCGAAGGGGATGTTGACAAGAACAGTCTGCATCTCATCATGCAGTCCGTTCAGGAATCTCTCCTGCCTCTTCTCAGTGGTGTCGGTCTCATCGGGGGCGTACCTTGACAGGGTAAGGAACCTGTCGCGGTATTCTACCACCGTCATGCGACCTTGCTTCAGTTCACGGAACTCATCCCTCATCTTTTTGATAAGACCCGGGGGTACATGGTACTTGCTGAACTTGAGCTTGAAATCTGCCCAAGTCATGAACTGACCTCCATTCATGGCACGGGTGCTAGTCCACCAGGCTCGGGCAGGTCCCGCGAGGTAATGGGTTGCAAACAGGACCATCTCGTTGGCCTCCACTCCAGCTACCTCCAAGTTGTTCTCCATGGTCTGAAGCCAGTCATCGGCATTGAGGGGTTCCTCCGTCTTGCTGAACACCGGAGGATTGGTATTCTGGAAGTTCTTGAGCTTGGATCCGGGATGATCATGGTTTCCATGGCCTTGGTTTGCGAGGTTTTGCAGTGCGGTGATGTTGGCTTGACGTTCAGCTCTTTCAGTCTCCCTGTCACGCCGGCGGGGTTTGCAGCGATTGCATCATAGCATTGTTGTTGTTGCGATTGGGTGGGGCCATACGAATATACATAAGATTATAAGATAAGAGGGAAATTCTATGGTTTATTTTGAATAAGTTCAAAAACTTGTAAAAACTTGAATGCTTTGGATGACACCCACAAACATTCATTCATTCATTCATGCCACATAACACATTACAAACTAACAGTTCAACACTCCAATGGTTTTAAGAACCATCTCACATGCTACGATACAAAGGTCGGGATACAACTCATGCGTACATCAGTGCTCAAGTGTAGCTACCCTCGTCCTCAACGTTGATAGGAACGACGTCATCAGGTCCCGGCTCCAGAAAAGCATAGTCCTCCTCCTCAGTGAACTCGTCCTCCTCGAAGTCGTCATCGTCACTCAGGAAGGCTCCTCCTCCCTGAATATCAATACCGGCTTCGTCCTCCTCCATCTCCTGGATCTGCTCCTCCTGAGCCTTCACCGTGGCCTCAAGTGACGCTATCTGAGCGCGAAGGCGCGTGATAGTGACATCCTTCTTCGCGCACCGCAGGCGAAGCTTGTTGCGGTCCCTCGACAGCATCTTGATAGCATCGCCATGGGTGGCCAGGGCGAGGTGCGTCGCGGTTCGCGTACACCCGAGCGTTGTCCGGATCCTGCTTGTGTATGATACGACATGAAGTCTAGGTGCTCGGCGTGGTGCCTCAGCTCCGGGTGGGACTGCAGAGTCATAGGCGCTCCTGAGGCGTCACGCCTCACCAGGTGAGCGAAGCGGGACGCAAGCAGGCGTACCACATTCTGTCCGCAGAGGCGTGCCAGTGCCTCCTGAAGAGCTCTCGCCAGTCCATCGAGCCAGTTGCTCTCACGGAACGAAAACAGAATCCTCTCCTGGTTGGGGGACTCCATCGTGCCTCGCAGATCTGCAGTGATGATCCACTGGAGTTCTCCACCGGGCTGATCGTTCACCTGAATTCCGTGGAACTCAGGGTGAAGTCGCCCAAGGAAAGCTGAGACAGCGGTGAGGTCATGCTCGAAAACGAGGCTCCCACCGTTCCCGAGCTGATAGAACTTCGCGCTGATGGGTTCATTGGGCTCCATCTGAAAGCGAAAAGGTTGAGTAAGTTAGAGAGTGAAAAGTGTGGCAAATTTTTAAGTACATTCAATTAAGAAAGGTACATTATTCATCAAATTTCGAAATAGTCTCAAAGGCAAGAATGTGAGTAAATTTTCATAAATATTCACTTCATTTGATTTCAAAGTTAAGTTTTTATGAACGTCCATTCTAACTAGGGTCTTCTAAGGTCAAACAATGGCTACGATACCAACTTGTCAACACCCGGATTTTTAAGTCCAGATGCCTATTATGTCATTCATCACAATCCCAGGATAATGTTGTTGCGAGGCATAATAGTCGAATATCACAGTCATTATTTATTACAAGCCATAATGTCTTACAAACTTGAATCACGTGATTCATCTTACACACATAGTTGATCTTTCAATCAACAACATACACAAGTTCATATATAGCGGAAGCGTAATAGTAATGGACTCTCTAGTCCACAGGCCAACATTTGACGTCAGAAACCCCTAGTTGTCGTAGGCGTCCTGCTGGTCATCCTCGTGATAGTTCTGTTCATCATCGTACTCCGGCCATTTGAATAGCCAGGGACAAAGCCGTAAGTACTTCAAGTACTTGCAAACTAATACTATTGTAAAATGCCAACTAAAGGTACTAAGCTCTAGTTTAACTTGCATAAGCCAAATTTTAGTTCACAAGCTTGTATCATGTACTAACTAACTCAAGTGGGAACATTAGTGTCATTCCCACATCTTTGGTTTAATTCCCAACAAGTCACCAAGTCACCATTCACATTTACTAAAGCTTTCAAAAATCTGACACCGGAAACTGTATGGCCCTTCCAACCGTCACGTAACCGTGGACACGGCTATTCGAATAGATTTACACTCTGCGAGAGGTTGCACACTTGTGCCACAACATTTGATTTCATCCGTCGGAATAACTCCGAGTCACCGTATCACAGTACGCGGATCATCAACCATAACTTTTCACTTACACATCCTAGTATGAGCACCTCTCCCCATGAGCTTGGCCTCCCAGTGAAAACCAACTGTTAACCTGGGAGCGCACGGGGCTTGGCCGTACAATTTCACCTCAATTCACATCCTTTCTCAACAATGGAGGCAGCCTCGGCATAACCCCTATGATGTGTGTTCGGAGGGAACTCATACTAAAATCTATAAACTTCCAGTTAAGCCCTACCCATAATCAGGTATTGTGGGGGTACTCAAGAATTGGAAAGGTATCGCATTCAAACCAATATCAGGTTTCTATCAAAAATCACCATCTTCTCTTGTTCACAAACAACTTCAAATTCTTCAATGGAATGCTTCATTATTCCAAGGTTTCAAAATCAACCATTCACATGTTCCCATCTAAAGTAGTCAAGTTTTAGTATTTTAGCGCTAGCACTAATCATGAGGGATGCTACATTGATTTGCTATCTTTACTCATCTAATAGTTTTGTTCTCTAGACCAAATTTTATTCCATCCTTTGAAAACACAACCAGTACAAAAGGTGTAGTGTAAGTATAGGATAAGCTTGTATGAAGAAAGGTAAGAATCATGGTGCCTTGCTCAAGGAGAGCTTTGCACTTTGCAAGAGTATTATCTTGCCTTGGTAGTTCTCTAGGTTTTCTCCTTCTTCTTCGGGGTAGAATCCTTCTTCCTCTTGGTAATCTCCGGTGCTAGCGTCTAAATTTGAATACGAGGTATAATCACTAAACAAGCTCAAAGGCTACACTAAACACATCATTACTTCTCACAAGCTACACTAAGCACACACATAAAATAAGTAAGCGCATTGGTTGGGTGACTTGAGGAAAATAATTTCCCCTCATTCATATGTGACAAGTAAATTCCATATGGTTCTTGAGGAATAATTTCCTCTCATTGAAATCTTCTTAAGATTTAATTTCTCAAATAATCATACATGAATTCATATTGACCTAAGTCAAACATTCATCATCATTATTTGAGAAAATGACTTAAATGAGGTAGACCACCTCATACCATTTAAAAACTCTACAAAGTATTTAAGTCTCCAAATGTTCATATAGGAGAGTTTGGACCAGGGGTGCAAACATCACATGAATTCATTTGAGATAAAGATTTAAATGAAGTAAAAATACTTCATAAGATTTACATAATAGTTTTGGACAATATCACTTAACTAAACTAGCCATATTGTCCATTAATTAAACTAGGGCATGATCATGTAAAGTGACCACACCATTTTCTTGCAGAAACAATTAGTGTAAGTCAAATGTGAGCTATAGGAGTTGGAAATACTTAATATCTATTTTGGTTGATTTTTAAGAATTAATTGAATGTGCAAAAGTCTCTGGCTTGATCTTTTTGTCACATTATTTATACAACAGATCTCAAGGTGAGACCAGTGGCAAGTTGTAGAACTTTTCCATAGCTTTCTAACAATATAAAATTTGTTAAATTTGGCCAAGCCAAACAGATTCTATGGATTTTCAAAGTTGGAGCCAGTATTGAAATTAGATGGATTTGGAAAATTCGAATTTGAATTACTGGGCTACGCGGGAAAGCTATCGGGCCGAAACAAAATAAAACAGCCCAAGTCCAGCCCACCACGCGTCCACGCACGCGTGGGGCTGTCCCGACGGTGGGCTCCACCCGTCAGTCACTCATAACGCCCGAAGCGGTACGAGCGATGCGGTGCGTTGGATTAGAACGGGATCGGACGGACGAGCGACGTCGTCTTCTCCGGCGAGATTGGGTCACTGGCACGGCGGGGGTAGGGGGTCGGCGAGCTCACCGTGGCTCCAGCTAGGGTTGGCAGTATGCGTGATGAAGTTGTAGACGACGGCGAGGCAGCCTGTAGCAGCGGCGGAGCTCGAGGTGGCCTGGATCGACGGCGATTTCACCGGGGCTTCCGTGGCTCCGATCGTCCAATTGAGGCAGCTCCGGCAACGATTGAGGTGGCTACTGGTGCGAGGAGAAGTGGTGGTGAGAGGGGATCATGGTGGTGTGCTTGGTTTGGTCCGGGGAGTGCTCTATTTATAGGCGGGAGGAGGTGCTGCGGGGCATGGTGCGGGTCGTCGTGGGCGCGGTGTCTCCGGCGAAATAGAGAGCTAGGTGGTGACGCAGCGACGATCGGGAGGGTACGGCGAATCCGCGAGCGTCCATGGCGAAATAATGCGAGGCGTACGGTGGTCGGGGCCGTGCGCGTCCTGTCGCGGCCGTGGCGGGCGTGTTCGTCCTCTCCGGCGTCCGTGGTCGCCAAGGCGTGACGCGAGCGTGTCCGGCGAGCTCCGCGTGTCGAGGAGGGTACCGTGGTGCGCGGAGGTGGTCGGGGTACGACGGGGTACGGCGATCGACGCGTGCCCGTGTCGCGCGCGTCCGTGCACGGGTGATGTCGCCCATGCCGTTGGCGGCGTACCTGGAGCGTCCTGGGCACGCTCCGTCCGGGTCGTGGCGTCGTCCTCTCGATCAACGGCGGGTACAGGCTATCTCCTGGGATCATGGGCGAGCTGTTGGACATTGTGGCGAGGTCGGGAGAGGCAGTGAGAGAGGGGTGACACGTCGAGGTGGAACGGGACCGGCATGGCCATGGCTAGGCCACGTTTGGTCGTGTCCATGGTGTCTCCTTGCATGGGCCAGGTAGGGTAGGGTCAATTGATCATGGCTAGGTCGAGTGGTGAGCAAGGGGTGGCCTGGTTTGATCAAATTTGGAAAATTGGTGATCTTCCAATTGTTTCAAAGTCTCATCTTTGCATGATCCTATCTCTTGATCCAGAAAGAATTTGGGAAGGTGATCTTTACAAAAGTTGTTCACCTTGATGAGTACTTGGATGACATGCAAATACTTGAATTTGTTTGGTTTAGAAATTTTGAAATAGGGAGCCTCAAAGTGGTGACCAGACTATAAAGTCAGAAATGACCATTATCTCATGTGATCATATTTTCAAATTTGAAAATGGTTTAAAAGGTAAATCTTTGATTCCCAAAGTTGTAATTACTCTTTAATAACATACTACAACTATTGGTGAAGATCAAATGGGTCTAGGGTTAAATTTTACAAAAATGACATAGACCTTAGGTTAGGGTTTTTAGGGTTTTTATAATATTTGAGTTCTTTCTCTTTTTGATGGATTTGATTTAGGATGATCACTTGATCACTCTAGGGTTTTGGAGTTCATCACATCACACAAAGTAACAATCATCATGGCATATCACTCAAAATGCACAAGTCCTATGCAGGGTACTATATGCAAAGTAAAAGTTTTTGTTGGTTCTGAAATTTGGATACTTGGAAATGTTCTTCTTCCTTTATTTGAAATTTGGGATGTTACAATACCGGAGATCCAATTCTGATAACGCAAACATCCATTTACCGAGTCGGCCTTTCAAAACACGAGCCGACAGCATGTGCTTGATGACGTCCGATTTGCAAATGATGACAATCTCTGCCGTCAGAAAGATGTGACGAAGCTTGGTGCAGGTAAAAAATAGGCAGAGGCACAACTTCTCGATCTCCGGGTACCTCGTCTCTGCATCCAACATCCTTCTGCTGAGGTAGAAAGCGAATCTTTCCATGCCATCATAGATTTGCACTACCACTGAGGCGATAGAAGTATCGGCTACCGACGAGTAAATATAAAATGGCCTGTCTTGTCTGAGCGGAACCAACACGGGCGGCTTCGTTAGATACTCTTTAATCTCATCAAACGCTCGCTGTTGCTCTGCCCCCCAGTGAAACTCCTCATCAGGTTTGATTTTTACCAATCCCATGAACGGCTCAATTCGTCCTGACAGATCTGACGAAATTGATTTTGCCGATGAGACTTTGGAGTTCCTTCTTGGTCGTCGGTGGCTTCATCGTTCGCACTGCCTCTTGACTTTTCAGGCCGATCTCAATTCCACGTTCATGAACTAGGAAGCCCAGGAATTGACCGGCCGTCACACCAAAAGCACACTTCTTTGGATTCATTCTGAGTTCGATCTTTCTAGTTCGGTCCAAGATGCGTCGCAGATCCTCCAGGTGTCCTTCCACTGAGACAGACTTGACCACCACGTCATCAATGTAAATCTCTACCAATTTGCCGATCAGATCATGAAAGATGTAATTCATGGCTCGTTGGTACGTTGCACCGGCATTCTTCAACCCAAATGTCATGACTACATACTCGAACAAGCCCACCGCACCTGGTACTCTGAAGGCTGTCTTGTGTATATCTTCTGGAGCCATAAAAATCTGGTTGTAGCCGGCATTGCCATCCATGAAGCTTAAAACCTTATGGCCAGCCGCTGCATTGATCAACGTTTCAGCTACCGGCATAGGGTACTCATCCTTTGGAGTGGCTCTATTGAGATCGCGAAAATCTATGGCGACGCGCCATCGGCCGTCCTTCTTCTCCACAGGTACGATATTAGATATCCACTCAGCATACCTGCATGGCCTGATGAACCCGGCGCTCAACATCTTCTCAATCTCCTTCTTGACTTCTTCGAGAATTTCGGCCTTCATCTGCCGTACTCGCTGCTGGAACGGCCGAAATCCTTTCTTGAGAGGTAGCCGATGCTCAATGATGCTCCTGTCTAGCCCGGGCATCTCTGTATAATCCCAGGAAAAACAATCTGGGTATTCTTTTAACAAAGCTATCATCAGCCTCCTCAGATGCGGATCTAACTTTTTGCTGATAAATGTTGGTCGTGGCTTATCCCCAGGACCAATGTCGATCTCTTCTAGCTCATCAGCTGACGTAAACCCATATCCCAGCTTTCCGTCGCCCGTTAGATCGACGTTGAACACAGGCAGAACATATGGCGAGGATAATTTTGGCCGATTGCTGGAATCGGCCTCCATGTTGATTGAATTGCTCAATGAAGGTTTACAATTTGTATGGGATCCCTTACAGGAGGAAGCCTCCCTGCCACGACTACGTGACATGTTTGAAGTGAGATCCTTGCTTTTTATTTTTTGGGGCCGATCGCAGGGATCGGCCTTGCCACGTGTGTCGATGGATGTTGCTCTTGCTACTCTATTAGGCCGGTGGATAAGACCAGCCTCACCCCGTTTTTTGTCACCTCGATGCGATCACAGCCGTCCAAACTGATTCCAGAGAGTGGTTCTTGGTCATCCGAGTCCCAAATGTTCATGCCGGCTATCGAGACATCGATCGAGTCATCTGCATGCACGACTTCTACGTCGTCTCCATCCCAGTGTATCAGGCATTGGTGCATTGTAGATGGAATGTAGCAGTTAGCGTGAATCCAATCCCTTCCTAGCAGGGCAGCGTAGGTGCTCTTGCTGTCGACGATGAAGAATGTCGTTGGGACCGTCTTTCGGCCTATGGTTAGATCCACGTTCAGGACACCTTGCGTCCCTGATGCTTGGCCGTTGAAGTCGTTTAGTGTGACGTTGGTCTTGATCGGATCGGCACTAGAGCGTCCTAAACGCCGTAGCATGGAATAAGGCATTATATTGACCGCCGCTCCCGTGTCAACCAACATCCTGCCGACGGGCTGCCCATTGATATAACCCTTTAGGTACAGGGCCTTCATATGTTTGTAGCCCTTCTCCCGTGGCTTTTCGAAGATGACGGGCTGTGGATCGCAGTCAAACTGTGCTATCGGCACTTCTCCCGTTCCTGGGGCACGAAACTCTGATGGAAGGAAGAACACCATGTTTGTGCCAGCCGATGTACCCGCATCGGCTTTTTCTTGCTTGGGACGCCAAACTTTCTTCGGTGGACGTGTTTCTCCGTCCAAAGTCTGTTGAATTTTCACGGCCAGATCAGGCCGCGCTTTCCTCAACGTGTGCAAGTATCGCGCTTCGGCTTGCTCCAAGCTGCGTAGCCGCTGAACCCTACTCTTTTGGGAGTGGCTGAGTCCATCGGGGCACCACCTTGGCCGGTGGTACCTATCCTCTTCTTCATCTTCTGACTCCTCAAAGTCTTCATCTTGAGAGGACTCAGCACGCTTGTTCTGTGGCGGGAGAGGTCCTAGACGCTTGAAAACTGAAACGTCTCCTGCATCCTTCTTCCGGCGTCTACACTCTGGGCAGTTGTCGATTGTAGGCAGTCGGCTCATCCCGGAGTCCCAGCAGTGTTTAAAGAAGGGACAGTCCCAGTGTCTATCCATGTCCTCCTGCTCCCTTAACCTCTCCTTAGCGTGTTGCTCACGTCCTTCGTCGCCTCTGTCATGCCAACGGTACCTTCCTTTGTCTTCATCGGACCGATTGCATCTCTCGTCGTTCCTGTCATACTGCCGACGTCGGTCATACTGATATTCATATTTGTTGAGGAGGTGCGTGGAAAGTGGTTTCTGGTATCGCACGCTTCTCACTTGTTCCTTGGTAAGGTACCGTTTGTCATCATACCGGGGCCGGTCGCGTGGATCGGCCTCCTCCTTTTCCTTGTTGCGGGAGTGACTGCTTTCCTCTTTATCCTTGCCATGGTGGCGCTCAGGCCCTGCCATGTTAACATCGAATGAGAAATCCAGTCGACGCCTCGTGGAGTGGTTAGGTTCCACCATGTTGATGCCAGGGAACGGATGTGTGTCCACTTTCATGGCAAACTGTCCGAAGAGCAATCGGCCTTGTTCTATCGCCACTTGGATCTGCTGACGAAACACCTTGCAGTCATTGGTGGTATGGGTGAACGAGTGATGCCATTTGCAGTACGGCCTCCCGTTCATCTCTTGTGCGGTAGGGATTTTATGGCCTTCGGGTAACTTCAGCTGTTTCTCCTTAAGCAAAAGATCAAAAATCTGCCCAGCCTTGCTCAAATCGAAGTCAAACCCTTTTGGAGGCCCTTGTGGTTTTACCCACTTGCAGGACACGGGATGTGCCCCCCGAGCCCATTCAGCTACAACCACCTCCAGGTCCGGTGCAGGATCTTCAGTTTCTTCCATCTCAACCAGACCCACCGGACGCTTGAACTTGTCTTGGTACAATTCAGGGTGCCGCTGCTCATAGGATGTGAGTTTCTGCACCATGTGCGACAATGAACTGTACTCTGCTTGGGAAGTCAGATCTTTGATTGGCGTTGCGAGGCCCAGTACTGCCAGCTCGATCGCTTCCTTCTCAGATAAACGAACCGAATAACATCGGTTCCTGACAGTCCTGAAACGTTGGATGTATTCAGATACTGTTTCTCCCCGCTTCTGCCGCACCTGTGTCAGATCGGCAATGCCGGCCTCGGTAGCTTCTGAGTGATATTGCACGTGAAACTGCTCCTCCATTTGCTTCCACGCCCGGACTGAGTTTGGTGGCAACGACGTGTACCATCCAAAGGCTGACCCCGTGAGAGATTGTGCGAAAAACCTCACACGTAACTGGTCTGACGCTGAAATCATGCCCAGCTGTGCCAAATATCGGCTTACGTGCTCTATTGAGCTAGATCCTTCTGCTCCATTGAATTTTAAGAATTCAGGGAGCCGATACTTGGGTGGCAGCGGGATCAGGTCATACTCGTCAGGGTACGGCTTGGAATAGCCGATTGTCTTCCTCTTCGGCAGGATGCCGAATTGGTCTCTCAAGATAGTGCTGATCTGCTCCATGGTATTAGCTGTAGGGACCGAGCCTTCATGACTCGTTCCAGTAGCATATTTAGCCAGCCATGCTTGTTTATCAGCATCTACTCCCGAAATCCCTGTTGGTGCGATCTGGCCGGTGCGCGCCAAGGCATTGCAGTCCGGCACGTATGTGCACACGTATCCATGTGGGATCTCCTTAGGAAGCTCATATAGGAACTGGCAATCGCTAGGATCGCCTCCAACCTTGTAGACGACGTACGCCGGTGAACCCGGCGGCTCCAGTGCTGCAAGCGCGAATGGTAGCGGCGGCCTGATCTGGAGCGGTACTTCTCCCTGGTGAGTCCCTAGGGTGGGTCCTGACGGGGAGTACTGATGCTTCATGATTTCCTGCACCACACGGACCGCGACGTGCTCGAGAGTATTCACCAGGCTCTTAGAATAGCGGTGTAGAGAATGAGCCGCCATGTAATTGATTTCCTGGCGCAGAGCCCTAGTACGTTCCTCCGAAGGGGTAGACAGGTCCACTCCGTCAAGAGCACCTTCAGGGGAGAACCCTTTCCACCTTACGCCATGTGAACGGGTCCTTACGAAAGAGCCGATGAGATCGGCTTCCAAGATGGCTTTCATCTCATCATACTTCTTCTTCTGCTCTTCTGGCAGATCTGCGTATGTGACTGGTTCGCCAACCACCTCCTCCGTAGCTTTTGACATGGTTGCTGCAGACATCGATGTTGTTGTTGCAGAGCGTCCCACCGGGCGTGCCAGAATGTGTTGCTTTCAGAAACCCATCGGCGAGCAGCGACAGGCAACACCGTAGAGCCGGGAGGCTCCCAGGATTGCGGCTGACCCTGGTCCCTCGGGCGACGGCCCGCAATGCCTTCTGGCACACGCGTCCTGGTGATTACGAGGGCGTGCCACCTGACCTATACCTGGTCAGGAAGGTGATGGATTGCTTCGACTAGTTTCCTGCATGGCAAACACGTAAACATTAAATACGAGCCCCGATCGGCTCTTAAGTTGTTCCGTGGATCGGCTCAAAGAGCCGATTGCCCCATGGTTCATGTTAGATTTATAAGGACATGGGGATCATGCTTTATCAATATCAAGCTAAACTAATCTACGATAGTCTAGGGTTTTCACCGTATAATCGGAACATCCTATGCGTAATTGAGCCTAGCAGACATGTAAGATGATGGAAAACCAGCCCTAAAGAGGCCTAAAAACCAACGTGAAGTTGATCCCCGGAACAATCCCTCTAGGGCTTAATAAGCCACACCTTACGCACTACCGGATCCTTCAACCCGTTTATAAGGCCTAACCATATGGATATCAAACCAATCCTTCAAGAACAAGGAGCAACTATAACGGATTAGATCTACTCAATAATGAACAAGCAAGATGCTTCCCTTACACCTAAAATAGGTGTAAGGGCAGCTAGATATCGAGGGGTAGCGTAGCTAAACAAGTGCATCATGAAAGCATTGTGATCAACCCCAAAACACCTAAGATAAGGGTGTTGCTTGATGACCCACAAGTATAGGGGGTGTATCGTAGTATCTTCGATAAGTAAGAATGTCGATCCCAACGAGGAGCAGAAGGTGTTGACAAGCAGTTTCGATGAAGGATTCACTGTAAATGCTCACAGACAAGTATTCAAGGGGTTTTGATGTAACGGATGAATAAAGTACAAGTAAGTAAAATGCGAGAGAAATAATTGCAGCGAGTGGCCCAATCCTTTTTAGCACAAAGGACAAGCCGGTTTGTTTACTTATAATGACCAAACGTTCTTGAGGACACACGGGAATTTAGTCTAGTGCTTTCGCTTCATGTAGCTAAATAATCTTCATTGTTTTGATAAGTGTTATGTGGGTGAACCTATGCTAATGCACCGCCCTTCCTAGGACTAATACATACTTGTGATTATACCCCTTGCAAGCATCCGCAACTACAAGAAAGTAATTAAGATAAATCTAACCACAGCCTTAAACTCTAAGATCCTGCAATCCCTCCCGCATCGATATACCAACGGGGCTCGTGTTTCGTCACTCCGGCAACCCCGCAATTGGCAAACGAGTACAAGATGTATTCCCCTAGGCCCATAAATGGTGAAGTATCGTGTAGTCGACGTTCACAAGACACCACTAGAAGAATGACACCACAACTTAAATATCATAACATTGAATATTACTCAACCATAATTCACTACTAACATTTAGACTTCACCCATGTCCTCAAGAACTAAACGAACTACTCACGAGACATCATATGGAACATGATCAAAGGTGATATGATGATGAATAACAATCTGAACATAAACCTTGGTTCAACGGTTTCACTCAATAGCATCAATAACAAGTAGAAATCAACACCGGGAGAGGTTCCCCTATCAAACAAACAAGATCCAACCCAAATCGTTACAGCGGTGACGAGGTGCAGCGGTGGAGATGGTGGTTATGATGATGGTGATGATGATGGTGGTGATGGAGATGATGTCCAGCTCGATGACGATGACGATGGCGTCGATTTCCCCCTCCGGGAGGGAATTTCCCCGGCGGATTCCTGCCCGCCGGAGAGCTCTTTTCTCTCTGGTGTTCTCCGCCCCGCAGAGGCGGCTGTGATTCTTCGCGACGTACCCTCTGGAGCTTAGGTTTTCGGGATGAAGGCGTACGCCAAGAAAAGGAGGCGAGAGAGGGTTGTGGGCCCCCTCCTCACAGGGCGGCGCGGCCAGGCCTTGGGCCGCGCCGGCCTATGAAGTGGGCCCACCTCGGGTCCCCTCGGCTCCCCTTCTGGCTCTCTTCGTCTTCTGGAAAATAGGAATTTTCGTGTAATTCCAGTCAATTGCTGATCTT
Organism: Lolium rigidum; assembly: GCF_022539505.1. Lineage (NCBI taxonomy): Eukaryota > Viridiplantae > Streptophyta > Magnoliopsida > Poales > Poaceae > Lolium > Lolium rigidum. Next base: position 199,098,069 of record NC_061509.1, read on the forward strand.
CCGAAATATTGCATCCTGACGGTGCTTTTTCCAGCAGAATCCTGGCTCCGGTGCGCGATCTCCAAATAATCATGAAATATACAAAATAGATGAAATAACATAAGTATCATCTCCAAATATGAAATATATCAATGAATAACAGTAAATTATGATATAAAATAGTGATGCAAATTGGACGTATCAACTCCCCCCAAGCTTAGACTTCGCTTGTCCCCAAGCGAAACTGAACTCGGTAAACAAGACCACATGTTTATGGAGTGAAGAGTCGATCAATAAAATACGGACAAGAAGCATCATATTAATTCACACAAGACATAATAGTGAATAACGTCCTCATATAATTCAACTTGAAACAAGTAAAAGGAAATCACAAGTGAAGGTGCATAGAAAATCATAATTGGTGATGGCAAACTTTGTTCTTGGTCAAAGAATAGTTAACAGATTATACTTATCTATCGAGCGGAGCTCTTATATTAAAACTTATATAGCAGAACTTGCATACTCAATCATAATAATCTCCTCATAATCATTGATAATCTTCAAAGCTATATTCATTAGATAAAACTTGTACTAAACAAGGAAGAATAAAAGGCATGATTAAATATATCACAATATAGATGGTTGGATCACAACAACTCAAATGCTTGCTTAAAATGGAGGGAAATAGGTTTACTGACTCAACATAAAGTAAAAAAGACAGGCCCTTCGCAGAGGGAAGCAGGGATTAAATCATGTGCTAGAGCTTTTCAAGTTTTGAAATCACATAAAGAGAATAAAAGTAATATTTTGAGAGGTGTTTGTTGTTGTCAACGACTGGTAATGGGTACTCTAACCCCCTCGCCAGACAAACTCTCAAAGAGCGGCTCCCATTTTATCTTTATTTTTGGATGGCACTCCTTCCAACCTTTGCTTTCACAAACCATGGCTAACCGAATCCTCGGGTGCCTGCCGACAATCTCATACCATGAAGGAGTGCCTTTTTATTTAGTTTTATTATGATGACACTCCTCCCCACCTTTGCTTTCTCAAGCCATGGCTAACCGAATCCTTCGGGTGCCGTCCAACAATCACATACCATGGAGGAGTGTCTATTTTGGTTAATTAATTTGGGACTGGGAATCCCATTGCCAACTCTTTTTGCAAAGTTATTGGATAAGTGGATGAAGCCACTAGTCCATTGGTGAAAGTTGCCCAACAAGATTGAAAGATAAAACACCACATACTTCCTCATGAGCTATAGAACATTGACACAAATAAGGAGTAATAAAGTTTTGAATTGTTTAAAGGTAGCACATGAAGTATTTACTTGGAGTGGCAGGAAATACCACATAATAGGTAGTTATAGTGGACACACATGGCATGGGTTTTGGTTTAAAGGTTTGGATGCACGAGAAGCATTCCCTCTCAGTACAGATCTTTGGCTAGCAAAGTTAAATAGCAAGCATAAGAGTTGAGGGAAACAAACAAATATACATGTGATAGAAACAATCATGCATCTTACTTGTAAGCACAAACAATCTTAACTTCAGAATACTAAGCTAAGAACTGATAAGAAAGATAATAACATCTTCTACATGTATTTCATCTATTCTTCTAAAACTCAAAGTGTTGTTGCTATTGACCATTGCTAAGTTTGCCAAAACCAAATAGATTTACTTGATGCTCCCAAAGTGATACCAATACTTAACAACAAGATCAATCATATAATAGAGATTGCAAACTAAAATAAGATGTGCAATATGTAAATGATAAGACTTCTCATTAATATTTCATAACGATAACTCACACCAAGGGATACATAGACAAACTAAAGGAGAGATACTTCCACACTGCAACCCATCTTATATGATAACTTCCCTACTCATGATATGACACTACTTGATAGTAAAAAGTAAAAAGCTAGTGATGATGTGATACTGTGGCACTCCCCCAAGCTTGGAACAAGCCAAGGGGATGCCAATACCGATGATGAATTACTCCTTTGGCGGTGGTGGTGATGAATTCCCGACAAGCTTCTCCACAAGCTCCTGAAGCTCATCAATCTGGTACATGAGGTTGTGGATCATCTCTGAATTGTGCTCAACGCGATTAAGAAGTATATCAAACGGCGAGTCCCAATTCTTGGAGTTATTTCCCCATCCTTCAGCTTCAGGCTTCGTCCTTCCTGCAGTGTTAGAATGATCTATATCCCAATTGCTATGCAATGCTGCCTTGGGAGTCCTTTCAATTTGATTATTGTAGATTAGATTGCGGAAGGGATGGTAAGTGCCTGAAGAAGATGTCTTTGGAGCTAGGTAATGACGTGGAACTCCTCCTCCGGTGCTAATCCGTGCGCTCTTCTTGGCGTTGAACGGGTTTGACACCACTCCGATGCTTGCAATGGTGGTGCGCCGGCGTACTTGCGGAACTTCTTCGACTTCCTCTTCATCCTCCTTGACTTCTTCCTTCAATTCTGGGTCTTGAATACCTTCCTCCGAAGGCTCCTTGTCCTTGTTGTGGGAGACCATGGTGCTTCTAGATCAAAGACAAATCCTGGCAGAAACAACTCGAAACAAAACACGTCGAGAAAACGATATACGGACCTCCAGGGGTCCGGGGGATTATATAGCAAAAAATTTCACAACAAACGGAAAGTACCAGGTCGAACCAGAGTCGGAGAGGGGCGACGAGGGGCCCAGCTCACAGGGCGGCGCGGCCAGGCTGGGGCCCGCGCCGGCCTGTGGGGGCACACCCTCGTGCGTCTCCTCCACTCCGTTTCGATCTCGTAATTTTTCATATTTTCCAAAAACAGCAAAAACAATGTTCGGAAAGTAAATCGCGAACTTTTTATTACCTGTACTGTTACCTATTCAAAGTCGAGTTCTGGCGGACTGCCAATTTGACCTTTGATGAAAGCTTCCGGAGTTACCACTTGGATAATATCAACATCTTCATTATAAGAATCTCCAGAGATATAATGCTTAAGTCTCTGCCCATTCACTACTTGTGTGGCATTACCTTGAAGAGAGCTAATTTTAATTGCTCCTGGTCGATAAACCTCATCAATGACATATGGTCCTTCCCATTTTGAGAGTAATTTCCCAGCAAAGAATCTAAGACGAGACCGATACAATAGGACTTTGTCCCCAACATTAAATTCTCTTTTGATAATTCTTCTATCATGCCATTTCTTAACTTTCTCCTTAAAGAGTTTAGCATTTTCATATGCTTCACTTCTCCATTCATCTAAAGAACTCAATTGTAGCAACCTCTTATTACCGGCTAGTTTAGGATCTTTATTTAGTTCTCTAACAGCCCAATAAGCTTTGTGCTCTAGTTCTAAAGGTAAATGACAAGCTTTTCCATAAACTATTTTATACGGTGACATACCCATAGGATTTTTATAAGCAGTTCTATAAGCCCATAGTGCTTCCTTCAATTTGCTAGCCCAATTCTTTCTAGATTTATTAACGGTCTTTCCCAAAATAGATTTAATCTCTCTATTTTATAATTCTACTTGACCACTAGTTTGAGGGTGATAAGCGGAAGCAATTCTATGATTAATACCATACTTAGCAAGAGTTTTTCTAAAACCTCCATGAATAAAATGAGAACCTCCATCGATCATAATATATGTAGGTACTCCAAATCTAGGAAAAATAATATCTAAAAGCATTTTTAAAGAAGTTTCACCATCAGCACTTTTTGTGGGTATAGCTTCTACCCATTTAGTAACATAATCAACAGATGACAAGTATATGAGTGTTACCTTCTGAAGAAGGGAAAGGACCCATGAAGTCGAATCCCCAACAATCGAATGGTTCAACAACAAGAGTATAATTCATAGGCATTTCATTGCGTCTAGAGATATTACCAACCCTTTGACATTCATCACAAGATAAAATAAACGTCCTTGCATCTTTGAAGAGAGTTGGCCAATAAAAACCTGATTGTAGAACCTTTTGTGCGGTTCTATCTCCGGCGTGATGTCCTCCATAAGCACTACCATGACATTTACTCAATATCTCCCGTTGTTCATATTCAGGAACACATCTTCGCATAATACCATCTACTCCTTCTTTATATAGGTGTGGGTCATCCCAAAAATAATGCTTCAAGTCATAAAAGAATTTCCTCCTTTGTCTGAGCTGAAAAGGTTGGAGGCAAGTACTTGGATACAATAAAGTTAGCATAATCAGCATACCAAGGGCTATCTCGCGAGTTCACCTTTATTACAGCCAATTGTTCATTTGGAAAACTATCATTAACAGGAACATGATCATAAGTAATATTTTCCAATCTAGATAAATTATCAGCAACAGGATTATCCGCACCTTTCCTATCTATAATATGTAAATCAAATTCTTGCAAAAGAAGTACCCATCTAATAAGCCTTGGCTTAGCATCTTTCTTTGTCATAAGGTATCTAATTGCAAGCATGATCAGTATGAATCGTGACTTTTGAATCAACAATATAGGATCTAAACTTGTCACAAGCAAATACTACAGCTAATAATTCTTTTTCAGTTGTAGCATAATTTCTTTGAGCAGCATCAAGAGTCTTGCTAGCATAATGAATAACATTTAATTTTTTATCTACTCGCTGTCCAAGAACAGCGCCTACAGAAAAATCACTAGCATCACACATAATTTCAAAAGGCAAATTCCAATCAGGAGGTTCAACTACAGGAGCAGTTGTTAAGGCTTTCTTTAGAGTTTCAAAGCTTCCTTACAATCATCATCAAAAACAAAAGGTACATCTTTTTGAAGAAGATTAGTAAGAGGCTTCGAAATCTTGGAGAAATCTTTAATAAATCTCCTATAAAACCCAAGCATGACCAAGAACACTACGAATACCTTTAACATCCCTCGGATAGGGCATCTTCTCAATTGCTTCAACTTTAGCTCTATCAACTTCAATACCTCTCTCGGAAATTTTATGTCCCAATACAATTCCTTCATTAACCATAAAGTGACATTTCTCCCAATTAAGAACAAGGTTAGTTTCTTCACATCTCTCGCAAAACTTTATCGAGGTTTCGCAAGCAATTATCAAAAGAATTCCCATAGACAGAAAAATCATCCATGAACACCTCTACAATACTCTCGCAAAAGCCATGGAAAATAGCAGACATGCATCTTTGAAAAGTAGCAGGAGCATTACATAAACCAAAAGGCATACGCCTATAAGCATAAGTTCCATAGGGACAAGTGAAAGTGGTTTTCTCTTGATCTTTAGTTTTAACAGCAATTTGTGAAAACCCATAATACAAGAAAGCAAAAATGAGTATTTTTAGACAACCTTTCTAGCATTTGATCAATAAATGGTAAAGGGTAATGATCTTTCTTAGTAACTTTATTAACTTTTCGAAAATCAATGCACATTCTATACCCTACAACTACTCTTTGAGGGATGAGCTCATCATTATCATTAGGCACAACGATCATTCCTTCTTTCTTAGGAACGCAATGCACAGGACTAACCCATCTACTATCAGCAATAGGATATATAATACCAGCTTCAAGAAGTTTTAATACCTCATTCCTTACCACCTCCTTCATCTTCGGAATTAGACGACGCCGATGTTCAACAACGAGCTTTGAATCATCTTCCATATTAATAGCATGTTGGCAAATAGAAGGAGAAATCCCCTTCAAATCATCAAGAGTGTAGCCAATAGCTCCTCGGTGTTTCTTCAATATTTCCAATAATCTTTCTTCCTCAATCTCTGAAAGCTTAGAACTAATAATAACAGGATATATTTTCTTATCATCAATATGAGCATACTTAAGATTATCAAGCAATGGTTTTAAATCGAAAACAGGATCTTCCTTTGGTGGTGGTGTTGTACCTAAATCTTCAACTGGCAAGTCATGTTTAAGGATAGGTTGACGAAGGAAAATTTCATCAAGCTCATTTCTTTCTTCTCTAAAGACTTCACTCTCACTATTCTCCAAATGTTGCTGCAAAGGATTATTAGGAGCAAGAGCAATAGACGCACAACTCGTTCAACTCTAAAATCATTATTAGGCAAATCAGCTTTATAAGGAGTTTTGGCAAATTTAGAGAAATTAAACTCATAAGATTCACCAGCAAATTTAGTAACAATCTTTTCCTTCTTGCAATCTATAACAGCTCCACAAGTATTTAGGAATGGTCTACCAAAAATAATAGGACAATACTTACTAGCAAGCAGTAACCAAGTACCGTAAAATCAGCAGGATATTTAATCTTACCACATAAAACTTCCACATCTCGAACAATACCAATTGGAGAGATAGTTTCTCTATTAGCTAGCCGAATAACCACATCAATATCTTCAAGTTCACAAGAACCAATTTCGTGCATAATCTCCGTGTAAAGCTCATAAGGAATAGCGCTAATACTTACACCAATGTCACATAAACCATAATAACAATGATCACCAATTCTAACGAGATAGCATAGGAACACTAGTTTTTCTAGACTTATTAGGATGCGAAACAATATTAGAAGCATCTTCACGTAAAAATAATATGACCATCTTCTACATTTTCAGTCACAAGATCTTTAACAATTGCGACAGCAGGTTCAACTTTTATTTGTTCTTCAGGTTCTATAGGTTTCTTTTCACTTCTATGAACCGCACTATTTATAACAGAGTACTCCTTCATTTTAGCAGGGAAAGGTGTTTTTTCAATATAAGCTTCAGGAATAACATGATCAACAGTTTCAACTACAACACATTTATTTATAGATGAATCAATTTTATCTTTATACGGTTCATGATACTTATCAAAGTTCTTCTTAGGCAATTCATAATGAGAAGCAAAAGCTTTATAAAGATTTGCAGCAACTTGAGAATCAAGACCATAAGTAGCACTCATATTACGAAATTTATCAGTATCCATAAAAGCTTCAATGCATTTATAATCATAAATTATACCTGATTCTCTATCCTTGTCGTTCTCCCAACCTTCAGTATTTTCTTGGATCCGATTAAGAAGGTCCCTTTTAAACTCTTCCTTGTTGCGTGTAAATGATCCGGAACAAGAAGTATCCAGCAAGGTCTTGTCTTGAAAAGAAAGTCTTGCATAGAAATTATCAATAATAATATTACCAGGAAGCTCATGAATGGGGCATTTGAGCATTAAAGACTTCAATCTCCCCCAAGCTTGGGCAATACTTTCTCCATCATGAGGCCAGAAATTATATATGCGGTTACGATCTTTGTGAATTTCACTTGGAGGATAGAATTTGGAATAAAATAAAGGCACAATATCCTCCCAATCAAGAGAATCACCATTCTTCAACGAATTTATACCAATGCGCCGCTTTACCAGACAGCGATATAGAGAATAGTTTCTTTCTAACTTCATTCATAGAAATACCTGCACATTTGAATAACCCGCATAATTCATGTAAAAACAGTAAATGATCACCAGGATGGACAGTTCCATCCCCTTCATAGCGGTTATCCATAACACGTTCAATAATTTTCATAGGTATTTTATATGGTATTACTTCCTCACCTGGCGCCTCATCCACTACCGTTGCGGTAGTAGTAGATTTCCCAAATAGAAATTGAAGAGAAGATCTCTCCATAATGACTTATAGCAGACGAGCAGAAATAAAATCAGCACAAACAAGTAAAGGTTTTCCTTACCAATTCCACTTACCAATAGCGCTTCACTCCCCGGCAACGGCGCCGTGAAAATAGTCTTGATGACCCACAAGTATAGGGGTGTATCGTAGTATCTCCGATAAGTAAGAATGTCGATCCCAACGAGGAGCGAAGGTGTTGACAAGCGGTTTCGATGAAGGATTCACTGTAAATGCTCACAGACAAGTATTCAAGGGGTTTTGATGTAACAGATGAATAAAGTACAAGTAAGTAAAACGCGAGAGAAATAATTGCAGCGAGTGGCCCAATCCTTTTTAGCACAAAGGACAAGCCGGTTTGTTTACTTATAATGACCAAACGTTCTTGAGGACACACGGGAATTTAGTCTAGTGCTTTCGCTTCATGTAGCTAAATAATCTTCATTGTTTTGATAAGTGTTATGTGGGTGAACCTATGCTAATGCACCGCCCTTCCTAGGACTAATACATACTTGTTATTATACCCCTTGCAAGCATCCGCAACTACAAGAAAGTAATTAAGATAAATCTAACCACAGCCTTAAACTCTAAGATCATGCAATCCCTCCTGCATCGATATACCAACGGGGGCTCAGGTTTCTGTCACTCCGGCAACCCCGCAATTGGCAAACGAGTACAAGATGTATTCCCCTAGGCCCATAAATGGTGAAGTATCGTGTAGTCGACGTTCACACGACACCACTAGAAGAATGACACCACAACTTAAATATCATAACATTGAATATTACTCAACCATAATTCACTACTAACATTTGGACTTCACCCATGTCCTCAAGAACTAAACGAACTACTCACGAGACATCATATGGAACATGATCAGAGGTGATATGATGATGAATAACAATCTGAACATAAACCTTGGTTCAACGGTTTCACTCAATAGCATCAATAACAAGTAGAAATCAACACCGGGAGAGGTTCCCCTATCAAACAAACAAGATCCAACCCAAATCGTTACAGCGGTGACGAGGTGCAGCGGTGGAGATGGCGGTGATGATGATGATGATGATGACGGTGGTGATGGAGATGATGTCCAGCTCGATGACGATGACGATGGCGTCGATTTCCCCCTCCGGGAGGGAATTTCCCCGGCGGATTCCTGCCCGCCGGAGAGCTCTTTTCTCTCTGGTGTTCTCCGCCCCGCAGAGGCGGCTGTGACTCTTCGCGACGTACCCTCTGGAGCTTAGGTTTTCGGGACGAAGGCGTACGCCAAGAAAAGGAGGCGAGAGAGGGTTGTGGGCCCCCTCCTCACAGGGCGGCGCGGCCAGGCCTTGGGCCGCGCCGGGCTATGAGGTGGGCCCACCTCGGGTCCCCTCGGCTCCCCCTTCTAGCTCTCTTCGTCTTCTGAAAAAATAGGAATTTTCGTGTAATTCCCGTCAATTGCTGATCTTCCGAAATATTGCAGCCTGACGGTGCTTTTTCCAGCAGAATCCTGGCTCCGGTGCGCGATCTCCAAATAATCATGAAATATACAAAATAGATGAAATAACATAAGTATCATCTCCAAATATGAAATATATCAATGAATAACAGTAAATTATGATATAAAATAGTGATGCAAATTGGACGTATCATTGCTCGCCATCAAAAAGGCTTCAGCACGAACAACACCAATAACGAATAAACGTATACTGCCTAGATCGCAAGATGCGATCTACGCAGCATGATGCTTACCCGGGAGAAACCCTTGAAACAAGGGGTGGCGATGCTCCTAGATTGATTTGTTGTGAACGTGATCCTCCTCCTTCTCAATAACCCTAGATACATATTTATAGTCCGTAGACTTTCTAACTTGGGAATAAACCCAACCGTGTACGAGCTAAACTCTATCTCTTAATTCTAACCGACACGTATCCTACTATATTTACAGATACGCGGGCAATCTCGCCCAAACTTCTTGTACAAGGCCGGTTCGGGTATATCTTCTGTGCACATCTTCTAAGCCCATTTAATCACGGCCCATCTCCAGACTTGGTCAAATTCTGGTGATAACACAATCGTAACTTCGGGATGAAGTTCTCGTTAAGGCAGCTGTAACATCCCATCACTTAGGACTAAACAAGGGGTAGAAGTAGAATTTATGAATCTGCATCCATGCATTTGAATTTGAGGGGAAAATTTTCGCACCTAAGTGTATATTACATTATTAGGTCCATCTGCTTACAAATTCAAGTCTTGAAACCTTTTGATCTGGCGGGAGAAATAAGGCTATTTTTTCCCGATTTAGCGTTTTAGTGCGATTCAGTGAGTTGTTAGCAGGAGTTCCTATTTGGAGATAAAAGTGCGTAGCTTTAGCAGGAGTGCTCTGAATCTTCTATATTGACGCTATATCACTTGCTATTTTGAACTTTGGGTATGGTTCATGTATTAAGTCATAGAAAATTGTTGAAAACATTAGAGAAACTCGTTCTATTAGTTAATACTCCATCCGCCCAGGAATAAGTGTGCCTTCGCCTTTGTCTTAACTCACTATTTTTAAAACTTCAACCAGTTTCACAAAAAAATCAGCATTTGTAACACCAAATACATATCACTCGATCTATCATGAAATATAGTTTCTTAATATGCTAATTTCATATCAAAGATATTGATACTTTTTTCTATAAAGCTAATCAAACTTAGAAATATTTGACTTAAAACAAATGGAAGCGAACACTTATTTATGGACGAAGGTAGTATGGTCTAAGAGCATCTCTTGCGGATGCACTAATACAATCCAACCCTTACAATTCTAGATGATATGTGGTTTTGGGCCATTTTTGGCCCGAGAAGAAACTGCAATTTTTTCCCGGTTCACCCGATCTATTTGCGAGCATTACATCTTAGCCGCACAGGGGAGGGGGTCTCAATCCGCCTCAGCCACTGCCCCACCTGATCTACCACACATAGCTCGTCAGGCGGCGGCCATGGAGGCTCCTCCACGTCTCCATAAAATTCTTAAGTATGTCGTGAAGAAGTGTTTATCGTCGACGAAGGGGTACACATCTGAATTCACCTGTGAGGACCAACATGACCGACCTTGGTCTATTTTGGCTCACCACTGCTCTAATTTCACTGAGAAATCTTTATTGACCTAAAACTTGCTATGTATATGTTCAGAAAAAAATTGCAACATGAACAACGTATTTATGAGACACAAAAGAAAACACAGGTTGTGCAAGCCGCGGCTGGAGGATATTGGAGGTGGAACCACAAAGAATAATCTGTTCTTATGAAACTCTGGAGAATAATGTCATCATTATGGAGAAAATCCGGAGTCTCCCGATATTTTTCCGGTTTCTTACTGACATATGGTCTGCTAATCGCTTGTCACGTGGTGTGTTGTAGTTGGGCGGAGGTTCCAGTCATCCATATGGCCGATGTGAAAGCCTATTTCAAGAGCTCAGTTAGCAAGAAGTTGTATGTTCCTCCTTTGAGTCCTTTCTCTTTCTTCTCTCTACTATAATTGTCTTCATCCATCTTAGTCTAGTCTGCTGCCCTGAGGCTGATGATGTTCTAAGAACAGATGTGTCTAAGGTAACGCTGAACTTCATGAAAAACACCAACACGCATATTCACATGGACACGCAGATAACCAGACACGCAGATTCACCGGAGTTGCAATGTTTTGGAAATCATCACAGATGTTGATACTTCTTTATCAACGGCCGGGAACATTGAACATCTTGTCTCCTAAAGAATAATCTGTTCTTATGAAACACAGGCCTAAGCTTCAAACATGGGCATCAAACATACTTCATCTGTCCCATGAAAAATGTTTGTTTCATGGGATTGAGGGAGTATCAAATATCAAACATAGGATTCGATCTCTGTTGGGTTGGGGGAGACAGGATCAACTCCACTAGCCACACCCAACTATGTGTGCTGCGCTTAACTCGTAATGCATCATTACAATCGTCCATTCGTAATTTGCAAACTTAAGCCTATGTATACTCCGTATTATTTGTCTGGTCGATCTGAGATGATCTTTCACTCTTCAGTCTTCACTCGCCCTGCAGTGTAGCTGAGTTAGCAGCTGATCACTTCAGCCAGCAGCTTGTACCGTCTCACCTTCACCTTAAATCGCACCTTCCCCGCTGCGGCCTGTGGCTTCCTACCCTTCGCCGTCATCTCCACCTCCCGCATCGGCGGCACCGCCCTCTCATGGCGAGCCTTGGTCGGCTTCTTGTTCTTGACCGGCTTGTCAGGCTCAGTGCAGAACGCGGACCTCGAGCACCCACCACAGGAGCGCCTTCTTTTATTCTCGTCGGAACCATTCCCCTCCGACAACGTCATCATCCTCTTCTTCGCTGCCGCCGTCGTCTGCATCTCCGGCGAGCCTCGTCCTGCTCCGTCCTCCCTAAGACACCAGTTGCACTGCTGGTACGTGGCCGCTCTCGGGTAGAGCTCGCTGCAGTGTCTACATGCACGCGAGAGCCGAGAGCTGTGAGCAGAATGCAATCTTATACGAATTGATCGATTGAGGCAAGAAAGATAGATGATAGAAAGCCGCATGCAGCTTCAAGCACATACGACCGTAAGGCATGTACCTGTGCTGCAATCGGAGGCGGCAGAGCTTGCATCGGAACAGCTCCTGCGGCATGGCGTGGTCGCCGCACATGCAGCACACGGCGGCGGCGCCATCGTCGGAGCCGGCAGACGACATGTATGGGCCGGAGAGGCAAGGTGGAGAGATAGATGGATGGAGTGTGAAGCCGGTGGATGAATGTATAGACGAGAAATCAGGACGATTGAACAGGCCGCAGACGTGTGAGGCGGCCGCATCTCGCTGTGGTCTTCACGGGCGCGCCCGGTAGCTTTCATGAGGTCATGGAGGGAGAAAAACAGAACGAGTAGCGAGTAGACCGAGCACGTACGTACGCGCGCACGGGCTTGAGTGTGGCTACGTGTCTTGTGGCTGCTAAAGAGGAAAGTAATGCCGCGTCAACTTTATGATCATGGACCGGGGGCAAGACCCAGCCATGGTTATGATAGCCATTTGACCTGGCTTGATATTTGCACGTCTGTTCTTTGTTGTACCCTCTCGTCGCGACTCCAGCTTATCACAGGAGAAGGTATCGCCTATCACGTCCACTTCTGTATCCGTGCCGACGGTCAGTCTAAATTGTTGAAAAAGGATATGAAATCCATTTATGACACAGAAGCAATACAGATATATCTAGGGCGCCTTTAGGTTGCGTGCTCTTTGGCTCCCATCGCATCTGGAGAGCAGAAAACAATCCTTTTGGTTGTCCTAAAGGTCTCCATGTTATGGTCCAACCAGTTCTCAAAGCATCTTTGGAGGAACGACCGATTTATGTGTTTCTAGCGAGCCGTCTTCATCTCGCGCTCCGCTAATGCAAAAGGGGAATCTTTCCCTGCACGAGGACGGACGAGGTGAGAGATGGCGCGAGCTCATGCGCGCAACGGCGAAAAGCGAAGGGGAGGGGGAGGGGGCAAGGATTCCCTCACCTCCCGCCGAGCGTCCTCCCCTATTTCTACCCCCAACTCTCACCGCCCGTTTCGAATCCTCCTTTCCTCCCCGTTGATTCAAGCTCCACCTACGGCCCCCGAGCAGGTAAGTGGCGCACATATCTCCGGTCGACGACGACAAGGCTTCGGCTTCATCCTCTTGTGCGATGAGTTCTCCTTCCACTCGGCAATGACAGTAAGAAACCACATCTCCAACGTCGTCGGTTAGGGTTAGATGTAGGGTTTCTATCGTGGTCGAATGTAGTGAATTATCATGATTTCTTCCTAATATATGCTTGATCTTAGGTAGATTCACATGTTGTGCACTACAATTGTGGTTCTTCGAAATTGGTAGTACATATTAGGTTCACTGATGGTGTATGATATGATCTCTGTGCATGTTCATTTGTGATATGCGGTCATTGTTGTAGGACTCCTTCTGTGGTGAATTCATCAAGGCCCTAATCTGCGTAGGGGAGTCGCGGATCCCCTCGTAGGTGCCATATTCACAGGCCCTTGCCGAGCCCTAGGTGTCGGTGACTGATGTGTCGGTCGATGATGGACCGGTGGCTTCCATTGTACCCAATGTGGATTCAGAGGCAGCGGCAAGGATGGCCACCACAAGGAAGACGAAAGCCAAGAACCTCAGTGACGCAGAGAAGGCCATGAGGGTTGCATAGAAGTGTACCATGAAATGGCTCTCCTTCATGTCCAAATTTGTCATCATGAAGATGTGGACGCTGATCAAGAGTGGCGTCAAACTGACAAAGGCTTCAAGGAAGTCCACCTAACTGTTGTGGACAAGGCCCTCAAGAAGCATTGCGGTACTGGCGTTTGGTGCACACAGGTGTACAATCAGCTGAGGAAGTGGGGGTTGCGGTGGCTCATCGAGCAGGCTCCATGATCTTACTGGTACTCAATGGTGCGAGGAGACCAAAATCACCATCCTAGAGGCTGACCACTACCACAGGCACGTCTCGGTAAGCACAATATCCTCCTCACTAACTTCGAATGGTAGGATCATCGCTAACCTGCACAACTAACATACTCTGTTCCAATGGTAGGATCACCCAAGGGACGCCAAGTTCCTGAACACACCTATTATCAACTACGATGTGGTGTAGTCAATCTTTTCGTTCAGCCTCGCCACCGGTAAGTACGTGATGGGCTCAAGTGAGCCCATGGCATGACTCCAGTTGCATCGGCAGTTGAGGATGTTGACACGGAAGAGTCTGGCACGGAGATCCTAGATGGTCCCATGAGAAGCCTGCTGATGCCCCTGAAAATGTGCACATGTGTAAGAGGAAGAGGGGTGCCTTCGCCAATGACGAGCTCGTGGCCTTCACCAACATGGTTGTCGCTGTGAAGGAAGTCACACATGCCATCTGGGACAACAATCCCACATACTTGCACCCCAACATGTACACCTCGGTGATGGACATTGTTCGCTTCACCGAGGAGTCCCTCCGGCGTTGCTGAACCACCTCTTCGACCATAAGACTCAGGGTACGAGCTTCGTTGGCATGAATCAACCACACCATATCCTCTAGCTCAACACCTATCTTGGCAAGTATTGCGAAACCATGTTAAGTAGTACGAAACCATGTTGTACTTCCCTTGTGGCCATTAGGGTGCGGAGCCATGAGTGGACTTGATGATGATGATGACGATGATGTATATTTTGTTTTAGGTAGGTCTTGAAAACTTCTTATGGACTGTAACTATGATGATGTGGATACTAACCCCTCACGTGATGGTGAACTTGCGGTATTATGATAACACCCACTTTTGTTGTGGTGGTAAGATTACACCATAGTAGTGTATGATGAAGTTGTTATCCATTTTTGAAATGATCATGGAAGCTCCTCTTATTTTATGATGTGTCAACTTTGTGTCGCTATGTTATGCCTTGTTCCATGGTAGTGGTCGATCAACAACCTTAATCTTACTTATTCTTGTTCTGCCATGGTAGTGGTGCGTGGTCTTCCGAGGAAGAAATACATGTATCTACAGCTCATGAGGATCTGCCAAGAGCAAGTCAGTGGCTACTCCAACAAAAGTTACAGAGGGTATGAGACATTGGACGATGCATAAGCAAAGTAATAGAGCTTCTTGGATGATCAGGACATGGCTATTCAGGACAAGGAACAACCATTGTCATTACCAGAAGGAGCACTGGAGCTAGAGGGTATTCTGGCAATGCCTTTAGCACAAGCAGCACCTGAGGTACGTGACAACATGGTGAAAGAATTCATCATCGCCTTCCTGATCATCATGATTTTCAGGATATTGTGCTTCTGATTCAAGTATGATCTGATGCAACATGCAATGATATGGTAATCTCACCCTATTTGAATGATGTAAGAGTATGGAAATATGATGTGTGCAGCCAAACAACCATATGGTGTATGGGTAGAGCTAAAGTGGGTTGCGCGCAATCAAACAAAGTTGGCTTTGTTGCCCAGCCGGTGAACAATAGCGCTTTGTGAGTAACCAAACGAGGGAGCCACTTCTGGCCCATGCCTCGTTTGAAATGGGAAACCCAACATGGACCTTCCCCCACGGCCCCACTGAGCCCCAAGTTGAGCCTAAGCTACCAAAAGCGCCCCAAGTTTCCTAAATAAAAAAATACAAATATATATAGCAGCAAAAATTAAAATCCAAATTTGTGCCGCAACTCAAGAAACGAAAGGGAAAATGAGCTCGTTGGCACTTTCAAATCAAAACATGAAGCTAACATCATTAAGTTGATTTTTCCTTCTATTTTGGTGTTGTATTTTGAAAAAATATTATCTTGAAGATATTTTGTATGTGTCAACTCTTACCACACACACACACACTCATCTCGCAAAAGCAAAGTTGGTCGCTCCGTAAGCCATTGATGGTGCTTATCGTAACTCCGACTTCACACTGTTGGGGAACCCAAGAGGAAGGTATGATGAGCACAGTAGCAAGTTTTTCCTCAGTAAGAAACCAAGGTTTAATCGACCAGTAGGAGAAATGTGTGACTTCTAAAGGTGTTGCTGGCTGACTAGTGGTAGGGCGCACTACCGGCGTCAGCAATAATGTGGAACTTGCACACAACACAACCCAAATACTTTGCCCCAACTTACAGTGAGGTTGTCAATCTCACTGGTTTGCTGAACATAAAGGATTAGACATATCGAATGAAAGAAGATGTTTGCAGAAAGTAAACAGAACATGATTGCAGTTGAATTTATCAGTACAGGAAATAGGAACAGGGTCCACAGGTCACTAGAGGTGTCTCGCCATAAAGAAATAGCATGTTGGATAAATAAATTATAGCTGGGCAATTAACAGAATATCGATCGATACATGACAAGATGATTACTATGATAATTTGGTATTGGGCATTATAACATAAAACATAGACCGTAATCCAACTGCGTCTATGACTAATAATCCACCTTCATGTTAGCATCCGCACTCCTTCCAAAGATAAAGTTGCAAGCAACAGGCTATCGCATTAAGCAATGAGTGTAAAGTAAACAATAAAATTACCCTTGTATAAAACATTGTTGGGTTATCCCTAGTAGCAACAGCATATCTACAACCTTAGAAGTTATAAAATCACTCTCCCAGATTACTAGAGGCATGAACCTACTATCGAGCATAAATACCCCCTCTTGGAGTCACAAGTATCCACTTGGCCAGAGTTTCTACTAGCAACGGAGAGCATGCAAGATCACAAATAACATATGACATGAATATATAATCAATCTTAACATAGTATTCAACATTCATTGGATCCCAGCAAACCAAACATAGATGATTACATAAAGATAATCTTGATCATGTAGGGCAGCTCACAAGATCGATACATGAAGCACAAGGTGGAGAAGACAACCATCTAGCTACTGCTATGGACCCATAGTCCAGGGATGAACTACTCAGGCATCACTTCGGAGGCGGGCATGGCGATGTACATGCCTCTGGTGATGATTTCCCCCTCCGGCAGGGTGCCGGGAAGAGCTTCAGAACCCCCCGAGATGGGTTCGGCGATGGCGGCCGCGACGAAACTTTTCGTGGATTTTGGCTCACGTATCCAGGGATTTCTCGAGATCATCAATAAATAGGCGGAGGATTCAGGTAGGTGGGGCGCCTGGGGGGGCCCACACCATGCCTTGGCGCGGGCCAACCCTAGGCCACGCCAAGGGCAGGTGTGGGCATCCTGGTGCGCCTCTTCGTCCCCCCTCCGGGCTTCGTCTTCGTTTCGGTAAAATATTGACTTCGTCTTTTGTTTCATCCAATTCCGAGAATATTTCCTGTACAACTTTTCTGAAATATAAAAACAGCAGAAAACAAGGAACTGGCACTGTGGCATCTTGTTAATAGGTTAGTGCCGGAAATCATGTAAAAGTGCAACGAAGTGTAAACAAAACACATATGAATTGGTGTAAAATAAGCATGTAGCATCGAAAAATTATAGATCCGTTTGAGACGTATCAGCCATCAAGCCATATTAGGGTACTTAAATAATGTCTCGGGGTTTGTGGTATTCTACCTGTGACAAGAAAACGAATATCTTCCCTGTCTCAAGAACCGTCAATCTTAAGAAAGGGCCATGCCACCATTCACGGGGTTTCCACCAATTGATTTGATTCATAAATTGGCGATCAAGATCAACTATACCTCCCACACCATACACAAGGTAAAGTTTGATGTTTCTCTGACAAGTGGTCCTAGCCCGTCAACTCTGTATTTGAGGTAGAGAATAAATGGCAGACTCAACATCAACCAATCATCCATGTTTCACGCAACGACCATCAACTCGATGACAGCTCGAGCAATGCCTAATCACTGGCACCCCCTCCTTCTCGGTCTCCCCCTCGTTCTTCTGCCTCTTCATCGAGCCCAGGAGTTAAGTAACAACCTTAGCAAGGAGGGGGAGAGGAAGAGGAGAAAGCGAGAAAATAGAGTAGAAGGAGGGTACAACTAAAATTTAAGGGATTACTTCAAAGCGGGGGTGTCATGGTGTAGAAAATGGAATGTAGATTGGTGGTGTAAATGTTGAGTGAATGATATAATGTGAAGAGGAGTGGTTATTGAGTGGGTAGGCGCTAACATGTCGCGAAGAGTGTGTATGGGTAGTGGTGTTTTTTATAGTGTGTACCCATCACAATTAACATTAAGAAAAAAGTGTGTCGGAATATTGGATAGCACTCGATAGTAAATACCGAGGTCCTCTTCTTCATCCTACACAAATTGCATGCTTTCCCTTCCCTCATATCGCATCCCTGTCAATTCTTCCTTGCCTCTTTGTCTCATACCTCATCCACCTCTACTGATGCTCCTTATTTCAAAATCGTTCCTCGATGTCTCACTTCTAAACTTCCATCCTTGTTAGGTATGTTGCGTCATTCACCAATGTCGAGTCGGTGGAGTTGATTTGGGGTCCCATCATGTATTACTTAAGGTTTCCTCTAATCCCGGAGTCACTTATTATTCTCCCCATATCAGATGGCCACCCTCTTTCGACTGTCATCTTTTTTTTTTCCTTCTCTTCTTGATCTCCCTCCATAAACCCCTCTTCTTCCCATGCCTACCTTTTTCTCTAGTGAGTCAAGATGTTGCATCATTTTCCGAGAGACACCGAACCAAACATTTGATCCACAAATTTTTCGCAGGATTAATTATATATTTTTAGACCTGGCGATTTTATTTTACAATTAACTCTAAAATATTTAAAATATTTATGGTGTAAATGTTGATGTATTTCTTGTGTTGAATTCTTTGGAAGAAAACCCTAGAATTTGAGCCACTTTAACTAATAATTAGGAAGATGCAAAAGGTTGTGTGTTCGTAGTAAAAGTTTTCTACCCCCTCTGTTTTATATTAGTTGCCCCTGCTTTAGTATAAAATTATAGTAAATCAGCGACAACTAATATGGAACATATGGAGTACTTTTAATATGTCTACAGTAAAAACACAAGATGAGACAATGACATGAGATGTTTTTCAAATAGCGCAGTAAAAAGTTTGAGATGAAGTAAAAAAAAAGTATGGTTAGAACATGTGGCATGTGGTTGAGAAAAAAGTAGTTGAAAATTGCAGTTCAAGCACACATGCAATTTATAGTTAAAACGTACTATGATTCAGTTGAGACAAGAAAAAACAGTTTGTGCGGGTGAATAAACCGCATATCGGTCAATTGCACGAAAGTTGCAGCCAAATCAGGTGCAGTGTCAATTGCAACTCGTGTGTTTGAAATGTTTGTGTGAAGTGCAACTCCTGTTGTCTGAGTTGCATCATCTCAATTGCAACGGGTGTCTGATCTGAATTGCAACTCGTATTTTAACTGTGTTGCTTACTTTATATTTATGGGGTGATGTGGACGCCCATCCCCGTAGCATTTTGTCGCTTGCTATGTCATCCCTTGTCTTTGGGTACCATCTCGTAAATTAAGTCAAGGGTTCTTAAAGCTATTCGCTTTTTTTCTCCTTTCCCTACATCGAAGTATATAGTCTCATGACTAGCGGGAATCAGAAAACATGGTGAGAACCGTAGGAGTACTCTTGAGGAGTGATCTTAAAAGCATGTTATTTGTGGTCAACCTTTAGGATCAATCCTCCGGAAGTCAAGACATGAGTAATGAGGACATGAGGTCGTCACTCCACGGCGCCTTGGTCAAAGTATTTTTCCTTCACGCATGCATGACCAGAGTGCTTGCTTCTGTATATGCCGTCCAAGAAATGGCAAAGCGGCTGCGTTCCGAAATTCAATGGACATACTTTGATGTCAACGGGGGCACGCACGAGACTCGATCACTGGACGACCTGGACCTGGTCACGCTTGCATCAGAGAGCGCCGCTGACGAAAACACTGGGCCCTTGGGCTGATTAGGCAGCCCAAACCCTGTACTCCATCGTGGGCCTCCTGAGACACTAAATCCTTGAAAAACCAAGGCCCACAGAGTAGAAGACATTTGATCGGCTATACGCCAAGCCAGCCCGGGGATCCGCACTAGTCAAGGCCTCGAACACGGCGAGCATTTTGTTTCCGATCTCGCGCGGTCTTGGCTCCAGGAGCAGGACGAGGACGACGACGGCGGATCCGAGAGATCGCCGGCATATCCTCTCCGGACGAGGCCTAGGAGGCGGCGAACGAGGCGATCGGATAGGCCTAGGTGGAGCCTCGGAGTCCGAGGAAGGAGGACAGGCGTCTTCAGTCAGGCAACGCCATCATTCGGACGGAGACGACAGCCGTCCGTCGCGCGCGCTCTGAATCGGAGCAGCTGCGGAAGTTCGAATAACCTACTCTCTTGAATCCAAATTAATTGCTGCAGATTAGACTAAAATCTGTTTAGATTTAAGAAATCTGCGTCAGCTAATTTGCATAACAGGGAGTACTAGATTTTGCTTGAAGAAAAGCGGGTCACTGATGGGTGCAGTTGGACGATACTCCATGTGTCTACAAACAAGTGTACGTTGCTTTCAAAATCTAACCCTTAATAGAATATATTTTTCCGAACGCACGTTAAAATAGAAAAATTGCTTCTCTGTCGTCACTAGGGGATTAAACTCAATAGCAACACATATGGTTTTCCTATTTTCACATGCACTTAGCGTTGGAGGTTAAAGAGAAGAGAAATAATGACTGCCACCTTCTTAATGCACTTTCTACTGCACTGTGTAGTTTGTCTTGATTCCTTTATGCAGCAAGAGATGGAACCTCATCTTCAACGGAGTGCACGACGGCAAGAGCGGACCAATTCTATGACCATGTGTTGGAGATCGTGTACCAAGATTTCCGCCTACTGGGGAGTTGAGTCTTCTACAAAAACTAGAAAGGGAGGGAAATGAAGATCATGTTCCTCGCTTGTTGCTAAGAGCATCTTCAGCCATTTCCCCGGGAAGATCCTCAGGATCACTTTTTTTCATCCGGACGGACGAAAACGGTCCAGTCACGCCCCCAGCTTCTCGTTTTCGTTCGGATTTAGGCCTAAATCCGTCCGGACTCCCCAGACCATCCTCGGTTTCCCGGGGTGCTGCCGGGGACTCCGGATGGAGCAAATTCCGTGCTCTGGCCCGCGTGTCAGTGAAGATTCCGCGCTCTGATCCGCGCAAATTCCCCGTGACGGTTGGAAAATCGTTGCTCCTCATGCTAAAAATATATCCAATCTGAAGCCCGGAAGAACCCTGCTCTCCCGTGTGTAGCTGGCTTGTTATGCTTTTGCCTATGTCTAGCCGGTGTGGATGCACCTTTGGCTTTGTTTTAGAACTTTGAGTTGTGGTGCTTCCCATTTACTTGTTAGTTTTAAGGAAAACTTTGCTACAAGACATCGTTATTTTATTACATGCTGATGGAATTGCGTGATAAAAACTTCTATGTTGGTAGTTCCGTTGTTTATCAATGAAACCGGGGATGATGATCTCTGTCGATCTTTAAAAAGGTGTCTTAAAGTTCCTATAAGCTCACTTATTCATGAGGGTACACGTGTAACCTGGTCCGCCTCGCGACAACTAAAGCTTATCAGTGGACAAATATTAGTACCTTGCACTCTATACTTTGCTACTACTACTCTATTCGTGAAACCTGCATGTAGTAGATCCTAAAATGTGCAAACCCCAAGATGCGTTAGATCGAGGAAACAAATTAAGAAGTTGAGAAAGGCATAGTGACTGGTCGATTATTGGAGCACCCTTTGTCCACATCTTGCATATGTTTCACTGTTCCAGCTTGACAAGGCATTTGGTATCCCCATACAGGCCATGTGGTGTATGGCCGTCGTGCATCCACGGTTCTCCGCACATAGAAAGGATAAATCTGGAACATGCTGTTAATAGTTTTTGGTTACTAGTGTGTACTACAACATAAATTGAAATTTTGTGCGACCAACTATTCTGTAGTCTCAGTTCAAAAAAAAACTATTCTGTAGTCTGAGTTGGAGTAACTTGCAAGGATCACAAAGTAGGGGTGTTAGGTTCCCGGCCATAATTTATCAAGCAAAAGTTTAACAATTTTGGTACGCATTTAATTTTTGCCACGCCTTACCATTCATATGGTCCACTTGGTATAGAGAATTCTAATTTCTAAGCCACATTTGTGTACCTTCCACGCTTAGTAAATTTATGTTAGACAAAGCGTGGCTATAAACCGTACTCTTCTCTCGTTCTGAAGATAGAATACAGCCGGGCGCTCTATGACCATTCATGAATCAACAATGCTTGGATGTGTGTGGATGATTGAGTAGCCATGCATGCCTGCCAAGTAACCATGGATGGCGATGGACGTGCATTTAGCAGCCCTTTCTGACATGGCCTCCATGCTATCGTGCTAATGTGTGACGATCTAGCTAGCTGGCTCGAGGAGCTTAGTATTAAATTGTATCCATCCAACCTGTAAGCTCGAGCCAAAAAAAAACGTGGGCAATGTATTACGACTTAGTATTAAATTGTATCCATCCAACCTATCAGCTCGAGCCCAAAAAAACGTGGGCAATGTATTGCGACAATTGAAATTATGCTTTTCTCATTTTTGCTAAACTAGCAGGACCTGTGCCCGACAGGCACGTTTGGAACCTGGGTACGCGCGTACCCAGTTTTCCAAAAAATGAAAAAACGATATTTAAAAGTTTAAAAAAAATGTGAAGTAAAATTTTGCATGTTCATATTATGTTGATACTTACTCGTGTGCGTTTTCACGAAGAAATACCATTGTATGTGGCCTACACAAAAATGACAAAATGCAATTTTCGGATCCTGTGAATAGTACAAATTCCTATTCACTATTTCATTAGGGCATTTTGTCATTTTTGTGTAGGCCACATACAATGATATTTTTTCGTGAAAACGCACACGGGTAGGTATCAACATAATATGAACATGCAAAAATTTACTTCACATTTTTTTGAAACTTTTAAATAACATTTTTTTTGAATTTTTCATAACTGGGTGCGCGCGTACCCAGGTTCCGTTTGGCATTTTCGGACCTGTGCCTATTTATATTAGATGGGGGAAAAGGTAGACACAAAGTCTAGCAGGGGAATGTTAAGGAACATGCCCAGAACCATACAACCCGTTTCTAAGCAAAATCTGGCGAAAACGGGTATAACACAACGCCCCAAGGCCATGCACCACTCGAGCCGATGACCCATCCAACCGAGAGGGAGGGGATGACACTCCACGACACCAAAGTTTCCGGTACCGCCGCTCCAATGTCCATGTTGATCCCGAGACCATGTGAATGTCTAGTCGAGACCATGACACAAAAGTTTAAAGCTGCCAAATAATGCAAGACAACGCTATCTGGCGAAGTACCGGACCTCCAAGGCAACGCCTGAAGGAGGAAGAGACGATAACACATTTGACACCCACCGCGGCAAAGGCAGAACCTTAGGTTTTCACCCGAAGAGTCCAAGTCTCAAAACGACGAGGGGGGTGAAGAGGCTCCTCAAACATGCCTCGATCGAGAGGAGCGGTGTTCGAAAACACCAACAACGCCAGTATCGACCGAGGTATGTGATGTGCTTTCTGGCGCAGTTCATCGTACACAAAGTCCTTGAAGCATATGTTCCCATGTCACAGTAGCCATGCACACCACACCGAGTAATTTGGGAACTATTTCTCTGATTCGGGCCTGCTTCAACTTGTTGTATTTGTATGGATGCGGGAAACAACACCATGGTATTGGATCTTTAATTATCATCTTGTGATGAAAAATTTACTCCTTTCCACCCTTGAAATGGCTAAGTCATGTGCATATAACTTCTCAGTATTGATCACATTTGGCTCTTTTCCTTGTGCTTTGTTCATGAATGTTCAGAACACCTATACACACATCAAAGACATGTAAAAGTGATAACATCCTACTAAAACTAACAGTTTTGCAAATCTGTCACGAAAATGAATCAGTATTTGTAATCATGCATTTATGACATAGTCAGAGCTAGATAGAGCATGTAATGAGACAAAAAAAAGTATATGTTTATGTAACATATCTCTTTTTGGACTCATCGGGTAACTTTATAGTTCAATGTTGGAATCTGCTCTCCTAGGAGGGTATGCTCTAGGCCCTCTTGGTATTATGATGTCAACTAATCGTTTACGCAGACACAATGTGATAATCATCACAAGACATCATCAATATTTATTTATTTATTTATTTAATCCTATATATATATATATATATATATATATATATATATATATATATATAGAAATGATAACGGGTATTGTGATCAAAGAGTTGATTCACGGGAACACCTAAAAGTCTAACCTAGGGTTATCTTCATATCATGAAGCAAAGGAATTAACATATGCAGTAACACGGAAAGGTTCGTTCATTATTTTATTCGAGCATGCAAAGGAGCCATCATAGACGCCCAATGCCAATGTTGGTTATTAATCCGATGGTGTTCGGTGTAATGTCTGCGCTTTACCGAATCTGTTGGGTCACACAGTTAAGGTTGTACAGAGTTTTATTTATGGTATGTAGTTGAGAGAAACTGTTCGAAATAGTTTCGTTAGATTCCGAAATTATTTCGGGAATTTTATTAACAAGAGAGAAACTATTAGAATCGTTTTGAGGTTTTCAAAAGTGTTTTGGGGTATCATTGAAAGGTTCCTAAGTTACTAAAATATGTATATGATTTATTGAAATTGTTCCGATGAAATTTTGTATGGGAGAATATATATTTTGGTGAATTCTAGAGTGTACGGATGGCTCTGCAATATAAGAGAGGGAAACCTTGAAGGGAGAGGGAAGAAGGGGTGCATGGTTGGGCCTCCCCAGGCCAAATTGAGTTAGGCCAAGGCCATCCTAAGGGGCATCCGGCCAGCCCCAAGGTGACCTAGCGCCCCTCCCCACTATTCCTTCTAGAAGGGCGCGGGTAGGGTTTTTTTGTGGGGGGGGGGGGGGGAGAGAGGCGGCCCACCTTCTTGGAGGAGGGGGCAACGAACGCGCCTGCCAAAGAAGGGTTGGTAGCCAAGCCAATCCCTCTTCCCAAGTCTTCCCTCCCCCTTACTCCTATAAATAGAGGAGTCCCCTCTACTCTCATAACACACAATATTCTCTCTGTAGTTTTGATGCCTGGTGTGGGCATTACCCTTCGGGTACCCGACATTGCTATACCCGGTGCAGATTATGAAGATAGACCAGCACAAGGACTCGACAAGATGGACCCACACGTAATATCGACTTGGACTACAAGAAAGAAGACTCCAATACATATTCTACTAGGACTCTTGTAAACCCTATCCTAGTTGCATATATAAAGCCAGACAGATGCACCCGTTAGAGCATATTCAGAAACAGAAAAACATACAAGCGATACGCCTAGACATCATAACCCGCAGATTAGAACTAGGCTAGATACAACTCCGCCTACGGAGGCCCCCTGTACACATATATTCATATAGTGAATTGCTAGCAGGACGTACCGATCCTCCACCGCGGGGACGTGAACCTGGGTACGGTGTGCCTTCTCTCGCTCCCGAATCTCCATCGTCGCCTTCCGTCAACCCTAAGCCCCTCATGGAGGGCATTGCCGAGGTGCCGCCTCGACAAAGCCCTAATGTTGGCCATCTCTCTCTCTCCTCTCCACATATGACAAAACGCTACACCACTCTCGCAGCTAGAGCTAACCCATGGACAGAAAAGCCCTCGCGGATTGTACCGCCGCACATGTTGATACAGTCGGCGGAATCTTCCATTCAATTATATGGAGCATGGAGGAGATATCCTCACGGATGGGAGGAATACGCATAGATGTAGGGATCGCCTGTACCAGAATCATCACCGAGCCTCTTTGAAAGGATCGTATGCCGCACCTAGAGGGGGGGTGAATAGGTGCTAACCAATTTTTAGTTCTTTTTCAATTTAGGCTTGACACAAAGGTAAATTCTCTAGATATGCAACTAAGTGAATTTACCTATATGACAAGGTTACCAACTAAGCAAGATATAGCTACGCAATATATAGGAGATAGAATAGGATAGAGGTAACCGAGAGTGGAGCACGCGATGACACAGAGATGATTCCCGTAGTTCCTTCCTTTGCAAGAAGGTACGTCTACGTTTGGAGGAGTGTGGTTGCTACGAAAGCCAAACCAACAGCTACGAAGGCTTCACTCAGATCTCCTGTAAGCAACGCCACGAAGGCCTAGCCCACTTCCACTAAGGGATTTCCTCGAGGCGGAAACCAGGCCTTTACAAGGTTCTTGGGGCACACATCCACAACCGAATGGGAGGCTCCCAAATCTGTAACAACACAACAATCAACAACAATACATCAACACAAATCAACTAGGGATCCAAAGAGGAACACTAGCAAGAGGGCCCTCAAACAAATGAGGGGAAATGTAAATCGCTTCGGTGAGGATGTAGATCGGTGTATTCTCCTTCGAATCTCCAAAGATCAAGAGCTTTGGTTGGGGGAGGAAGGAGATCTTGCAAATCTTGAGTTCTTGAGGTGGCTCTAATGGTGGTGAGGCTTGGCAGAATTTCTTCAATGATTGAGAAAGGAGGAAGGAAGAAGAAGGAGGGGTATAAATACCCCCTCTCAGAATCCAGCCGTTGGAAGCTTTCGAGGGCCGGATAATCCGGCCCAAGTTGGGGCCGGATAATCCGGCCCCCCAAAAAATCCGGCCTGGTGGAATTTCCGGTCAAATGTTCGGGGAAAAATCCGGCCTCATACCAGGGGAGTACTGAGCCGCGTCGCCTCTGGTCCTTAGCCAAATCTTGGGGGCCGGATATTTTGCAAATATCCGGCCCGGATTATCCGGTGCAAAAATCCGGCCTTGGGGAATTTCCGGTCAAAAATCCGGCCAAAAGTCCGGGGCAGTACTGAGCCAAAATGCGTTGAGTCCTTAGCCAAAAATTGGGGGCCCGATATTTTGCAAATATCCGGCCCGGATTATCCGGGCCTGGTGAATCTGTTTCAGCTTCCTTTTGACTTGTGTTTCCACACAAGACACTCACAAACATGTATGCATGTAATATCTGCACCACTTCATCAAACATTAGTGTATCTCATATATTGACATCAAACACACCAAAATATAATATGTGAGAGATGCTCTTTCAATCTCCCCCTTTTTGGTGTTTGATGACAATATACGGATTTGCAAGAAAAACATTATAGAGAACACTCTTGTTGGCAAAACATAGAGGCACTCCCCCTACATGTGTGCATACAAGTAATTTGCATTTGAATACAAATGCACGACATATAGGTGCGAGGTGCCTCAACACAAGAAATATCCAACATGAACTCAAACATGAGACATAGGCAATTATATAGATGAGACAAGGTGAGAGAGATCATACCCATATGGAGATATATAATACCGGATATGTAAATATCACACCATAACATTAACCTTGGTCTCAACATATAGAATTCCGAAAACCCAACATAATGTCTCATAATCCACTCACACATATCACATAGTTTTGAACGAAACAAACCAAGCCAAAGAGTTCAAATGAATGACATAAAAGAGGACACAAGTGATAAAAGAATGGTAAACGCATATGCTTGTGCCCGACCCTAGCAAATCCCGTAAAGAAGGCCTAATAGAACACTTCTCCCCCTTTGGCATCGAGACGCCAAAAAGGGGAAAAGCGCGATGCTACACGCCCCATAGGAGATCACTCGGAGTCCGTCTCGGAGTGACGATCTTCATCGCTTTCAGAGGCAGGAGGAGAATCGCGAGCAATGCTAGCCCTCAGAATGCTCTGCTCAAGGTCAACCCACGGAACCTGGGAGGAGTGCCACCCACTGTAGGATGGGTGAACTGGCGGCTGAGGCGGAGGTCCTTGCTCACCACTGAGCTTGTGAAGGATGACGGCTTGTGTGTGCTGGATCTCAGAACGCTGGCGGCTGGCCTCAAAGTTCTCCTTGTGTATCTCAATGTTCATGCACAGAACATTGCGCTGGAACCAAGTGAGCTTCTTCACATTCCTCTGAGTCACTAGAGAAGCAACAGAGCGACCGGGTGCATAGCCACTAGAGCGGGCATCTCCCATGAACGAACCGGCAGCAGGTGCAGCATTGGGGACAGGCTTCTTCTTGTAAGCTTTCTTGACTGTGTGGCTCTCAGTAGGGAAGCGACTAAGATCAACAGTGAGGTTGGCAGTATTGTTGATGAGGAGCTGAATATATGGAGCATAGGGAATAGAAGTCCGAGACACCATAGCATCACGAATCTCATGAAAGATAAAATCCATGATATCAAGGGTGAAGTCTTGTTCCTCATCACCATCTTGGGCACACTGAAAGGATAGATGCATAAGATCCACAAGAGCACCACGGATAGCATCATTGTTTCCACCACTTGGAGAAATAGTGGCTCTGAAGAAACGGAGCAGCTGGCCATATATAGGAAGGAGCCCCTTGGTAGAACCTACATCACCAGTCGCATCATAAAGCTCATAAAGAACAATCTTATCCGTCTTCTGAGGGCCATGAAGGCGATGACCACCTCCCGAGGGAAGACCAAGAATCGAAGCAAACCGGGCCAAAGAAGCCTCACAACGGGTAGAGCCAGTCATCCACTGCAAGGTCCGTGCTTCATCTTTCTTGATAGCAAGGGTAGCAAAGAATTGCTTGATCAACTCCGAACTGTAGTCACATTGAATCTTCATAAGATCTTGCAGGCCCATTCTTCCTGTGACCCAAATAGCATCTGAAAAATGATCGTTTACTGCCAGAAACTCCACATTGATTGCTTGCATAGGTCTAACTTTCTTCATTGGTTCATATATGTCTTTGAAGATGTACTCTTGTTCCAAGCACCAGAAACGCTTGTCCTCAATATCTTGATCCCTCTCAACGTCTTCATACCAGTTTTTCTGACGGATCGCAGCATAAGAGATAATATCCATGGTCTTGTAGTTTTCCCTAGAAGCCTTGCCTTTCCGCCTAAGAGTAGCTGACTTGCGAGGAGCATTCGAAGCAAACTCATCGCTCGACCTTGAAGTTCTAGAGCGCCTCCGAGTACCACTACCTGTGAGGAGCAAAGACGGATAGCAAAGAGAAGATGATGCTCATAAGTCATGCATTGATACAGTAATGTACTCTAGAAACATACTATGAGTCGATACAAGTTTAGACATGAAAGATTGACACAAAACTGCAGCAACAACAAAGCTCCAGGCCGGATAATCCGGGGTCCCCGAGGGGCGGATAATCCGGCCTGGCCGGATAATCCGGCTGGCACGGGGGCCGGATAATCCGGCCCCTGCGATTCTGCAGAGATTCACAAGCAAACTTGTCTACAAACTAGATCGGCCTCATAGCATGCAAGAGGAGTGATACGTCTCAAACGTATCTATAATTTCTTATGTTCCATGCTAGTTTTATGACAATACTCACATGTTTTATATACACTTTACATCATTTTGATGTATTTTCTGGCACTAACCTATTAACAAGATGCCGAAGCGCCAGTTCCTGTTTTTACGCTGTTTTTGATTTCAGAAATCTTACACGGGAAATATTCACGGAATTGGACGAAACAAAAGCCCACGGTCTTATTTTCCACGGAGCTTTCCAGAACACCGAAGGATATACGGAGAGGGGCCAAGGTGGCCCCACACCACAGGGCGGCGCGGCCAAGGAGGGGGGCGCGTCGGCCTATGGGGTGGGCCCCTCGGCCGCCTCCCGACTCTGCCCCTTCGCCTATTTATTCACTCCGTCGCGAAAACCCTAGTACCGAGAGCCACGATACGAGAAAAGTTCCAGAGACGCCGTCGCCGCCAATCCCATCTCGGGGGATTCAGGAGATCGCCTCCGGCACCCTGCCGGAGAGGGGAATCATCACCGGAGGGCTCTACATCATCATGCCCGCCTCCGGATTGATGCGTGAGTAGTTCATCCTTGGACTATGGATCCATAGCAGTAGCTAGATGGTTGTCTTCTCCTCTTGTGCTATCATGTTTAGATCTTGTGAGCTGCCTAACATGATCAAGATCGTCTATTTGTAATGCTACATGTTGTGTTTGTTGGGATCCGATGAATATGGAATACTATGTCAAGTTGATTATTGATCTATCATATATGTGTTGTTTATGATCTTGCATGCTCTCCGTTGCTAGTAGAGGCTCGGCCAAGTTGATACTTGTAACTCCAAGAGGGAGTATTTATGCTCGATAGTGGGTTCATGCCTCCATTGAATCTAGGACAGTGACGAGAAAGTTCTAAGGTTATGGATGTGCTTGTTGCCACTAGGGATAAAACATCAATGCTTTGTCTAAGGATATTTGTGTTGATTACATTACGCACCATACTTAATGCAATTGTCTCGTTGTTTGCAACTTAATACTGGAAGGGGTGCGGATGCTAACCCGAAGGTGGACTTTTAGGCATAGATGCATGCTTGGATAGCGGTCTATGTACTTTGTCGTAATGCCCTAAGTAAATCTCATAGTAATCATCATGATATGTATGTGCATTGTTATGCCCTCTCTATTTGTCAATTGCCCAACTGTAATTTGTTCACCCAACATGCTATTTATCTTATTGGAGAGACACCACTAGTGAACTGTGGACCCCAGTCCATTCTTTTACATCTGAAATACAATCAACTGCAATCTCTATTCTCTGTTGTTCTTCACAAGCAAACATCATTCTCCACACCATACGTTTAATCCTTTGTTTACAGCAAGCCGGTGAGATTGACAACCTCACTGTTAAGTTGGGGCAAAGTATTTTGGTTGTGTTGTACAGGTTCCACGTTGGCGCCGGAATCCCTGGTGTTGCGCCGCACTACACTCCTTCACCAACAACCTTCACGTGGCCTTCATCTCCTACTGGTTCGATAAACCTTGGTTTCGTGCGAGGGAAACTTGCTGCTATACGCATCACACCTTCCTCTTGGGGTTCCCAACGGACGTGTGCTTCACGCGTTATCAAGCTAATTTCTGGCGCCGTTGCCGGGGAGATCAAGACACGCTGCAAGGGGAGTCTCTCACATCCAATCTCTTTACTTTGTTATTGTCTTGCTTTACTTTATTTTATTTTCTATTTTGTTTGCTTTCTCTATATCAAAAACACAAAAAGTTAGTTACTTGCATTTACTTTATTTTGTTTCATCATGCTTCCCCCTAAGTTCACTTTGAAAGATATACCGGTAGGGCGTGTGTCTATCATTGGAAGAGATAATATAGAAGAATTTTTCACTCATGTTAGTACGGTTAAAGATTTTGAAGATAGATCTATGGTAGAACTTGCTCCTACTTATGAAATTGCTGCTGCCTCTTTAGTGCACATGTTGGAAGCTAGATTTGTTAATCTTAATCCTATAATGCAACATATGTTTCTTACACTTTCTGATATGGAAGAAGAAGAGAAGAAAGATTTTGTTTTAGAAACCCTTCTTAAAGAATTTGGTGATGTAGCTAAAGAAGCTAGAAAAGTCTTTATTAAACATAAGATGCTTGGCTTTTATACTAATTTTGCAAGTACCCTTGAAAAGATGGAAAAAGATAGGCTAAAGTACACTAATAAAACCAATTGTGAGGGGGAGATTAAATTACCAATACCTCTTAAGCTCATAGGAATGCATGAGGCACTAGAAAAGAATTTTGATTGGATTGTTCCTGAAAATTTATTTGAGAAGGATAGTAAGCCTAAAAGTAATGAAAGAGGAGCCTCTGAAACTTACATAGATAAGATACAATGCATTGTTGAGAAAACTCCCAACTCTGATGTTGATGCTTCATCTCTTGATAATACTTGAGTTACACTTTCTGCGCCTAGCTGAAAGGCGTTAAAGAAAAGCGCTTATGGAAGACAACCCATCATTTTATTTCTGCAATTTTTGTTTTATATTTGTGTCTTGGAAGTTGTTACTACTGTAGCAACCTCTCGTTATCTTTACTTTATTGCATTGTTGTGCCAAGTAAAGTCTTTGATAGTAAGGTTGATACTAGATTTGGATTTCTGCGCAGAAACAGATTTCTAGCTGTCACGAATTTGAGTAGATCTCTCTGTAGGTAACTCATAAAAATCTGCAAAAAATCATGAGTAATCCACAGATATGTACGCAACTTTTATTCAATTTGAGCTTCTTCATCTGAGCACGTTAAGTGCCTCTACAAAATTCGTCTTTACGGACTGTTCTGTTTTGACAGATTCTGCCTTTTATTTCACATTGCCTCTTTTACTGTGTTGAATGGATTTCTTTGTTCCATTAACTTTCAGTAGCTTTGGGTGATGTGCAGAAGTGTTACGAATGATTGTGTCCTCTCTGAACATATGAATTTTTGATTATGCACTAACCCTCTAATGAGTTTGTTTTGAGTTTGGTGTGGAGGAAGTTTTCAAGGGTCAAGAGAGGAGGATGATACAATATGATCAAGAAGAGTGAAAAGTCTAAGCTTGGGGATGCCCCCGTGGTTCATCCCTGCATATTTCCAGAAGACTCAAGCATCTAAGCTTGGGGATGTGATGGCGTGTATTTCACACGTTCGTTGGGCAACCCCAAGAGGAAGGTATGATGCGCACAGCAGCAAGTTTTCCCTCAGAAAGAAACCAAGGTTTATCGAACCAGGAGGAGCCAAGAAGCACGTTGAAGGTTGATGGCGGCGGGATGTAGTGCGGCGCAACACCGGAGATTCCGGCGCCAACGTGGAACCTGCACAACACAACCAAAGTACTTTGCCCCAACGAAACGGTGAGGTTGTCAATCTCACCGGCTTGCTGTAACAAAGGATTAACCGTATTGTGTGGAAGATGATTGTTTGCGAGAGAAAACAGTAAAAACAAGTATTGCGATAGATTGTATTTCGAGTAAAGAGAATTGGACCGGGGTCCACAGTTCACTAGAGGTGTCTCTCCCATAAGACGAACAGCATGTTGGGTGAACAAATTACGGTTGGGCAATTGACAAATAAAGAGAGCATGACCATGCACATACATATCATGATGAGTATAGTGAGATTTAATTGGGCATTACGACAAAGTACATAGACCGCCATCCAAGCTGCATCTATGCCTAAAAAGTCCACCTTCGAGGTTATCATCCGAACCCCCTCCGGTATTAAGTTGCAAAGCAACGGACAATTGCATTAAGTATGGTGCGTAATGTAATCAACAACTACATCCTTAGACATAGCATCAATGTTTTATCCCTAGTGGCAACAGCACAACACAACCTTAGAACTTTCTCATCCTTGTCCCAGGTGTCAATGCAGGCATGAACCCACTATCGAGCATAAGTACTCCCTCTTGGAGTTAAAAGCATCTACTTGGCAAGAGCATCTACTAATAACGGAGAGCATGCAAGATCATAAACAACACATAAGCATAACTTTGATAATCAACATAACAAGTATTCTCTATTCATCGGATCCCAACAAACGCAACATATAGAATTACAGATAGATGATCTTGATCATGATAGGCAGCTCACAAGATCCGACAATGATAGCACAATGGGGAGAAGACAACCATCTAGCTACTGCTATGGACCCATAGTCCAGGGGTAGACTACTCACTCATCACTCCGGAGGCGACCATGGCGGTGTAGAGTCCTCCGGGAGATGATTCCCCTCTCCGGCGAGGTGCCGGAGGCGATCTCCGAGATCCCCCGAGATGGGATCGGCGGCGACGGCGTCTCGGTAATGTTTTTCGTATCGTGGCTCTCGGTATC
This sequence comes from Lolium rigidum, assembly GCF_022539505.1. NCBI lineage: Eukaryota > Viridiplantae > Streptophyta > Magnoliopsida > Poales > Poaceae > Lolium > Lolium rigidum. Next base: position 199,131,758 of record NC_061509.1, read on the forward strand.
GGAGGTTTCGTCACGGAGGCTTTAAGTAGGCGGAAGGGCAAGTCGAGAGGCGGCACGGGGGGCCCACACCACGGGGCCGCGCGGCCAAGGGGGGCCGCGCCGCCTAGGGTTTGGCTCCCCGTGGCCCCTCTTCGTCTCGTCTTCGGTCTTCCGGAAGCTTCGTGAGAAAATAGGCCTCTGGGCTTTTATTTCGTCCAATTCCGAGAATATTTCTTTACTAGGATTTCTGAAACCAAAAACAGCAGAAAACGAAGCGGCACTTCGGCATCTTGTTAATAGGTTAGTTCCGGAAAATGCACGAATATGACATAAAGTGTGCATAAAACATGTAGATAACATCAATAATGTGGCATGGAACACAAGAAATTATCGATACGTTGGAGACGTATCGGCATCCCCAAGCTTAGTTACTGCTCGTCCCGAGCGGGTAAAACGATAACAAAGATAATTTCTGGAGTGACATGCCATCATAAACTTGATCATACTATTTGTAAAGCATATGTAGTGAATGCAGCGATCAAAACAATGTGTATGACATGAGTAAACAAGTGAATCATAAAGCAAAAAGCACTTCAAGACAAGCATTAATAAGTCTTGCATAAGAGTTAACTCATAAAGCAATAATTCAAAGTAAAGGTATTGAAGCAACACAAAAGAAGATTAAGTTTCAGCGGTTGCTTTCAACTTGTAACATGTATATCTCAATGATAGTTTGTCAACATAGAGTAATATAACAAGTGCAATATGCAAGTATGTAGGAATCAATGCACAGTTTACACAAGTGTTTGCTTCTTGAGGTGGAGAGAAATAGGTGAACTGACTCAACATTGAAAGTAAAAGAATGGTCCTCATAGAGGAAAAGCATCGATTGCTATATTTGTGCTAGAGCTTTGATTTTGAAAACATGAAACAATTTTGTCAACGGTAGTAATAAAGCATATGCATCATGTAAATTATATCTTATAAGTTGCAAGCCTCATGCAAAGTGTACTAATAGTGCTCGCACCTTGTCCTAATTAGCTTGGACTACCTGGATTATCACCGCAATACATATGCTTTAACCAAGTTTCACAAAGGGGTACCTCTATGCCGCTTTGTACAAAGGTCTAAGGAGAAAGCTCGCATTTGGATTTCTCGCTTTTGATTATTCTCAACTTAGACATCCATACCGGGACAACATAGACAACGAGATAATGGACTCCTCTTTTAATGCTTTAAGCATTTGACAACAATTAATTCTTTTCTCATTAGAGATTTGAGGATATTTGTCCAAAACTGAAACTTCCACCATGAATCATGGCTTTAGTTAGCGGCCCAATGTTCTTCTCTCACAATATGCATGCTCAAACCATTCAACTCAGTGTAGATCGCCCTTACTTCAGACAAGACGAACATGCATAGCAACTCACATGAAATTCAACAATGAGTTGATGGCGTTCCCCGATAAACATGGTTATCGCACAACAAGCAACTTAATAAGAGATAAAGTGCATAATTACATATTCAATACCACAATAGTTTTTAAGCTATTTGTCCCATGAGCTATATATTGCAAAGGTGAATGATGGAATTTTAAAGGTAGCACTCAAGCAATTTACTTTGGAATGGCGGGAAAATACCATGTAGTATAGGTAGGTATGGTGGACACAAATGGCATAGTGGTTGGCTCAAGTATTTTGGATGCATGAGAAGTATTCCCTCTCGATACAAGGTTTAGGCTAGCAAGGCTTATTTGAAACAAACACAAGGATGAACCGGTGCAGCAAAACTCACATAAAAGACATATTGTAAACATTATAAGACTCTACACCGTCTTCCTTGTTGTTCAAACTCAACACTAGAAATTATCTAGACCTTAGAGAAACCAAATATGCAAACCAAATTTTAGCATGCTCTATGTATTTCTTCATTAATGGGTGCAAAGCATATGATGCAAGAGCTTAAACATGAGCACAACAATTGCCAAGTATCACATTACCCAAAACATTTATAGCAATTACTACATGTATCATTTTCCAATTCCAACCATATAACAATTTAACGAAGGAGAAACTTCGCCATGAATACTATGAGTAGAAACCAAGGACATATTTGTCCATATGCTACAGCGGAGCGTGTATCTCTCCCATAAAGTGAATGCTAGGATCCATTTTATTCAAACAAAACAAAAACAAGAACAAACCGACGCTCCAAGAAAAAGCACATAAGATGTGGCCGAATAAAAATGTAGTTTCAGGGGAGGAACTCGATAATTTGTTGATGAAGAAGGGGATGCCTTGGGCATCCCCAAGCTTAGACAGCTTGAGTCTTCTTGATATATGCAGGGGTGAACCACCGGGTGCATCCCCAAGCTTAGAGCTTTCACTCTCCTTGATCATGTTGCATCATACTCCTCTCTTGATCCTTGAAAACTTCCTCCACACCAAACTCGAAACAACTCATTAGAGGGTTAGTGCACAATATAAATTGACATATTCAGAGGTGACACAATCATTCTTAACACTTCTAGACTTTGCATAATGCTACTGGACATTAGTGGGTCAAAGAAATTCATCCAACATAGCGAAAGAGGCAATGCGAAATAAAAGGCAGAATCTGTCAAAACAGAACAGTTCGTATTGACGAATTTTAAAATGGCACCAGACTTGCTCAAATGAAAATGCTCAAATTGAATGAAAGTTGCGTACATATCTGAGGATCATGCTCGTAAATTGGAATAATTTTCTGAGCTTCCTGCAGGGCAGTGGGCTCAGATTCGTGACAGCAAAGAAATCTGGAACTGCGCAGTAATCCAAATCTAGTACTTACTTTTCTATCAACGGCTTAACTTGGCACAACAAAACTCAAAACTAAGATAAGGAGAGGTTGCTACAGTAGTAAACAACTTCCAAGACACAAAATAAAAACAAAGTACTGTAGGTAAAAACATGGGTTGTCTCCCATAAGCGCTTTTCTTTAACGCCTTTCAGCTAGGCGCAGAAAGTGTGTATCAAGTATTATCGAGAGATGAAGCATCAACATCATTACCAGCGGTGTTGGGAGTTTTATCAATTTTAGGCCTATAGTAATTCTTTGGTTTAGGCACCTTAGAGACATACATGAATTTTTGCTCCTTACCCACATAAGCTTTCTCATTAAATTTAAGAGAAGAAAAAGTTGAACCCAATTT
>NC_061509.1:199135026-199232332 GCF_022539505.1 Lolium rigidum
TCCTCTCATGCAACCCCGCAACCACAAAGCAAGAAGTCTCTTGTGTCCCCAACACACCTAATAGGTGCACTAGTTCGGCGAAGAGATAGTGAAATACAAGTGGTATGAATGAATATGAGCAGTGTAGTAATCTGCGCCTGAAAAGTGCTTGCCGACGTGTGAGTCGATGGTGGTAATATTGCATGAAGTAAGATGCAAGAAAACAAGAAACAAGCAGCTGAGCAGCGATTTAGGAACAAGGCCTAGGATCATACTTTCACTAGTGGACACTCTCAACATTGATCACATAATGAATAAATAGATAGATGCCAGACTCTCACACTCTTGTTGGATGATGAACACCACTAATCGTGTAGGATTACACGAACCCTCAATGCCGGAGTTAACAAGCTCCACAATATTCAATGTTCATATTTAAATAACCTTAGAGTGCATGATAGATCAACATAACCAAACCAAGTACTAACATAGCATGCACACTGTCACCTTCACACTATGAAAGGAGGAATAGATCACATCAATACTATCATAGCAATAGTTAACTTCATAATCTACAAGAGATCACAATCATAGCCTACGCCAAGTACTACACGATGCACACACCGTCACCATTACACCGTGCAGGAGGAATAAACTACTTTAATAACATCACTAGAGTAGCACATAGATAAATTGTGATACAAAACACATTGCAATCATAAAGAGATATAAATAAGCACTTCACTATGCCATTCATAACAGTGAATAAGTATTCTGTGAAATATAGCCCAAGAGACCCACACGGTGCACACACTGTCACCTTTACACACGTGGGACAAGGAGTCTCCGGAGATCACATAAGTAAAACCCACTTGACTAGCATAATGACATCTAGATTACAAGCATCATCATATGAATCTCAATCATGTAAGGCAGCCTCATGAGATTATTGTATTGAAGCACATAGGAGAGAGATGAACCACATAGCCACCGGCACTAGCCTCGAGCCTCGATGGAGAACTACTCTTCCTCATGGGAGACAACAGCAGTGATGAAGATGGCGGTGGTGTCGATGGAGGAGCCTTCCGGGCACTGTCCCAGCCCGGCGTGCCGGGAACGTAGACTCCGTCCCTCGCATCTTGGCTTCGCGTGGCGGGCGGCGGCTCGGGAAGGTTTCTCGCACCGTGGCTCTTCCGTGTCGAGGCTTTAGGTCAGGACCTTTATATAGGCGAAGAGGCGGAGTTTGGGGGGTGACGAGGCGGCGACACACTAGGGGGCGCGCTCCCAGGCCGCGCGCACCGTCGTCCGGGGCGCTCGTGGCCCCTCGCGACTCCGGGTGTTCGAGCTTCGGAAAATAGGATGCTGGCCTGATTTCGCCCGATGTTCCATGCTAGTTTTATGACAATACCTACATGTTTTGTTCACACTTTACATCATTTATATGCATTTTCCGGAACTAACCTATTAACAAGATGCCGAAGTGACAGTTCTTGTTTTCTGCTGTTTTTGGTTTCAGAATCCTACAAAGGAAATATTCTCGGAATTGGACGAAATCAACGCCCAGTATCTTAATTTTCCCGGAATCTTCCAGAGCACCAAAGAGGGGCCAGAGGGGAGCCAGGGGGCCCACCCCACAAGGCGGCGTGGCCAAGGTGGGAGGTGCCCCCCTATGGTGTGGCTGCACCAGGACTCCCCCGAGGCTGCCCTTCCGCCTATATAAAGCCTCTGTCGCGAAAACCCTACGAGAATAAGCCACGATACGAGAAAAGTTCCAGAGCCGCCACCATCGCGAAGCCAAGATTCGGGGGACAAAAGTCTCTGTTCCGGCACGCCGCCGGGACGGGGAATTGCCCCCGGAAGGCATCTCCATTGACACCACCACCATCTTCATCGCACGCTCGTCTCCTATGATGAGGAGGGAGTAGTTCTCCCCGAGGCTGAGGGCTCTCACCGTAGCTATGTGGTTCATCTCTCTCTTTGTGATCTAGTTGAATATCATCTATGTGCTACTCTAGTGATGTTATTAAAGTACTCTATTCCTCCTCAATGATGTAATGTTGACAGTGTGTGCATCATGTAGTACTTGGCATAGGTTATGATTGTAATCTCTTGTAGATTATGGAGTTAACTATTACTATGATAGTATTTATGCGATCTATTCCCCCTTTCATAGCCTGACGGTGACAGTGTGCATGCTATGTTAGTACTCGGTATAATTGCAATGGTCTATTATGCACTCTAAGGTTACTTAAATATGAACACCGGATGTTGTGGAGCTTGTTAACTCCGGCTTGAGGGAGCTCTTGTAGCCCTACACAATGAATGGTGTTTGTCATCCAACAAGAGAGTGTAGAGAAAGTAGCATTTATCTATTCAGTTATGTGTTCAATGTTGAGAGTGTCCACTAGTGAAAGTATGATCCCTAGGCCTTGTTTCTAAGCATTGAAACACCGTTTCCATCAAGTTCTGTTGCATGTTTACTCGCTGCCATATTTTATTCAGATTGTTATTACCACTCATATTCATCCATATCACTTGCATTTTACTATCTCTTCGTCGAACTAGTGCACCTATACATCCGACAAGTGTATTAGGTGTGTTGGGGACACAAGAGACTTCTTGTATCGTAATAGCAGGGTTGCTTGAGAGGGATATCTTTGACCTCTACCTCCCCGAGTTCGATAAACCTTGGGTGATTCACTTAAGGGAAACTTGTCGCTCGTTCTACAAACCTCTGCTCTTGGAGGCCCAACACTGTCTACAGGAATAGAAGCGTGCGTAGACATCAAGCTATTTTCTGGCGCCGTTGCCGGGGAACGAAGAAAAGTTACATCACAAAGATTTCTAACTCTCACGTTAACTACACGCCAGCAAGCTATTTTCTGGCGCCGTTGCCGGGGAGGTAAGGTAAAAGGTATTCACATCCTCTGACTACTAAGCTATTTCCTAGCACTGTTGCCGGTGTGTGAGTGCTCGAAGCTATTTCCTTTAGATCCTGCAATTGCATCTTTTTGTTTCTTGTTTTCACTAGTTAGGCTTAATGGAAAACAACAAAAATATTAGAGATCTTTATAGTATTTAGCTTGAGTTAGGACATGAGGTGTTTGAATAGAAAATTAAAAAACCTATGGAACTTTATATACATGATAATGGCAATGTTATTAGTATGAATGCTTTGAACACCATTGTTGCTATGGAAAATTTTAAGCTTGGGGAAGCTGGTTTTGATGAGCATGACATTTTTAGTCCCCCAAGCATGGAGGATGAAATTTACTTTGATGATACTTTGCCTCCCATTTATGATGATTATGATGATAGTGGTATTTTGGTGCCACCTACTATGGAGGATAAAGTTTATTATGATTATACCATGCCTGCAATTTATGATGATTACAATGATGGTTGTGATAGTTTTACTCCCACTATTGCTAATAAAATTGATTATGCTTATGTGGAGAGTAATGATACTTTTATGCATGTGAATAAGAATGTTTCATGTGATAGTTATATTGTTGAGTTTTTTCATGATGCCACTGAAAGTTATTATGAGAGAGGGAAACAAGGTTATATGCATCTTAATAATATTAAGTTTCCCCTCTTTATGTTGAGAATCTTGAAGTTGCGCTTGTGTTGCATTTCTATGCTTGTTGCGTTATGCTTACATTACTTATTTATTTACAAGATTCCTATGCATAGGAAGTGGGTTAGACTTAAATTTATTTTGAATTTGCTTCTTGATGCTCTCTTTTGTTTCAACTCTCATCCTTATGTGAGCATCATTAAAATTGCTGAGCCCATCTTAATGGCTATAAAGAAAGAACTTCTTGGGAGATAACCCATGTTCTTATTTTGCTACTGTTTTGTTGTGTCTTGGAAGTTGTTACTACTGTAGCAACTCTCCTTATCTTTATTTTATTGCATTGTTGTGCCAAGTAAAGTCTTTGATAGTATGGTTGATACTAGATTTGGATTACTGCGCAGAAACAGATTTTTCTTGCTGTCACGAAATTTAGCAGCCCCGTCTGTAGGTAACTCAGAAAAATCTTCCAATTTACGTGCGTGATCCTCAGATATGTACGCAACTTTCATTCAATTTAAGCTTTTTCATCTGAGCAAGTTAAGTGCCCCAGAAAAATTCGTCTTTACGGAGCGTTCTGTTTTGACAGATTCTGCCTTTTATTTCGCATTGCCTCTTTTACTGTGTTGGATGGATTTCTTTGTTCCATTAACTTTCAGTAGCTTTGAGCAATGTCCAGAAGTGTTAAGAATGATTGTGTCACCTCTGAATATGTGAATTTTTGATTATGCACTAACTCTCTAATGAGTTTGTTTTGAGTTTGGTGTGGAGGAAGTTTTCAAGGATCAAGAGAGGAGGATGATACAATATGATCAAGAAGAGTGAAAAGTCTAAGCTTGGGGATGCCCCGTGGTTCATCCCTGCATATTTCAAGAAGACTCAAGTATCTAAGCTTGGGGATGCCCAAGGCATCCCCTTCTTCATCGACAACTTATCAGGTCACCTCTAGTGAAACTATATTTTTATTCCGTCACATCTTATGTGCTTTGCTTGGAGCGTCTGTTTGTTTTTGTTTTGTTTTTGTTTTTGTTTGAATAAAATCGGATCCTAGCATTCTTTGTGTGGGAGAGAGACACGCTCCGCTGTTGCATATGAACACATATGTTCTTAGCTTTACTTTTAATGTTCATGGCGAAGGTTGAAACTGCTTCGTTCATTGTTATTTGGTTGGAAACAGAAAATGCTTCATGTGGTAATTGGTATAATGTCTTGAATAATTTGATACTTGGCAATTGTTGTGCTCATATAGATCATGTTTAAGCTCTTGCATCATGTACTTTGCACCTATTAATGAAGAACTACATAGAGCTTGTTAAAATTTGGTTTGCATGATTGGTCTCTCTAGAGTCTAGATATTTTCTGGTTAAGGTGTTTTGAACAACAAGGAAGACAGTGTAGAGTCTTATAATGCTTGTAATATGTTCTTATGTAAGTTTTGCTGTACCAGTTCATACTTGAGTTTGCTTCAAACAACCTTGCTAGCCAAAGCCTTGTATTGAGAGGGAATACTTCTCGTGCATCCAAATCCTTGAGCCAAAAACTATGCCATTTGTGTCCACCATACCTACCTACTATGTGGTATTTCTCTGCCATTCCAAAGTAAATTACTTGAGTGCTACCTTTAAAATTTCATTCTTTGTCTTTGCAATATATAGCTCATGGGAAAATAGCTTAAAAAACTATTGTGGTAAAGAATATGTAGCTTATGTATCTTATTTCTTATAAGTTGCTTGTTGAGCGGTAACCATGTTTCTGGGGACGCCATCAACTATTACACCTTTGTTGAATATCATGTGAGTTGCTATGCATGTTCGTCTTGTCTGAAGTAAGGGTGATTTATCATGATCAAATGGTTTGAGTATGCATATTGTTAGAGAAGAACATTGGGCCGCTAACTAAAGCCATGAATCATGGTGGAAGTTTCAGTTCTGACATTAATCCTCAATCTCTTATGAGTAATATTATCTATTGTTAAATGCTTATGCATTAAATAGGAGTCCATTATCTGTTGTCTATGTTGTCCCGGTATGGATGTCCTTAGTTGAGATCTATCAAAAACGAGAAATCAAATGTGATCTATCTCCTTGGACCTTTGTACAGGTGACATAGAGGTACCCCTTTGTGACACTTGGTTGAAACATATGTTATGCAATGATAATCCATGTAAATCCAAGCTAATTAGGACAAGTGCGAGCACTATTGGTAATCTATGTATGAGGCTTGCAACTTATAAGATGTCTTATGCATAACACATATGATTTATTACTACCGTTGACAAAATTGTTTTTATGTTTTCAAAATGAAAAGCTCTAGCACAAAAATAGTAATCCATGCTTCCCTCTGCGAAGGGCCTATCTTTTACTTTATGTTGAGTCAGTTTACCTACTTCTTTCTATCTTATTAGAAGCAAACACTTGTGTCAACTGTGTGCATTGATTCTTACATGTTTACCTATTGCACTTGTTATATTACTTTGTGTTGACAATTATCCATGAGATATACATGTTGAAGTTGAAAGCAACTGCTGAAACTTATATCTTCCTTTGTGTTGCTTCAAAACTTTCTACTAAGAATCTATTGCTTTATGAGTTAACTCTTATGCAAGTCTTATTGATGCTTGTCTTGAAAGTACTATTCATGAAAAGTCTTTGCTATATGATTTAGTTGTTTAGTCATTATCTTTACCATTGCTTTGAATCACTTCATTCATCTCATATGCTTTGCAATAGTATGATCAAGATTATGTAAGTAGCATGTCACTTCAGAAATTATCTTTGTTATCGTTTACCTACTCGAGGGCGAGTAGGAACTAAGCTTGGGGATGCTTGATACGTCTCCAACGTATCTATAATTTCTGATGTTCCATGCTAGTTTTATGACAATACCTACATGTTTTGTTCACACTTTACATCATTTATATGCATTTTCCGGAACTAACCTATTAACAAGATGCCGAAGTGCCAGTTCATGTTTTCTGCTGTTTTTGGTTTCAGAAATCCTACAAAGGAAATATTCTCGGAATTGGACGAAATCAACGCCCAGTATCTTATTTTTTCCGGAAGCTTCCAGAGCACCGAAGAGGGGCCAGAGGGGAGCCAGGGGGGCCCCACCCCACAAGGCGGCGCGGCCAAGGGGGGGGGCGCCCCCCTATGGTGTGGCTGCACCAGGACTCCCCCGAGGCTGCCCTTTCGCCTATATAAAGCCTCCGCCGCGAAAACCCTACGAGAATAAGCCACGATACGAGAAAAGTTCCAGAGCCGCCGCCATCGCGAAGCCAAGATTCGGGGGACAGAAGTCTCTGTTCCGGCACGCCGCCGGGACGGGGAATTGCCCCCGGAAGGCATCTCCATTGACACCACCACCATCTTCATCGCCGCTGCTGTCTCCTATGATGAGGAGGGAGTAGTTCTCCCCCGAGGCTGAGGGCTCTACCGTAGCTATGTGGTTCATCTCTCTCTTTGTGATCTAGTTGAATATCATCTATGTGCTACTCTAGTGATGTTATTAAAGTACTCTATTCCTCCTCCACGATGTAATGTTGACAGTGTGTGCATCATGTAGTACTTGGCATAGGTTATGATTGTAATCTCTTGTAGATTATGGAGTTAACTATTACTATGATAGTATTGATGCGATCTATTCCCCTTTCATAGCTCGACGGTGACAGTGTGCATGCTATGTTAGTACTCGGTATAATTGCAATGGTCTATTATGCACTCTAAGGTTACTTAAATATGAACACCGGATGTTGTGGAGCTTGTTAACTCCGGCTCGAGGGAGCTCTTGTAGCCCTACACAATGAATGGTGTTTGTCATCCAACAAGAGAGTGTAGAGAAAGTAGCATTTATCTATTCAGTTATGTGATCAATGTTGAGAGTGTCCACTAGTGAAAGTATGATCCCTAGGCCTTGTTTCTAAGCATTGAAACACCGTTTCCATCAAGTTCTGTTGCATGTTTACTCGCTGCCATATTTTATTCAGATTGTTATTACCACTCATATTCATCCATATCACTTGCATTTTACTATCTCTTCGCCGAACTAGTGCACCTATACATCTGACAAGTGTATTAGGTGTGTTGGGGACACAAGAGACTTCTTGTATCGTAATTGCAGGGTTGCTTGAGAGGGATATCTTTGACCTCTACCTCCCTGAGTTCGATAAACCTTGGGTGATTCACTTAAGGGAAACTTGTTGCTGTTCTACAAACATCTGCTCTTGGAGGCCCAACACTGTCTACAGGAATAGAAGCGTGCGTAGACATCAAGTACCTTGAGGACTTGCATCTCGTGCACGGCTTGTTGAGAAGTGAGAGAGGAATAGCATTCTCTCCCAACAAGAGTCTTGACATCAATGGGTTCAAACGGCATCATGCAATCGATGTACTTATCTTTGATCCAAGAGTCATTGATGTGGGTGGCACCCACATTCCGGAAAGCATCGGCAACGGTGAGAAGTCTTCCATACATGACTTCATGATCATCATCCGGTAGCCTCATGAATCCTTCGGCTTGATTTCGAAGAGAATTGTACTTGTTCCTTCTCATGCTATCACTTCCAATGCAACTAGCGGCCAAACCATCCCAAGCTTCCTTGGCGGTGGTGAAATTCCGAACACGATACAATTCCTTTGTCCCCACACTAGTTTGGATCATGTGCAAGGCGGTGTCATTGAGTTGACTATCAACCGCTTCTCTTCTAGTTAACTTGTCGGGTTTGTAGGGCTTGAAGCCTTCCACGATGATTCTCCAAAGTTCATTGGAGGCACTGCGAACATGAGAACGGAACTCAAATTTCCAAGTATCGAAATATTTAACATTAAACTTAGGTGGGTCGCCCCTAATGTTTATATGAGGATGGGGAACCGGTATATCGGGAGATAGGAAAGGCGGAGCCACACGATTGTAGCTTTCACCTCCACTAGTTCCCCTAGGAGATGCAATGGGAGTTTTAATAGCGGTTGAGTTATCACCATCCAAGGGTTTGGTAGAGGAGGGTAATGCCGAAGCATCTCCCTCTTCTGACCCACCCTTGTCTTTTACCTCTATAGCGGGAGCCATGGGAGGGACCGGAGTCAAAAGCTCGAAAATCATTTTTCTCATGCTTTCCATTTGAGCTTCCATGGAGGACCTCAACGAATTGAGATCATCCATGGAGACCATCTTAGCGGTCCCTTCCGGAGGCTCGTCGTCCGGCATACTCTTAGGCGGTTAAGCCCGAAATAAGAGCCGAGGCTCTGATACCAATTGAAAGGATCGTATGCCGCACCTAGAGGGGGGTGAATAGGTGCTAACCAATTTTTAGTTCTTTTTCAATTTAGGCTTGACACAAAGGTAAATTCTCTAGATATGCAACTAAGTGAATTTACCTATATGACAAGGTTACCAACTAAGCAAGATATAGCTACGCAATATATAGGAGATAGAATAGGATAGAGGTAACCGAGAGTGGAGCACGCGATGACACAGAGATGATTCCCGTAGTTCCCTTTCTTTGCAAGAAGGTACGTCTACATTTGGAGGAGTGTGGTTTCTACGAAAGTCAAACCAACAGCCACGAAGGCTTCACTCAGATCTCCTGTGAGCAACGCCACGAAGGCCTAGCCCACTTCCACTAAGGGATTTCCTCGAGGCGGAAACCGGGCCTTTACAAGGTTCTTGGGGTACACATCCACAACCGAATTGGAGGCTCCCAATTCTGTAACAACACAACAATCAACAACAATACATCAACACAAATCAACTAGGGATCCAAAGAGGAACACTAGCAACAGGGCCCTTAAACAAATGAGGGGGAAATGTAAATCGCTTCAGTGAGGATGTAGATCGGTGTCTTCTCCTTCGAATCTCCAAAGATCAAGAGCTTTGGTTGGGGGAGGAAGGAGATCTTGCAAATCTTGAGTTCTTGAGGTGGCTCTAATGGTGGTGAGGCTTGGCATAATTTCTTCAATGATTGAACAAGGAGGAAGGAAGAAAAAGGGGGGTATAAATACCCCCTCTCAAAATCCAGCCGTTGGAAGCTTTCGAGGGCCGGATAATCCGGCCCAAGTTGGGGCCGGATAATCCGGCCCCCCAAAAAATCCGGAATTTCTGGTCAAATGTCCGGGGAAAAATCCGGCCTCATACCAGGGGAGTACTGAGCCGCGTCGCCTCTGGTCCTTAGCCAAATCTTGGGGGCCGGATATTTTGCAAATATCCGGCCCGAATTATCCGGTGCAAAAATCCGGCCTTGGGGAATTTCCGGTCAAAAATCCGGCCAAAAGTCCGGGGCGGTACTGAGCCAAAATGTGTTGAGTCCTTAGCCAAAAAATGGGGGCCGGATATTTTGCAAATATCCGGCCCGGATTATCCGGCCTGGTGAATCTGTTTCAGCTTCCTTTTGACTTGTGTTTCCACACAAGACACTCACAAACATGTATGCATGTAATCTCTGCACCACTTCATCAAACATTAGTGTATCTCATATATTGACATCAAACACACCAAAATATAATATGTGAGAGATGCTCTTTCACTCTTTCGCACTACTCGGTAAGTTAGCATGATCGAATATCATTATCACATCTACATAGTATAGATCTTGAGTGTTTGTGTAGAACTAAAATTTTATTTTACATGCATGCCACCCCTACACATCTTTCATATCCCAAAGGCAAATATTATGGAGTCGGCATTTTACAACAACTTGAAGAATATTACGGCACTTTATACAAATTTAACTGAATAAAATCTTGCAAACAATTCATAGTGGTGCTAGGGTTTTCTTCATCTCCCCCAGAACTAAGGGAACTATTCACACATGGGGCACAATACATCATCTTGATAATAAAATAATTGTAGTATGAATTACTTAATGAATACGTGTGCAAATACGCACTAGGGTATGAAATTACAACAAAATGGGTGGAAGAAACACAATAAAGATGGAGATGATGGTGGAGTTGTGAAGAGATTCTCGTCCTACTCATCTTGAGACTTCACGCTCATCTAAGAATTGATGGTGATCTTCTTGGTGGTCAAGGTGCGAGTGTTAGTCTTCTCATAGGTGTGTGCCTACTATTGTGTTCGTGTTTGGCAAAGACCTCTTCCGCTTTGTTGATTGTTGAATGATGTTGATGAACTTGGCGGTCTAGATGCATCCTTTGACGGTTTTGATGAACTAAAAAAATCTAAGAGGGGGTGTTGTTATTAACGTAATAACCATGAATCATATCAAAAACAAAGGAAAATTACAATTAATATAATTTGGCACTTTTCTCGCGTAAAACGATATAGCAAGTGGTTATTCATTGCTACAAAAAAATTGCCAACATAAGATTTCATAAGAAGTTGTAATTTGATTACGTACCCCTTGTGTAATTAAGTTCTTAGGCTATCTAGTACTCTCTTCATTCCCTTAATTAAGGTTTTTTTAGCTTTTTCACACAAAAAAGCTGCAAGTACGACATCTTTACAAGTTTGCCCCTCCCTCTTGCTAGAATTAAAGAGGTGATATGAATGGAGTTGGTCCAACGTACCGTGTTTTTTTTGTCTTCCTAGACAAGTATTAATTGTTGAAGTTGGTCCACGCGGGTGAATTTGTCCACAATTCGAGAAAGAGTAACCATATGTAGCTATTTAATATAGGTATGACGGAAAAATATTTGAACTGCATGGCCCTCCTTAATCCGCAACGGAATTTTGACGCCCTATTCACCGACAGTATCATGCACTACATGTCATAAAAAAATATGATCTGGCACTGCAATTAATGAAGAGAGACGTGTGATGACATGTGCTTGTCGTACACAGACTCACACTGTTGGAAATCTCAAGGGGAAGGTACGATGAGTACAGCAGCAAGTTTTTCCTCACTAAGAAACCAAGATTTAATCGACCAGTAGGAGAAATGCGTGACTTCTGAAGGTGTTGCTAGCTGACTAGTGGCAGGGCGCACTATCGGCATCAGCAACAACGTGGAATCTGCATACAACACAACCAAAATACTTTGCCCCAACTTACAGAGAGGTTGTCAATCTCACCGGTTTTGCTGAAGACAAAAGATTAAAGTATCGAGTGGAAGGAGATATTTGCAGTAATAAAAGAGAACAGAGCTTACAGTAAGTAAATAGAGCAGGATTGCAGTGGTTGAATTTATCAGTGTAAAGGAAAGGACCGGGGTCCACGGTTCACTAAAGTGTCTCTCCATAAAGATAAATAACATGTTGGGTGAACAAATTACAGCTGGACAATTTACAGAATATCGACCATATATGACAAGATGATTACTATGAGATTTGTTTGGGCATTACAACATAATACATAGACTGTAATCCAATTGCGTCTATGACTAATAATCCACCTTCCGGTTATCATCCGAACCCCTTCCAGTATTAAGTTGCAAGCAATAGATTATCGCATTAAGCAATGTGTGTAAAGTAAATAATAGAATTAGGGAAATGCACTTTGGCTCATAGGAGCATATGCTCCCATTATGTGAATCCACATTTCAAAGTATTAAAAAATTCTAAACTAAATTTTTACATGTACATCTAGACATTTTATGTTGGTACACAAGTTTTCATAAGAAAAAACATTTTTCTGTGGCTCCTGTAAAAAAGACAAATTTTAATGCTGTAACACGACTACGTACATGACATTTTTCTGTCTTTTTTGTACACACCACACAAAATGTTATTTTTCCACGAAAACTTGTGAACGAACATAGGATGTCACAGCGTATAAGAAAAAATTTATGTCAGATTTTTTTTGACATTTCTAAAATTGTTTTTTATTATTTTCTATAATGGGTGCATATGCACGCGTGTGCCAAAATGCCACCTCCATAGAATTACCCTTGGATAAAACATTGTTGTTTTCTCCCTAGTAGCAACAACACATATAAAATCTTAGAAGTTATTGTCACTCTTCCAGAAAACTAGAGGCATGAACCTACTATCGAACATAAATACCCCCTCTTGGAGTCACAAGCATCTACTTGGCCAGAGTATCTACTAGCAATGGAGAGCATGCAAGATCACAAATAACATATGACAAGAATATATAATCGACCTCAACATAGTATTCAATATTCATCGGATCCCATCAAACACAACATGTAGCATTACATAAAGATGATCTTGATCATGTAGGGCAGCTCACAAGATCTAAACATGAGGCACAAATTGGAGAAGACAACCATCTAGCAACTGTTATGGACTCATGGTCCAGGGATGAACTACTCACGCATCACTTCGGAGGCGGGCATGGTGATGTAGATGCCTCCGGCGATGATTTCCCCCTCCGGCAGGGTGCCGGGAAGAGCTTCAGAACCCTCCCGAGATGAGTTCTGCAATGGCGGCCGCGATGGAACTTTTAGTGGATGGAGGCTCTGGTACTCAGGGTTTTCTCGAGATCGTGAATAAATAGGCGGAGGGGCGATGTCGGTGGAGGCCAGGGTGGCCCACACCACCCCTAGGCGTGGGCCAGGGCTAGGCCGCGCCTAGGGCTAGCGTGGTCGCCCTGCTGCCCCCTTCGACTCCCCTTTGGACTCTATCTTCGGTACGGAAAAATATTGACTTCGGCTTTTGTTTCGTCCAATTCCGAGAATATTTCCTATACAACTTTTCTGAAATACAAAACAGCAGAAAACAAGGAACTGGCACTGTGGCATCTTGTTAATGGGTTAGTACCGGAAAATATATAAAAGTGCAACGAAGTATGAGCAAAACATATATAAGTTGGTGTAAAATAAGCATAGAGCATCGAAAATTATAGATACGTTTGAGACGTATCAAGCATCCCCAAACTTAACTCTTGCTCGTCTTCGAGTAGGTAAGTGATAACAAAATAATTTTTGAGGTGACATGCATGAAGCCAACACAATCTTGATCAAGCATTGTAAAGCATTGTGAGCTGGGATCAAAGTACTGTAAACATAGGCATGATCTCGCGAGCTCCGCAAGTTTTTTAGCTCCGGTAGGGATCCAATCTCTTCCTTCTTCCATAATCTTGTGCATGATGACCCAAGGAAAAGAGGATTTATTATTGAATACTCGCTCATTTCTTTCCTTCCAAATCTCCCACGCGATAAGTATGATGGCAGTTCGTAACCCTTTGGGAGAAGAGGATTGAGTCTTGGCGATGGCGTGCCAGTAATCCAACACTTTCTGCCTACCCGACCCAAGGCAGCGGAGAAGATCTGGACAAGAAAGCCATGGAGCAGCAGCAGCCCATATCCTTCTGGAGAAACGACATTCGAAAAGGATATGTCGCGACGTCTCGGGGGTGCATCTACAAACCTGACAAGAAGGCTGGTGCGGCCACCCCCTTTTGGCGAGACGGTCCACGGTCCAAAGGCGGTTTTGAACGGCGAGCCAGGCGAAGAAGCAACATTTTTGGGGAGCCCAAGTTTTCCACACGAGATTACCGAAGGAGCAGGGCAAGGTGGTTAGGAACTGGACCTTGTAGGCGGAACTGGTTGAGTAGCAGCCATTTGGCGACATGGTCCAGATGATGGAGTCCGAAATGCTAGGGGATAGCTGGATGGTCGAGAGTAGATCCCAAAGGCGGACATATTGCTCCAAGTGCTCGAAAAGACACTACATTTATTGAAGCAACCCAATTCTGACCCTCCAGAGCATCCCGCACTGACCGGTTCTTTCTTCGAGAGGATATGAAAATCAAGGGGGCGATGATCTTCGGAGGAGTACCATCCAACCAAGAGGAGGACCAAAAGGAAGCTTTAGAACCGTCGCCAATGGTGACCCGAGTAGCGGCGTTGAAAGATCTCTGTCGGTGGCATCATTAGGGGTTTCAGATCCTACCCATGATTTTTTCGGCGCCTTCCACTCATCCCACAACCATCGGAGTCTGAGCGCGCGAGAGAACTTCTCCAGGTAGTTAATAGTGCACACTTCAAACGTGTGATATCTGAGTCAGAAATACGTTGTTTTATGGGCTACACGAAAAAGGACAAAATCCGATAAATTTTGAAGCTACACTATTGTAGACGGAAGACTCGAAATGAGCCTGGATTTGAATTAACGAAGTCATCAACCGACTAGGACTTACAACAATGGTTACAAAGCTGCACTATACACTCACCTAGATCTAAAATTTTCTCTTTTTTGTGCAGAGTAGAATAGAACATATTTCAGATTCAGACTCTGCATAATTAAAGTATACATCACTGACTACATGTGCTTATATTTTTCAGATTTTCAAAATACCTTTTGAATGTTCCAAATAAAAGACTCCAGTGAGCCCGAGAACAAAATTGATATTCCCACTATAATCAGCCTTATTCATTGTGCTATAATTAGGTACAGAGAACAGTAGAACACGATAGAACAAAGATTATGTTTGGTGGGGAGAATTAATCCAAGAGCTCAAACATGGAAGAGTACAAGAAAAAACAATGTCGCTGTAGTCATGTGACAGTGTGGCATGGACGTACATATCGGCGGAGGAATGGCAACGCAGTGTGCTACGTCGCCGTCTCCTGTCGACGATGCCGACTGGTACGGCACAGCGTCAAGGGGACACATGGTTTTTACATGAAAGGGATATGATTTCACTGCACACTCGAAGTTGCTCGTAAGTTCGTCTTTTTACCAGCCTGGCGAATTAATCCAAGAGCTCAAGCAGTGTGCTACGTCGCCGTCTCCTGTCGAGATCTGTCAAATAGTTTGATTTGTCCGTTTGGATAGTGCCACGACTAGAAAATAGATCGTGGTTCCGAACGGCCAGGCTAGTGCACCCAAAGCTTGATTTATTTGATCCGCGGTTCGATCCAACTTATTTGAAAAGATATGAAAAGTTTAGCTACTAACATGAACGACATATATAGTTTAGGCACAATTTGCTTGAAGCAAATTCATACAGTGGACTAGAAATTAACAAAAACATAGTACAAAACCCTAGAGTCTTCTTCCCCTCGCCTAGTCATCCTCGTCGCAGTGGTAGTAGCGGTGGCACATGGTCTCGTGGAAGATCTTAACGGTGACCATGTCGTTGACGTCATACTTGAAGACGACGAAATGCCCGACTTCAATAGCGTGTGCATGGGCGAACCACTTCTAGCCATTGTGGAGGTACATCTGGCCGACACGGTCGAACAACATCTCCACAGATCACAGGATGGTCGAACCGTTGACCACCCGCAATACGAGCTCGTGTGGCTCTTGCGCATCGACGATTGATGCGAACATCTGGGGGAAGCGCAACGTGTCCCAGTCCATGCCCAAGTGGATGGTGACATCAAACTCAAACCCGGAGAGGTCGATGGCGACAGACTCGGGCGATGATAGTGGCGACAGGGAGGATGGTGGTTGACTCTAGCCTCTCCCCCCATGTCTCCCTCGATGACCTCGGACTCGGTCTCGGGCACGCCCCGGGGCCGGTGGCTGTCCTAGAAGCTATCCCCTCGATCCTATGCCGACAGCCATGGTTGCCACGATGCATGTGGTGGTGGTGGGGAATGGAAGAGAATGGGGGTGTGCAAGAAAATGGCCACAGGTGGCCTGTTAAAAAGGTAAAGGTATTGGATGCTAGCGCGGAAGCCGAAACATCGGCATTGGTGAAGTCAGGCAGCAGACAACTTTGGAGCCGGTCTCCACCATTGACAGCTAGAGAAAAAAGGTCGTCGGGTCGCCGTCATGCGGAAGAACACGGGAGGACGTGCATGCTATCCGTGCAGACGCAGTTATTCTCTTAATTTGGTGGAGGGATCGATCGCGTCAAACGAATCGGTCTGTTTGGGTAGCACCGTTGGAGAGTGCGTGACCGGTCCGGCCATCGGTGTGGACCGATTTGGACGCACCAGGACCATTTGGTTCCCGCAGGTGGAGATGCCTAGGCCACCCATAAAATTATATATCCCAGAAGGCGGCATTTATATCATCTCGTTTGCAGTTTGTTTACAAGATGTTATAAAATAGGTCACATGTGCACCACTTTAAATCTTTTTTCTTCGACACTTTAAACTTCGAATTCAACAGTTCAAACTTTTATTTTAACACTTCTTAATTAGTTTAGGCAGTTTGCTACAATGAAGCTCGACTCTCATGATACATGGATTGAATATTTCCTAGACTCCGATGAACAATAATCACCGACTGCGACAAACACTAGAACTCGATTTCGACGAACACTCATTATTGATCCGACGAACACTAATCCTCGACTCCGATACACTACACACCATACACAAGATCATACCAGCCGTTGTCGTCGAGGCGCCGAGCCCATTCCGAAGTCCGAGTCCAACAACTCAGAGTCCAACGAGACGATGACGATGGAGGGGCCAGCCTCCACTTCTGCAACTTTCTTCTTCTTTGTTGCGTCTCTCACGGCGTAGTACTCTACCTCCAACTGCACGAGCTCCGGTTTCTCACGGCGCAATCTCATCATGCCCGCCTTGTCAGACTCATGGGCCTAAATCTGCAGGAAGGCTCGACGATTCTCCTGCTCCTGCTGTCGAGTGACAATCTGCACCTCCAGCGCGAGGAAGTTGGCTTCCACTAGGCTCTACACCTCATGGAAATTTATCACTGACCGCTGTCAGACGAACCTACACGCCGCCACGTCGTATGCCCGTGTGGAGAGCTCTGGCAACGCGAAGGTTCCAAGCCACCAACGCGTTTCGTCGCCTATAATCTCTGCAGCATAGCGGACGGATTGCAGCAGTCGAACGTCATGGAAACCCGTCCAGCTCTTCGGGCGGTGCGATTCGGCCGTGATTCTTTAGGGAAACGGTGGAAGGGGCTCGGTGATGGTGAATGCCTATTTGGCGAGCGGTGGTGGAAACACGGGGATTCGACAGTGGCACGGCTTGGGTGGTTGCAGGAAGATGAGGTGGGGGAATTTATTGTGCCAGTTGAACTGCACGCAATGGTGGTGGGATTTCTCATGCATCACATGCCTTTACAGGTGATGTTTATTTACATCACTAGTTGAATGTCCGTGCCTAGCTACGGAAGAATAATGTGATGTTGGAAGTCATTATTATCCTTTCGACGGAAAAATTAGTATGCAAAAGTGCAAGAGGAAAAATGTGAAGACATCTCTAATTCAAATCGAAGAATACAATCAGAGAAATTACGAGTGTCAATGTGATGCATCCACAAGCACCAAACTGTGGATCTTCAAAATATAGTTAAAACATAAAATAGAAGTTAATGTGCAAATCATTTGTCCACAAACATTTGTAATGTAAAGTTGTGGCATTGCAAAATAAAATAAAATAAATCACAAGAGACTTGTCTCACTACACTACAAGGAATAATACACCAACATGTTTACACTGCACTCCAAGGAACATTGTAGACAATTGGAAGGGTTGTACGATGAAGTACATCAAAAACCCAGTGAAAGAGTGCCCTTAACACTCTAGGGCGGGTAAAGTGCGTTGCTATTGTCTCTTTCTCTCTTTTTACCTACGACACATACATATATAACGCTAAAAATATTAAGATTTTGGCTTGCTTAAACTACTTTGCTATTTTAATTCACACGTAATTATTGAAGATACACACTCTTTTGTAGATTTTTTTTCTAATAGGCATAACAATGCCATTATATTTACTTGTATTACCATCGTATCTTATCTTTTTAAGTTGAAGCGGTGCAAGACGGGAAGCATTTGCGCCCTTTGGCAAATGAAATACACAATAGATTAAGTTAAACCCATTTTAATCAAAACCATTTGCATATCCGAGTAATTTCTCATTCCAACCATGCACTGGTATCCTAATAACGCCATATCAAGTGAGTATTACGCCATTCCGGTTAGAGCTCACACCAAATCTTTGATAACTGGTAATGTGCCAAATAAAGAGTGGTCAGTTTGAATAGGGAAAAATTAGAACCACGACTAACGCATCGCTCCTCAACACTCTGCCTGGCCCACAAATGTCTAACTTCACTACTACCTCCGTCCCGGTTCATAGGTCTTGTGCTTATTTCTATGTCGTAAATTTTATCAACATAATTTAAAATATATATTATAAAATATATATCATTAGAAAGCTTAGATGTTCTACTTTCTAATGGTACAATTTTTGTATTTTAAAATTGATATTATGTTAACCAAATAGGCAACCTAAGGATACGTGCAAGTCCTGTGAACTGGGACGGAGGGAGTACCTTCATACATCATACACCTGATATGGGATCTAGCAAATCACACATGTTAAAGTAGAAAAATAGAGAACTTGAGTCAGAAGGTTTCTCATCGATACTAACTTCAATATAATAGTACAAATATGGGACAAAATATATCACCTCCAAAAAAAAATACACGTCATCATACAGTTATGCATAATCGGTTGGAGACTATTTTTTTTTTTTTGCCCGATATGATGTATAAATTAGTTTTTACACCACCTCTCATATACATCACCTTTTAGAGATGTCTAATGTTCTCTTAAAAACATGCTAACACTAATTATAATAGTGTGTGACTAGTTCTCGGTCTACGAAAACGAACTTATTTCTCGGTAAAATGACGTCATCGAATCTCAGTTCCAAACGACCATTAGTATAGATTACGAAGCAAATCTACTTGTAGCTTAAAAATTTCAGTTGCAGTCCAACTTACAACTCAAGCATACAAATTGCGATACAAATTCAACCGTGGTAAGACTAAGCTCGAGTTTTGTTCTTAGTGTACTCAAAACTAGCAAATCCCATTATAATAACCAATACTGTCGCAAAGCTCAAAAAGTGTGCTCCTTTTTCCTCTTTGCTTTCTCGACAGAATGTACTCCTGTTTGCGGATAATCAGAACCGTTAGTCACTTTGATTGATCGCCCGAAAGCACATGATTGGCGCTACTGGCGACAGCAAAAGAGACGTTTGTGGAGCACCATGCGTGCTCAACCAAGTGAGAGAGCGTACACGTCATTAATTACACGTCGTTAACTAGTACTATGCAGCAAGGTTAGAGCGACCTCGAGAAGCTTTTCTTTTTTCCAGAAGGTCCATAGATCTTTTAGCAATCGCTAGCAGCGCCCTCTATCCCAAAATATAAGGCGTCTAACAATTAGTCAAAAGTAAATCTTATTAACTTTGATTAAATATTTAGAAAAAAACTATTTACATCTATAATATTAAATAAACATATTAAGAAAATAAAATTTATGGTAAATCTATTGATGTTGATTCAGTATTCTAAATATTTATATTTTTATGTATAAATTTAGTCAAACTTAAAAAAAGTTAACTTTTGACTAATTCTTAAATGTCTTACATTTTAGGACAAAGGGAGTATAAAGAATTCTAAATAGATTCTTGGATCACCTAGCGACGACTATAAATACTCCAATAAGACGATAGCATTGTTGTCATCACCCCTCGCTCCTCCAAATCAGGCAACTCTCATTGTAGAAGAGATTTTTGCAGGGATTGACCTAGCGTCCCTTTAGCCCGTGCGGCCGCCCGGGCTTGCCGACAAATTTACGTTTGTGTTTTTAGATTTTTTGTAACAATTTTGCCCAAAATTTTGGCATCTAAGACTCGTTCGCTCAAACTTTTGAAACTTTCTAGGTTCGCCACCGGCTTGTTGTAGTGGATAAACGGAAAATCGTCATATTGAAGCTCTAAAGAACCAAAGCTTCTAAGGAGCAACTATCGCTAATCATGAGGACCATAAATTAGAAAGATCAGATCTCCAACCGCACCATCTAACACGAACACCGACCGCATCCTAGAAGATCCTCCGGACGGACTCCTCGTCGGCGCTAGGCACACTGCCGAAGCGGGGATAGTGTGTACAGAACCTTATTACGAACTGAGGACGTCACCGTTCCCTCTCCATTCCAAAGAAGGCACTGAATTATCTTTTCAAAAGGAAAAGGAAGAATAAGAAGGAGAAATGGAGGATTACGCTAGAGGTCTGGCAACATAGCTAGGTCCCTCGCCAAAGGGTAGTAGGCTAATAGCAAGGTCCCTGGGCATCTGCAAGCAAACAAACACTCCATGTGGTCTCCCTCGCCCCATAAACCTCATCGATCGGGACCAATCGATGTTCTTCTTCTCCTATCACACATTGCCCCCTACCTACAGCTAGATTCAGTGCACAATTCCCAACATCACTCTACTCACTCAGCTTCAGCTAGCGAGCCTGCACGGCCTCTCTCCTTCTGAAATCCAGCCGCTAGAACAACAGAAACTCTAAGCTATATGTATGTCTGAAAGCATCCAGTAAAATAGCTTTTCTACATACTTGTGAGTGGTCATGCATGTTGCACTTCTTTTCTGAACTTTGTGGGATATGTATGCTTGTTGCACTTTTTTCTGAACTTTGTGGGATTTTAATTCAAGTACGTGCGGCCATGGCTATCTTGGTTTTGCATGCTCTGCAGCGGAGAAGGCCGGTGTAGAGGAGGAGAAGCATGTGGGAGTCTGAGAGCGACGCCGGCGAGCGGGGGCTCGTCCCCGTCCTTGGCGGCTCCGACCGGCACGACGCGGTCAAGAGCGACGGCTTCGTTCGCAGAGATCAGTGTTGGTATGTGGGATCGTCGTCGATCGAGTTTTTCTTTTCTCTTTTTTGCTTAATTTGCTTGCCGGAGCTGGACGAGATATGGAGCTTTTCTTGCATACAGTTCACCTCATCGTCATCTTCTTCTTTTTCCCTGTAATTTGAGCAGGTATGTCAACAGTGATATCCCCAGCGATTTGCTTGTCAAAGTGGGGGATGTGAGCTTCAATCTTCACAAGGTACTTTTTTTCATTTTTAAAAATTTAATTTGTTGCTACAAAATAGAATCATCCAGAATTCGGGAGGCTAGAGACGACGAGTACGTGCTATGCTACTGGAGTAGTACTGTCGGCAGCTCAATCATTAGGCATTCTACCTGTGCGAAATGCCACAAATAGAAGCTTTTTAGTTTCTTGATTTGCTCCAAATTTCGTTGAAGCTAATTCCGCTTTTGGCATGCGAACTGATTGTTACATGGCTGCGCTTGCACGTGCATACGGCTACGACGTACCAACAAGCAGTACCCGATGATCTCTCGGAGCGGCAAGATGGGCCGCGTCATCTACGAGTCCGCCTCGCCGGCGGCGGCCGTGGACCCGGACACGTCGGTGGCTGACCTGGACGACCTCCCCGGCGGCGCGGACTCGTTCGAGCTCGCCGCCAGGTTCTGCTACGGCATGGCGGTCGACCTCACGGCGTCCAACATCTCCGGCCTGCGCTGCGCCGCCGAGTACCTGGAGATGACGGAGGACCTGGAGGAGGGGAACCTCATCTTCAAGACGGAGGCGTTCCTCAGCTACGTGGTGCTCTCCTCGTGGCGCGACTCCATCGTGGTGCTCAAGAGCTGCGAGGGCCTCTCGCCGTGGGCGGAGAACCTGCAGATCGTGCGACGGTGCAGCGAGTCCATCGCGTGGAAGGCCTGCGCCAATCCCAGGGGAGTCCGGTGGGCGTACACCGGCGCCAGCAGCGGCAGGCCGCCCAGGAGCGGAGGCGGCACGGCGAGCCCACGGTGGAACGTTGGCGGAGGGGACTCCAAGGAGTCGAGCCCCAGCCGGCAGGCAGTGCCGCCGGCCGACTGGTGGTTCGAGGATGTGTCCGTGCTCAGGATCGACCACTTCGTGCGCGTCGTCACTGCAATCAAGGTCAAAGGTAAGGACGATGCTTATATATACTTGATCCACAAACGGTTATAATGAATTTGAATTAATTTCAAGCCGGGCTCTTTGAGCATTCTTTCTAAAAAGAAATTTAAACCACCACTAATCTGTAATCTGCACGGTTATTCTGGTTCAGGGTTTTACGACTCGATTACTCCCGCCCAATTTCGTTTCCAGTCATATGCCGTAATGCCATACTTCACCACCCCTTCTTTTTACCAATTTCTGTGAAATAACGAGAAGTGAAGATTTCGCCGAATTAGAAAAATGTAAAAAGCAAATGATGATGACAGGTGATAGGCATGATAGCAAAACGGAGTACCACAATTTGACTCCCCGGCATGGAGCTTGTTTTATGAAAATAGTTGAAACACCATGTGGTAAAGAAATGTATTTTTTCTTGTGAATACATACATATGCAATTCACATCTCGTAAATATTTGTTAAATAATACAGAGTATTGTATATTTTAGGCTGCGCGGAAAATAAAAATTCTGGTTTTAAAAGGAAAAGAAAATGAGCTCGACTTACCTCTCCATTTTTTTTGTTGATCACATCTAAGCATATCTATTGACAGAATTTTGTAGAACATACTAGACATGTATATTTTTATTTATCTTTCATTAAAAAAATGAATTTAAAAAATGAGATTTTGAAAAGTAAAAAAGGAAATCCTATAGCTTGGGGTCTAAATTAAGGGACTTTCCCAGTTTTGCTATTTCTGATCACGCCAGTAACAAAAGCCCCGGTAAGAACTATCTGAGCAAAACACAAAAGCAACTAGAAATTTTAATTGAACAACCAATAAATGTCGACCGAGAAATAAATATTTCTAAGTTGACCGATATATAGATGAAAATCCCTGTAATAAATAGTAGTCACAATTTTGGGTTTTTTCTATATGCGAGAAGAACAAATTTCATGAAGTGTCCCCGCAAACAGTGAAATACACTATGCTTACCTTGATCAAATTAATGAGATGACAGGGAGTCAGGGACTCAATGTGTCAATCAAGTACTAGATATGAACAGTGAAGTTAGGCCCCATGCCTCATGATTCATGGATCTCTCGATCTACTTTTCATATACTTCGTACATACTCTAGAAATGTACATTTTTAGCCTATGATCCCATTCCTACCAATCTTCCATCACATGCACACAATGCATGTTGTAGGCTGTCGCCGGCTGCATCGTCTGCCCTAGCTTGTCGGTCCGGTAGCGCCAGTTTTATCTAGCGCGTATAAATTCATTGTTGGTGAGGTCTTATCATCTATCTACAACCACTAAGGGAGAAAATCTTTTCCGTTGATCAACGTTTTATTATTTGCGGCGATCTTTACTGAAGTCCGTAGATAATTTCTCAGTTTCGCATGGTTTACCATACACAAAACGGGTGATTCCAAATTGGATTGTCCAAACTGTAAGAACTCACACCAGAAAGAGTTTGACTAGTTAGATGTGAGTTATGAGATACTACATGTGTTTAGGAAGTAAGGACTAGTAAGTTTTTATAAACTCTTACTTGCCAAAGTTGCACACCGTTTTTCCTGTTACACAAAGTTACCAATATGTTAGTACTAAGTACCAACTAGTAAGAAGCTGAATAGCTTGGGCTAGATAGTACTACCTCCGTTCCTAAATTTAAGATGTTTTGGCAAACTAAATTGATTTACCAAAGCGTCTTACATTTAGAAATGAGAGAAGTACTTGGCATCAATTCTTCGTGGTCAATCTTAAAGGTCCCTCCGCATTTTTGTGTCTTGTGGAATGAGTGGAATACTCGTGCTTTTAGGAACGTTTTCTCCTTGCCATGATCCCTCGTTGGACAAAATTTAAGTTCCGAGGTGACCGGTTGGGTTGATCGAGCAGACAACTTGAATTTTTCATGGCTAATATCTCGAATATGTTTGACCAACGAACATGAATATGGGCAATTATCTCCACATTTAGAAATAGAATCTTGAGAAAACATAAAAATACATCCAAGACCCCTAACAAATCTTTCAACAACCGAATTCGCCACTGCTCGTCTCGTTGTGGTATTATCGTTTTAGGACAAAACGAAGGCATGCAAATAGTAACTAAGGCATCCACACAAATCTAAATAGAGTAATTCGCCGTAAAAATCGCTTCAATAGCCGCACGATGTGGTATGTACAAAAGAGGAGGGGAAGGGGAACGGGAGGACTCTTCTTTATTAGTAGAGCTTGTTTGCCACGTGATGTGAGCACTAGAAGAAACGATGTAGTGGATGGGTTCAGCATTTCCTTTTCATATTTTCTTTTGCACATGACCAAGATTCGCTAATTCGAGATATTTACAAAATCTTGAAGAAAATTCAAAATATTTTGGTCGAATGTTTATCTTGTTTAAATATTTTTCAACAATAAAATTAATCCAAAACTTGGAATCAAACCAGCAACTTGTAAGTCTAGACAGTAAATCAGTGCCGTATGCCATGATTCCTGTTAAGAAAGTTGTTCTGCCTTATTAGAACTCTCCTCTCTGTTATTTTTCTCAAATTTGAACCCAAAAAAACGACTGAGATCACCTTTTTCTCGTTCCCTAAAGAAAATCGTAAATTTTGCGACTTTCGTCCGAAATTTCCAAGAAAGTTTTCTCTCCGGATGGAACATAATAAGCATTTCTAAACCTTTTCTTGTGCTATTTGATTGCTGATAGGTATGCGGTTCGACCTCATCGGCGCGTCAATCACCCACTACGCGTCGAAATGGCTCCCGGGGCTCACAAAGGACGTCGCCAATGGTGGCGGCGGTGGCGTTGCCGACGAGCCATGGGCGCAGGTATCCGCGGGTGGCGGCCTCCACATGATCATCGCCGGTGCGGGCGGCAAGGACGACGCGGCCACGAGCGCGCCGGCGCGGGAGCAGCGCATGGTGGTAGAGAGCCTGATCAGCATCATCCCCCCGCAGCGTGACAGCGTGTCCTGTGGCTTCCTCCTCCGGCTGCTCCGCCTCGCCATCATGCTCAAGGCCGCCCCAGCCCTAGTCACGGAGCTCGAGAAGCGCGTCGGAATGCAGCTCGAGCAGGCGGCGCTTCCCGACCTCCTCATCCCGTCCGTCGGCCGCGCCGACACCGCCTACGACGTCGACCTCGTGCAGCGACTCGTGGAGCACTTCCTGGTGCAGGAGCAGACGGACCAGGTGTCGTCGTCCAGCCCGGGCCGCGGGGAGCCAGAGTACTACAGCTCGGCCGCGAGCGCGAGGATGCCGCCGGCCGGCGCGGCTTCGGCGTCGGCGTCGTCGGGGCTGAACGCCAAGGCGCGCGTCGCGCGGCTTCTGGACAGCTACCTCTCGGAGGTGTCCCGCGACCGCAACCTCTCCCTGACCAAGTTCCAGGTGTTGGCCGAGTCGCTCCCGGAGTCTGCGCGCGCCTGCGACGACGGGCTGTACCGCGCCGTGGACTCGTACCTGAAGGCGCACCCGACGCTGACGGAGCACGAGCGGAAGCGGCTGTGCCGGGTGATGGACTGCCAGAAGCTGTCGTTCGACGCGTGCATGCACGCGGCGCAGAACGAGCGGCTGCCGCTGCGGGTGGTGGTGCAGGTGCTCTTCTCCGAGCAGGTCAAGATCAGCAACGCGCTGGCGGGCTCCTCGGCGCTCAAGGCGGGAGGGGCGGACGGGGCGCTGGCCTCCTCCTCCGTGCCGACGCGGCGGCAGCTGCTGGACGCCACGCCGCAGTCGTTCCAGGAGGGGTGGGCGGCGGCCAAGAAGGACATCAACACGCTCAAGTTCGAGCTGGAGAGCATGAAGGCCAAGTACCTCGAGCTGCAGCACGACATGGACGCGCTCCAGAAGCAAGTGGAGCCGTCGCCGGCAGCCGGACCTGGCGCAAAGATGGGGGCCGGCAAGGCGCAGCAGCCGCAGGGACCATCGGCGTGGAGCAACGGGTGGAAGAAACTGGGGAGGCTGACCAAGATGACGGGCGCCGAGGCAGCGGGGCCGGGTGGCCACGCAGGAGCTAACGGCGAGGCGGCCAGGAAGGCGCAGCGGAGGTGGAGGAACTCCATCTCGTGATCGGTCGAGCTTCATGACAAGGAATAGATGGCTAGATTTCACGCAGATTCAGGCGATCGTGCCTAATTAGGATGGAGATGTTGTTGATGGAGTTTTGCTTTTGATTTACATTCGTGTATGCACTACTCTAGGAAACGGATATGATCATTTGTACCAATGTATTGTGTTGCATTGCTCGTGAGGATTACGTTGGGAGATCAGTCGTGAAGATTTGTTTGCTTGCGGACTACTCTAGTAATTGATTTTTTAAAGGCTGATCAATGGATTTCCACTGTGTATATTTATTAAATTTTCAAAGAGTTTAAGAGTACAACAAAGGCAGTTGTTAGCAGGGTGGTTGTGCCTTATCTCACCAGAGTTTAAACCCCATGCATGTTTAACATTTGTGTGGGGAACCCGATCTATGCGTGGAGTTTTGAATAAAAGTATTGTTTTCATTAGATTATGTTAGGATTTTGGTAGCCGCCTTCTTGTTGGTTTCCCCTCAATGGAGATGGCATCGTATGCAATAAGTGATCTTCGGCCTTTCGTTCGGCGACGAGATCTTCTTCCCGGCGTCAATGGTGGTGTTGAACAATCACAATTTTCTAGGTATGGGTCTTCGGATCTTGCTTCGCCGGATCGATTTTGGATCTTTTGTCGTTGTTGCCGCGAGGAGGATTATCCTCGCAGTTTTTGTCCCGGCTGCTACGTCCTCGACAATGGTGATTCGTACTCTCGGCTCTCCATCGACGACGACAAAGCTAGTTGGTTATTATTCCCTGATATACTTGGTGTTGGTACTCTTGCCGATGTTGTATGACTGCTTTAATGGTTGCGTGCGTGCACGCAGTCTTGGCACTGCGGCTCAAAAAATTATGGGAGAACTTTCGTCGGTATCTACAGGTCTATGGTTCGTTATGTATCTTTGGCTGCATTCACAAGAGTACAAGATTGTGTTCTGGAAGAAGAAAGAAATTGAAGACCTCGAAGATTTGTTACTATCTTTTAGACTTTATTTTGTAATCGTTGGAGTCAGTTCATGTATCTCTATCATGTACTATTTATTATTATGAATATATGTGGTATTGATTGTCAAAAAAAAAAAACATTTGTGTGTCTCATAAAGACGTAATATATTCATTCAGTCGGAGCCGACCCCATTGGCAGCGAGGCGTCTTCCGAAGGTGCTTATAGGGGTAGGGTGTGTGTGCGCGTTCATAGTGGTGAGTGTATGTGAGCATCTGCGTGTGTACTGTGTTTCTAAAAAAAAGATTAGCAACAAAAAAGCTATCTACACGTCCTAATCCCTAAAAAAAGAGAAAAGGGAAAATAGCTATGGAATCCCTCAACCCAATTTCGGAGACCACCATAAGACTTCCTAGAGGCCTTATGCAAAAAAAGAGCTAACTCATACTTAAAATGTTTCCAGCATCTCTATAGAGGGGGGGGGGATGCCCTTGACGATGAAATCATTCCTGGTAGTCCAGATGAACCAGGCAGTCAACATGATTAACTCCATGAAAAAAGGCTCCTTTAAAGCAATTTTAAGACTATCCATAATGCTCTGAATATCAGCTTGCAGAGGTGGTGTTCAGGAAGGGCAGAGATATTGCCAACACATGTGTGCAAAAGGGCAAAAGAAGAACAAATGATTTTTGGTTTCCAACTCATCTGCACCATACATAATACAGGAATAATCCTCCATGAAGAAATTCTTTCATTGGAGCATTGCTCTTGTATTCAGCCGATTATAAACTAAGAGCCAAAAAAAAAAAACCTTGTGCATCCCCTGACAGCAGCCTTGCCACATCCACTTAAGTGCAGGTAGTCTGCCCCCAGTGTAACATCCCAAGTTTCAACATAATAAAGAGATGGGAATTTCAATTACTCAAATTTACAACAAACAAAAACTTTTATTTAATATAGTGTCATGCCTAGTGTTGCATATGTGCATAGTAATCATACTTGAGTGAATTGAATTTTTGCCTTGATGTTGGTTTGAATGCTTAGTAAAGATGCTTAAACCCTAAGGCTTGATCTTGGAAACTCAAAAAGAGAGAAAAAGAAGAAATGGAGAAATACCCATTTTCACTCACATACACTTTAGCCAAATATGCAAAACATCAACCAAGGCCACCATTGCTAGTGCCATTGCTTGTGAAACACTAATATATCAATAACAAACACAATTGAATCAAAGAAACACAAATCAAATCAAAGGAAATCTCAAAATTCACTCACATATGATAATGGTCAAAATTGGAGTTTATAAAATGTTGCCCACTTTGCACCCCTGGTTTGGAAGATTCTTAAACCAAAACCCCTCACTTCTTTCCACCTCATCCAAGACCATATCAAGGTGAACATTTTTGGTGTTGACCATTAGGGTTGACTCTGCCTAGTTTGACCATGATAAAGGAGACAAGTTGCAACATTCAAACAAAGAGAAGATCACCTCAATTTTGAAACTTTGCAAATCAACACCAAAATGCACACCACCACCACCACTCTACTCCATATATTATTAAAATAAACTTCACCAAAAAGAATTTCAAAATTTGAACAAAACCTTCATGCGGCCATTTCATCGAGCACTTGGCAGGCATCAAATCAGTTTGGACACACACCCTTTTACACACCAGATTTTAGCCTAAACCACTTTGGTTCTGAGATGATGAGTGCTCCTCTGTGTCTCCTGCATCAAGCCATGTACTTGCCTTGGTGATTAAAGCCTGTAGCAAGCCGAAACAATGCCATGCCGTGCACCATGCCGGCCCTCATGCACTCCATCTCTCTGAGCCTCCTCTCTCCCTTTTACCTTGTCCTGGAGAATCTCCTCACTCTGCTGATCATCACAGTGCACGGCCTGAGCTCGCGAGAGGCTGGCATTGGCCAGGCCAGCACGCGCCCAGACCGCCCAGAACCATGCCAGTGCACGCCAGCACGCGCGCTCACCGCGTACTGGACGCGCCAGAGCGCCGCTCGCCCCATCGCCTCAGTGCCCCTTGATGTCTACGGGAGCTTCTATTCTTGTAGACAGTGTTGGGCCTCCAAGAGCAGAGGTTTGTAGAACAGCAGCAAGTTTCCCTTAAGTGGATCACCCAAGGTTTATCGATCTCAGGGAGGAAGAGGTCAAAGATATCCCTCTCATGCAACCACTGCAACCACAAAGCAAGAAGTCTCTTATGTCCCCAACACACCTAATAGGTGCACTAGTTCGGCGAAGAGATAGTGAAATACAGGTGGTATGAATGAATATGAGCGAGTAGTAACGGCATCCGAGAAAATAGCTTGCTGGCGTGTAGTCGATGGTGGTAATATGGCAGCGGTAGTAACGCGAGTAAAACGATAAACAAGCAGCGATAGCGATATTTAGGAACAAGGCCTAGGGATTAGACTTTCACTAGTGGACACTCTCAACATTGATCACATAACAGAATAGATAAATGCATACTCTACACTCTCTTGTTGGATGATGAACATATTGCGTAGGATTACACGAACCCTCAATGCCGGAGTTAACAAGCTCCACAATTCAATGTTCATATTTAAATAACCTTAGAGTGCATGAAAGATCAACACGACTAAGCCAAGTACTAACACAGCATGCACACTGTCACCTTCACACTATGTAGGAGGAATAGATCACATCAATACTATCATAGCAATAGTTAACTTCACAATCTACAAGAGATCATGATCATAGCATACGCCAAGTACTAACACGGATGCACACACTTGTCACCATTACACCGTGCGGGAGGAATAGAACTACTTTAATAACATCACTAGAGTAGCACATAGATAAATTGTGATACAAAACACATTGCAATCATAAAGGGATATAAATAAGCACTTCACTATGCCATTCATAACGGTGAATAAGTATTACGTGAAATATAGCCTAAGAGACCCACACGGTGCACACACTTGTCACCTTTACACACGTGGGACAAGGAGTCTCACGGAGATCACATAAGTAAAATTCACTTGACTAGCATAACGACATCTAGATTACAAGCATCATCATATGAATCTCAATCATGTAAGGCAGCTCATGAGACTATTGTATTGAAGCACATAGGAGAGAGATGAACCACATAGCTACCGGTACGGACCCGAGCCTCGATGGAGAACTACTCCCTCCTCATGGGAGACGAGCAGCGTTGATGAAGATGGCGGTGGTGTCGATGGAGGAGCCTTCCGGGGGCACTTCCCCGCTCCGGCAGGGTGCCGGAACAGAGACTCCTGTCCCCCAGATCTTGGCTTCGCGATGGCGGCGGCTCTGGAAGGTTTCTCGTACCGTGGATTTTTCGTTTCGAGGTTTTAGGTCTGGGACCTTTTTATAGGCGAAGAGGCGGCGTCAGAAGGTCGAAGGGGCGACGACACCATAGGGCCACGCGGCCAGGGGGTGGGCCGCGCCACCCTATCATCTGGGGGCCCTGTGGCGCCCCTCTGGCGACTCTCGGGTGTTCTGGATGCTTCCGGGATTCTAAGATCTTTGGCGTTGATTTCGTCCGATTCGAGAATATTTCCTTACTAGGATTTCTGAAACCAAAAACAGCTAGAAAACGACAGCGGCACTTCGGCATCTTGTTAATAGGTTAGTTCCAGAAAATGCACGAATATGACATAAAGTGTGCATATAAAATGTAGAAATCATCAATAATGTGGCATGGAACACAAGAAATTATCGATACATCGTAGACGTATCAGCATCCCCAAGCTTAGTTCCTGCTCGTCTCGAGCAGGTAAACGATAACAAAGATAATTTCTGGAGTGACATGCCATCATAAACTTGATCATACTATTGTAAGCATATGTAATGAATGCAGCGATCAAAACAATGGTAATGACATGAGTAAACAACTGAATCATAAAGCAAAGACTTTTCATGAATAGTAATTTCAAGACAAGCATCAATAAGTCTTGCATAAGAGTTAACTCATAAAGCAATAAATCAAAGTAAAGGTATTGAAGCAACACAAAGGAAGATTAAGTTTCAGCGGTTGCTTTCAACTTGTAACATGTATATCTCATGGATAATTGTCAACATAGAGTAATATAACAAGTGCAATATGCAAGTATGTAGGAATCAATGCACGAGTTCACACAAGTGTTTGCTTCTTGAGGTGGAGAGAAATAGGTGAACTGACTCAACATAAAAGTAAAAGAAAGGTCCTTCAAAGAGGAAAGCATCGCTTGCTATATTTGTGCTAGAGCTTTGATTTTGAAAACATAAAGAGAGCATAAAAGTAAAATTTTGAGAGGTGTTTGTTGTTGTCAACGAATGGTAGTGGGCACTCTAACTACCTTATCAACCAGACTTCCAAGAGCGGCTCCCATGAAGGACGTTATCTCTACCAGCAAGGTAGATCATCCCTCTTCTCTTTTGTTTACACATGTACTTTAGTTTCATTATTTATGGATGACACTCCTCCCAACCTTTTGCTTACACAAGCCATGGCTAACCGAATCCTCGGGTGCCTTCCAACAATCACATACCATGAAGGAGTGTCTATTTGCAAAATTAAGTTGCTTACTGATGAATCGAGCAAAACATGTGAAGAGAATTATTAATGCAAGTTAATTAATCGGAGCTGGGAACCCCATTGCCGGCTCTTTTTGCAAAATTATTGGATAAGCGGATGTGCCACTAGTCCATTGTGAAAGTCTGTCAAAAGTAAATGACAAGATCGAAAGATAAAACACCACATACTTCCTCATGAGCTATAAAACATTGACACAAATAAGAGGTGATAAATTTTGAATTATTTAAAGGTAGCACTCAAGCAATTTACTTTGGAATGGCGGATAAATACCATGTAGTAGGTAGGTATGGTGGACACAAATGGCATAGTGGTTGGCTCAAGGATTTTGGATGCATGAGAAGTATTCCCTCTCGATACAAGGTTTAGGCTAGCAAGGTTATTTGAAACAAACACAAGAATGAACCGGTGCAGCAAAACTCACATAAAAGACATATTGTAAACATTATAAGACTTCTACACCGTCTTCCTTGTTGTTCAAAACTCAATACTAGAAATTATCTAGACCTTAGAGAGACCAATTATGCAAACCAAATTTTAGCAAGCTCTATGTATTTCTTCATTAATGGGTGCAAAGCATATGATGCAAGAGCTTAAACATGAGCACAACAATTGCCAAGTATCACATTGTCCAAGACATTATAGCAATTTACTACATGTATCATTTTCCAATTCCAACCATATAACAAATTAACGAAGAAGAAACTTCGCCATGAATACTATGAGTAGAGCCTAAGGACATACTTGTCCATATGCTACAGCGGAGCGTGTCTCTCTCCCACAAAGTGAATGCTAGGATCCATTTTATTCAAACAAAACAAAAACAAAAACAAACCGACGCTCCAAGCAAAGCACATAAGATGTGGCCGAATAAAAATATAGTTTCAAGAGAAGGATCGAACCTGATAATTTGTCGATGAAGAAGGGGATGCCTTGGGCATCCCCAAGCTTAGATGCTTGAGTCTTCTTGAAATATGCAGGGGTGAACCACCGGGGCATCCCCAAGCTTAGAGCTTTCACTCTTCTTGATCATAGTATATCATCCTCCTCTCTTGACCCTTGAAAACTTCCTCCACACCAAACTCGAAACAACTCATTAGAGGGTTAGTGCACAATAAAAATTAACATGTTCAGAGGTGACACAATCATTCTTAACACTTCTGGACATTGCATAAAGCTACTAGACATTAATGGATCAAAGAAATTCATCCAACATAGCAAAAGAGGCAATGCGAAATAAAAGGCAGAATCTGTCAAAACAGAACAGTCAGTAAAGATGGATTTTATCGAGGCACCAGACTTGCTCAAATGAAAATGCCCAAATTGAATGAAAGTTGTGTACATATCTGAGGATCACTCACGTAAATTGGCTTAATTTTCTGAGTTACCTACATAGAATTAGACCCAGATTCGTGACAGCAAAGAAATCTGTTTCTGCGCAGTAATCCAAATCTAGTATTCACTTTACTATCAAAGACTTTACTTGGCACAACGAAGCACAAAACTAAGATAAGGAGAGGTTGCTACAGTAGTAAACAACTTCCAAGACACAAATATAAAACAAATTACTGTAGCAAAATAACACATGGGTTATCTCCCAAGAAGTTCTTTCTTTATAGCCATTAAGATGGGCTCAGCAGTTTTAATGATGCACTCGCAAGAAATAGTATTTGAAGCAAAAGAGAGCATCAAGAGGCAAATTCAAAACACATTTAAGTCTAACATGCTTCCTATGCATAGGAATCTTGTAAATAAACAAGTTCATGAAGAGCAAAGTAACAAGCATAGGAAGATAGAACAAGTGTAGCTTCAAAAATTTCAGCACATAGAGAGGCATTTTAGTAACATGAAAATTTCTACAACCATATTTTCCTCTCTCATAATAACTTTCAGTAGCAACATGAGCAAACTCAACAATATAACTATCACATAAAGCATTCTTATCATGAGTCTCATGCATAAAATTAGTACTACTCCCAACATGAGCATAGTTATTCTTATTAATTGTAGTAGGAGCAAATTCAACAAAGTAGCCATCATTATTATTCTCATCATCAAATATAGGAGGCATAGTATAATCACAACAAAATTTACTCTCCATAGTAGGTGGCACCAAAAGACCACTATCATTATAATCATCATAAATAGGAGGCAAAGTATCATCAAAGAAAATTTTCTCCTCAATGCTTGGGGGACTAAAAATATCATGCTCATCAAAACCAGCTTCCCCAAGCTTAGAATTTTCCATATCATTAGAAACAATGGTATTCAAAGTATTCATGCTAATATGTTCCATGGGTTTTTTAATTTTCGCATCAAACCATCCATGTCTTAAATCAGGAAATAGAATAAGAAGCTCATTGTCGTCCATTATGCCAAACTAGTGTAAACAAGAAACAAAAAGATGCAATTGCAGGATCTAAAGGAAATAGCTTCGATTACTTACAACGGCGAAAATAGCTTAGTAGCCGAGATCCGGAGTGTGAGTACCTTTTACCTTTCCTCCCCGGCAACGGCGCCAGAAAATAGCTTGATGTCTACGGGAGCTTCTATTCTTGTAGACGGTGTTGGGCCTCCAAGAGCGAGAGGTTTGTAGAACAGCGAGCAAGTTTCCCTTAAGTGGATCACCCAAGGTTTATCGATCTCGGGGAGGAAGAGGTCAAAGATATCCCTCTCATGCAACCCCGCAACCACAAAACAAGAAGTCTCTTGTGTCCCCAACACACCTAATAGGTGCACTAGTTCGGCGAAGAGATAGTGAAATACGAGGTGGTATGAATGAATATGAGCAGTAGTAACGGCACCGAGAAAATAGCTTGGCGGCGTGTAGTCGATGGTGGTAATATGGCAGCAGATAGTAACGCTAAGAAACGATAAACAAGCAGCGATAGCGATATTTAGGAACAAGGCCTAGGGATTAGACTTTCACTAGTGGACACTCTCAACATTGATCACATAACAGAATAGATAAATGCATACTCTACACTCTCTTGTTGGATGATGAACACATTGCGTAGGATTACACGAACCCTCAATGCCGGAGTTAACAAGCTCCACAATTCAATGTTCATATTTAAATAACCTTAGAGTGCATGAAAGATCGACACGACTAAACCAAGTACTAACACAGCATGCACACTGTCACCTTCACACTATGCAGGAGGAATAGATCACATCAATACTATCATAGCAATAGTTAACTTCACAATCTAGAAGAGATCATGATCATAGCATACGCCAAGTACTAACACGGATGCACACACTATCACCATTACACCGTGCAGGAGGAATAGAACTACTTTAATAACATCACTAGAGTAGCACATAGATAAATTGTGATACAAAACACATTGCAATCATAAAGGGATATAAATAAGCACTTCATTATGCCATTCATAACAGTGAATAAGTATTCTGTGAAATATAGCCTAAGAGACCCACACGGTGCACACACTCGTCACCTTTACACACGTGGGACAAGGAGTCTCCGGAGATCACATAAGTAAAATTCACTTGACTAGCATAACGACATCTAGATTACAAGCATCATCATATGAATCTCAATCATGTAAGGCAGCTCATGAGACTATTGTATTGAAGCACATAGGAGAGAGATGAACCACATAGCTACCGGTACAGCCCCGAGCCTCGATGGAGAACTACTCCCTCCTCATGGGAGACAACGAGCGTTGATGAAGATGGCGGTGGTGTCGATGGAGGAGCCTTCCGGGGCACTTCCCCGCTCCGGCAGGGTGCCGGAACGGAGACTCCTGTCCCCGGATCTTGGCTTCGCGATGGCGGCGGCTGCGGAAGGTTTCTCGTACCGTGGATTTTTCGTTTCGAGGTTTTAGGTCTGGGACCTTTTTATAGGCGAAGAGGCGGCGTCAGAAGGTCGAAGGGGCGACGACACCATAGGGCCGCGGCCGGGGGTGGGCCGCGCCACCCTATCATCACGGGGCCCGTGGCCCCCCTCGGCGACTCTCGGGTGTTCCGGATGCTTCCGGGGATTCTAAGATCTTTGGCGTTGATTTCGTCCGATTCCGAGAATATTTCCTTACTAGGATTTACGAAACCAAAAACAGCAGAAAACAGACAAGCGGCACTTCGGCATCTTGTTAATAGGTTAGTTCCAGAAAATGCACGAATATGACATAAAGTGTGCATATAACATGTAGAAATCATCAATAATGTGGCATGGAACACAAGAAATTATCGATACGTCGGAGACGTATCACCCCTCTACCCCTCTACTCCTGCATCAAGCATCACCTCCACACCCTCTAGCTCGTAGACAAGCTCAAGTGCACGCAGAGGCACCGTCGCCGTCGTCCTCGTCACAGTTTGCCCGCCAGTACCGTGGCAGTCATTGCACGCGCCCGATCGATCCTGTCACGCTTTGGCAGCGCCAGAAAGACGTTGAGCATCGCCATGCCGTTGCCAATCGAGTGTCGTCCTCGCCTTGCCCCTTCAAGCCTCAGAACGGCCGCGCCATGGATGACCCGATCCTCCGCCACAGCACCCCTTCCTCCGCTATAAATAGAGCAGCCCCGCGCACCATTCACTCACACCATCAGCTTCTCCTCCCTTCCCTGCTTCTCCTCGACCAAGTCCCACACCCAATCGTCGCCGGAGCAGCCCCAATTCGTCGCCGGAGCCCGCCAGTACCCGGAGATCCTCGCCGTCGATTGGAGCTTCCCCACGCCACGCCGCTTGTACCAGTATCCTCGTCGTCCTCGCCAACGTCGCCGCGCACCTCGCCGTCGACCGCGGGAACGCTGGTAGGCTCTCCGACCCCCTAGGCTCGCCGCCAGTGCGTCGAGATCTCGTCGGAGACGATGATGATCCACGACCGCACGATCACGTTTTAATCCTACGCTCCACGTCGCTCGTACCGTTTCGCTGGTTAATCACACTGATAGCGGGTCCCACTGGCAGTTAGCCCACTTGCGCGAGACGCGCAGATGGGCTGGCCCGTTTAATTTTTCCCCCTTTCGGCACATCTTCCTTTCCCGCCAGAGCCCAGCAATTCAAATTCAGATTTAGGTTTATTTGAAATGCTTACAGATGCTTTGCTAAAACTTGAATAGTTTCAAATTGGCTGGACCAAATTTTGTGAACTTTATATATTCTGAAAGCTTATGAAATGATCTAAAGAACCACACTGGTCTCACCTTCAGATTAAGTGCAGAATTCAAATAGTAAAAATAACAAGGCACGGCCTTTTCAAACTTCAAACTTTATTTAAAATTCAACCATAATTGATTTTGAGTTGATTCCAACTCTCATAAATCACTTTTGATGTACTCTAATTGTTTATGCAAAAAGATAGCCAAGTTGTTTGTATGATCTTGGACTAGAGAAAAATAATGGCTATGTAGCCATTTCTAGTCCATTTAACTCATTTGGGGAAATTTATTTAAATAGTATGAGAGCTACTCTCTCATTCAAATCTTGATCCTAATTAATTCAATAAGAGGTAATGACCTTAGTCTAATGAACCTCATATGTTATTACTTAGTGATATTAAATCATTACCATGCTATTATTAAAATGCATGAGGTGTAGCACCTCATTTAAATCATACTCCCAAATAATAGATATGAAGTGTTGACCTTGGTCAACATATATTCATACCTTAGTATTATTTGAGGAATTTAAATCTTGATAAGATTCAATGAGAGGAAATTATTTTCTCCAAAGAATTAAATAGTAAACCAAATCAATAATTGTAATGAGAGGAAATTATTTTTCTCTTAAATAAGAAAAAAATCAAGTCAACCACCATGTGAATAAGAATGAGAGGTTAGAATAACTTGTGTGAACCCTTGGTGTGTTTAGCCTAGTATTTAAGTTTGTGTGGTGATTGTATACCTCGTATTCGTATATAGACGCTAGTACCGAGGAGTACCAAGAGGAGGAAGGCTACTCTCAGGAGGAGGAAGAGAACTTTGATCACTACACCACTCAAGGAAAGCTAACACTCTTGCAAAGTTCCCAAGTGCAAAGCTCTACAAGAGCAAGGCACCATCGCATTTTATTTTATGTCTAATCCACCTATCCCATGTTTTTACCTTGCAATTATTTTGCTTATTGTATTTCAAAGTTTACTTTTGATTTATAATTCACTTGGTCTAGAGTAGAACAAGAGCATCAAATTTAGCCTAGAGCAATCAAAGCTAGATAGCACCCCTCATGACTAGTTGCTATTGCTAACTAAATAAAATTGACTACTCTAGATGGGAACTTGTGAAATGAAAAGACTTTGAAAGATTTTGAAGGTGAATGTGACATGAATGCCTTGGTGGATTTTGATGAAAACTGATGAGTGGGTTTGAATGCGATACCCTTCCAATTATACAAGTACCCCCACAATACCTGATTATGGGTAGGGCTTAACTAGAAGTTTGTGTATCTTAGTATGGGTTCCCTCTAACAAGCATCATAGGGGTTATGCCGAGGCTGCCTCCGTTAAAAGTGAAATGATGTGAATATGAGGTGAATGTCAGACCCAAGCCCTGTGCAGTTCCCGGGTTGACGGTTGGTCTTCACCGGGAGGCCAAGCTCATGGGGAGAGGTGTCTATACTAGGGTATATAAGTGAAAGGTTATGGTTGATGATCCGCGTACTGAGTTACGATGATTCGGGTTTATCCTCGACGGATGTAATCAAAAGTTGTGGCACAAGAGTACAACCTCTACAGAGTGTTAAACCTATTCGAATAGCCGTGTCCACGGTTACGGACGATTGGAAAGGCCATACAGTTCCGTTGTCAGAACTTTTGTCTTAAAGAGGATTGTTGAATTGAAAGGTGATTTGACTTGAATCACAATTGAGTTGTGGGAATGACACTAATGTTCCCACTTGAGCTAGTCTAGCAAATGAAGAGTCTTTACTAAATGTTTATGAACTAAACTTGGCTTTATGCAAATAAACCTAGAGCTTAGCACCCCTTATTACAATTGATAAGTAATTACATTAGTATTAGTTTGCGAGTACTTTAAAGTACTCATGGCTGTGTCCCTGGCTATTCAAATGCCAGACTATGAAGAAGAGCAAAAGTATCAAGACGACGGACAACAGGACGCCTACGATAACTAGGAGCATCTTTCAACGCCAAGCGTTACCTGTGGAATAGATAGTCCACTACTACTTCGCTTCTGCTACGTATTGTGTTGTTGGTCATTAGATCAACTATTTGTGTAATATTGGATCATGTGATCTATTGTTGTAAGACGATTATATGTTGTAATAAATGATGACTCTATGATATTCAACTGTTATGTCTCGCAAAAACAATCTTCCTGGGATTGCGATGTATGGCATAATAGGCATCTGGACTTAAAAATCCGGGTGTTGACAAGTTGGTATCAGAGCCATTGTTTGACCTTAGGAGACCCTAGTTAGAATGGACGTCCGAAAAACTTAGTTTCAAATTCAATGAAGTGAATAGTTACGAAAACATATTCACACTCTTACCTTTGAGATCTTTTCAAAACAATAAATTCATGCTCTTCCTTATGAGTTACTTAAAATTTTGAACACTTGCACTCTCTAACTTACTCATCTAATTCCTCTACAGATGGAGCCATTCACCCAGACCGAGGTTTACCGGCTAGGGAATGGCGGGGACATGATCTTCGACAGGGACCTCCATGCCCTATCGGAGTTCCTTGGACGCCCGCCTCCGGAGTTCTTCGGGGGTCAGGTCAACGACCAGCCCGGAGGACAGCTGCAGTGGATCATCATGGCCGACCTCCGAGGGAAGCTTGAGTCTCCCCTGTCCGACAGGATCCAGTTCTCTCTCAGGGAGAACAACTGGGCGGACGGACTCGCTCGTGCTATTCAGGAAGCACTCGCCCGCCTGTGCGGACAGAACGCGATGGCCATCCAAGGGGAACACTTTGCTCACCTTGCAAGGCACAACTCCCTTGGAGTACCCATGTGTAACATCCCAAATTTCAATAAAAGAGAGAAGAAGAATTCCAGAGATCAAAATTTCAAACCAACAAAAACTTTTATTTGCATATAGTGTCATGCATAGGACTTGTGCATTTGAGTGATATGCCATGATGATTGTTATTGTGTTTATGTACTAAACCCTAAAACCCTAATGTGATCAAGTGAAGATCACAAACCAAATAAATCAAAAAGAGAAAGAAATCAAATAAGAATAAAAAACCTAAACCCTCACATATGGCTTATGCCATTTTTGCAAATCTTTATCCTAGACCATTTTGGTCTTCACCATTAGTTGTAGTATGTTACTAAACACTTATTACAACTTTTGGAATCAAAGAAACACAAAACAAATCAAATTCAAACTCAAATTTGGATCACATATGATAATGGTCAAATCTGCCATTTATAGTCTGATCCCTACTTTGAGCCCTTGCAATTCAATTTTTCCAAACTAAACTTTCCCAATTATTTGCACCTCATCCAAGAGCACATCAAGATGAACAACTTCGGTAAAGATCACCATGCCAAATTCACTTTGTATAAAATTCTATGCTCATGTAAAGTTGGAACTTTTTGTTATGTGGAACAATCTCACACTTAGCAAATTTTGCAATTCTTTGATTTTCTAAATTCCACCACCACCTCTCATTCTCTCTGGTCATTTACAACTCACTCAAACACACCACTTCCAAATCATGCCACCTTTTGAACCAATTCAAATTTGGACAATATTTGCAAATTGCAAATATGGAACTATTCAACACTATTTCAAATAGTGATCTACTCAACCCTAACCTGCCCCAAACTACTCTACTTGGTCCCCTGGTTCCCTCTCTCCCTAAATGCAGCATAGGAACCCTAAGGAGAGAGGCATAGCAAGCTATGGCATGGCCATGCCGGCCACATGCCACATGTCGAGCCACCCCTCTCCCCTTTCTTCTCCAGCCACGGCCACCATGTCTCAGAGCTCCACCTTGCTTCCCTAGCACCGCCTAGCATCGCCATTGTCGAGGAGGACGGCGACCGTCGCTGGAGAACAC
Organism: Lolium rigidum; assembly: GCF_022539505.1. Taxonomy (NCBI): domain Eukaryota; kingdom Viridiplantae; phylum Streptophyta; class Magnoliopsida; order Poales; family Poaceae; genus Lolium; species Lolium rigidum. The sequence continues at coordinate 199,175,769 of NC_061509.1, forward strand.
GCGCCCAGATCCTCCCAGGATGCCGTTGGCGTCGCGCGTGTGCATGCCATGGACGTCACTGGCCACGCGCCACCCCGCTAGCTCCCTCTCGCCCTGGCCCCTCCAGCAACACGATGAGCACCGTAGCGCCACCTCAGACCCGCCAGACATGCTCACGACCGGGCCCTGGACCGCCGCCGCCGGAGATGGTGAGCAAGATCCCGTGGACGCCGCCGCCAGACATGGAAGAAACGCGAGCTACCTAGCCGCTGCCCGATCAAGCTGTCGCCACCGTTAGCCTCGCCTGGACGTGTAGAACACTGCTGTGCCATCGCCTAGCCCCAATACTCGCCGGAATCGCCGCGAGCATGTCGACTTCGACTCTGCCCCGCAGCACCCAAGCATCTCTATAAATACCAGCCTCCCCTGAGGAATCTGAGCACCGCACCATCCTCTCCTCCCATCCCTGACTCTCCACCACCACTCCACCCATCGAATCGAAGCCGGAGCAGCGCCAATCGAGCGATCGGAGCCGCGGAAGCCCTGGTGCAATCGCCATTGATCCAGGCCTCCTCGAGCTTCGCCACTGCTACAGGCTTCTTCCCCTTCATCGACAACCTCGAACAGAACACCGCCGCCGCTCGCCGGACCCATGGTTCGCCCTCCGACCCCCTAGGCTCGCCGCGCTAGCAACCCTCTCTCGCCGGAGAAGACGATGCACTGGCACCATCCGATCCTGTTTTAATCCAACGCCCCTCTTTAATCCATACCGATTCGGGTTTAACAGCCGGTCACATGCGGGACCCACTCTGTCAGCAAGCCCAAGCGCACCAGCTGCGTTACTGGGCCGATTTGCTGTGTTTTGAATCGTTTCGGCCCAAACTAGTTTCCCGCCGGCCCTTTAATTCAAACTTAGTTTAAATCAATTCAATTCAAATCAATACTGGCTCTAACTTTGAAAATTCATAGAATCTGTTTGGCTGGGCCAAATTTAGCAAATTTTATGTTGTTGGAAAGCTAAGGAAAAGATCTACAACATTCCATTGGTATCACCTTGAGATATTTTGTAGAAATAAAGTGACAACAAGAAGAAGGCAGGGACTTTTTCTTATTCAAATAATTTTTAAAAATCAACCAAAATAGATACTTAGTTAATTCCAACTCCTATAGCTCACATTTAACCTACACTAATTGTTTCTGCAACAAAATGGTGTGGTCACTTTGAATGATCACGCCCTAGTTTAATTAATGGACAATATGGCTAGTTTACTTAAGTGATATTGTCCAAAACTATTATGCAAATTTTATGAAGTGTTGTACTTCATTTAAATCTTGTCCCAAATGCATTCATATGAAGTTGGACCCCTGTTCAAATAATCTCAGATGAAATGCTTGGAGATATTAAATCATAATAGGCATTATTAAATAGTATGAGGTAGTCTACCTAATTTAAATCATTTTCTCAAATGATGATGATGAATGGTTGACTTAGGTCAACATGAATTCATGTATGATTGTTTGAGAAATTAAATCTTAAGAAGATTTCAATGAGAGGAAATTATTTCTCAAGAACCATATGGAAACTATCATTTACATATGTAATAAGAGGGAATTAAATTTTCTCAAGCAACACAACCAATGCACCCTAATTATATTAATTGTGTGCTTAGAATAGTTTGTGTGAATATATGTGATGTTTGGAATAGCCATTGAATTAGTTGAGTGATTATACTCGTATTTAAATTTAGACGCTAGCACCGGAGAATACCCGGAAGAAGAAGGTTGCTACCAAGAAGAGGAGGAGGAGAACTTTGAGAACTACCAAGGCAAGCTAATATTCTTGCAAAGTGCAAAGCCCCTTGGGGCAAGGCACTATGATTCTTACCTTTCTTACCACAAGCCTATCCCAAGTTTCTACCTTACAAGTTTTTACTTGTTATTTCAAAGAGTTACTTTTATAGTTAACTTTGGTCTAAGTTAAAGAAGGTTACTAGAGTAGCAATGTTAGTCTCAAGCTAGCCAAGCAAGATTAGCACCCCTCATGATTAGTGCTAGTGCTAAATATTAAAACTTGACTACTCTAGATGGGAACATGTGACTTGAACTGAACTTTGAAACCTTGGAATGATGAATCATTCCATTGAATGATTTTTGAAGGTGAATATGACCAAGAGAAGATGGTGATTTTTGATAAAACTGATATTGGTTTGAATGCGATACCTTTCCAATATTGAGTACCCCCACAATACCTGATTATGGGTAGGGCTTAACTGGAAGTTTATGCATCTTAGTATGGGTTCCCTCTAAACACACATCATAGGGGTTATGCTTGAGGCTGCCTCCCTTGTTGAGAAATGATGTGAATTGAGGTGAATTGTACGGCCAAGCCCTGTGCAGTTCCCGGAGTTGACGGTTGGTCTTCACTGGGAGGTCAAGCTCGGGGGAGAGGTGCTCATACTAGGGTTTGTAAGTGAAAGGTTATGGTTGATGATCCGCGTATCGTGTTACGATGATTCGGGGTAATCCCGACGGATGAAATCAAATGTTGTGGCACAAGTGTGCAACCTCTGCAGAGTGTAAACCTATTCGAATAGCCGTGTCCACGGTTACGGACGGTTGGAAAGGCCATACAGTTTTCGGTGTCAGATTCTTGAAAATGTTGATGAAATGAATGGTGAATTGGTGACTTGTTGAATCTCAACAAATGTTGTGGGAATGACACTATTGTTCCCACTTAAGTTAGTTAGCACATGAATAAGTCTTTTCTCAAATACTTGTGAACTAAAATTGGCTTTATGCAAATAAACTAGAGCTTAGCACCCCTTACTAGAATTGCTAGCACTTACACTAGTATTAGTTTGCGAGTACTTTAAGTACTCACGGCTTTGTCCCTGGCTATTCAAATGGCCAGAGTATGAAGATGAACAGAACTACCAAGAAGATGACCAGCAGGACGCCTACGACAACTAGGAGTCTTCCGACGTCAAGCGTTGGCCTGTGGACTAGAGAGTCCCTTTATCTTTACGCTTCCGCTATGAACTTGTGTTTGTTCATTGATCAATAGATCAACTATTTGTGTAATATGGATCATGTGATTCAAGTTGTAAGACAATATGGTTTGTAATGAATGATGACTATGATATTCAACTATTATGCCTCGCAGCAACAATATTCCTGGGATTGCGATGAATGACATAATAGGCATCTGAACTTAAAAAACCGGGTGTTGACAAGTTGGTATCAGAGCCATTGTTTGACCTTAGAAGACCCTAGTTAGAATGGACGTTCAGAAAAACTTAACTTTGAAATCAAATGAAGAGAATATTTATGAAAATTTACTCACACTCTTGTCTTTGAGATCTTTTGAAAAATTGATGAATCATGCTCTTTCTTGTTTAAATCTACTTAAAATTTTGCCACACTTATTCACTCTCTAACTTACTCATCCATTTCGCTTTCAGATGGAGCCGAATGAACCCATCAACGCCAAGTTTTACCAGCTTGGGAACGGCGGGAGTCTGATCTTTTAGCATGACCTCAACGCCGTCTCGGACTTTCTCGAACGCCCACACCCCGAGTTCCACGGGATCCAGGTGGACGACCAGGCTGGAGGGGAGTTGCAGTGGATTATCACCGCTGACTTCAGGGGCAAGATGGAGCCTCCCACCTCGGAGAGGATCCTCTTCTCCTTCCGCGAGAGCAACTGGCTCGACGGACTCGCACATGCCCTTCAGGAGGCACTTGCGCGTCTCTGTGGACAGAACGTGGTGCGCCTACTTGCGTCTCGCTATGCTCACCTTGTGAGGCGTGATGCCGCAAGAGTACCCATGGAGCTGCAGTCTCACCCTGAGTTGAGGCACCACGCTGAGCATCTGGATTTCATGTTGTACCACACTCAGCAGGATCTGGACAACGCCCGTGCGTACACCAACCAGACTCACCTTGCATTGGCAACTCATGTCGATGCCATCAAGATGCTTGCCAAGGACCGCAAGAATCTCCGCCTGCAGCGTGCCAAGAAGGACGCTACGATTGTGCGCCTTCGCGCCAAGATAGCATCTCTTGAGGCCACTGTCAAGGCCCAGGAGGACCAGCTGAGAGAGATGGAGGAAGACGATGGAGGTATCGACCTTCAGGGAGGAGGAGCCTTCCTGAGCGACGACGACAACTTTGAGGAGGACGAGTTCACCGAGGAGGAGGACTACGAGTTTCTGGAGGCAGGACCTGATGACTTCGTTCCCATCGACGTCGATGATGAGGAGTAGTTGCACTTGAGCACTTATGTAGGTGTGAGTTGTATCCCGTCCGTTGTATCGTAGCATGAGAAATGGTTCTTAAAACCATGGGAGGTGTTAAGTGTTAGTTTGTAAGGTGTGATGTTGAATGAATGAATGTTTGTGTTTGTCATCAAAAGTATTCAAGTTTTTGAGTTTTGAACTTACTCAAAATAAACCATAGAAATTTCCCTCTTATCTCATGATCTTCTCTATGTTCAGATGGCCCGTCCCAATCGCAACAACAACGATGCCATGATGCAACTGCTGCAAACCCTGATGGCCGACAGGGAGACTGATAGAGCTGAACGCCAAGCCAACATCACAGCACTGCAAAACCTTGCCAACCAAGGCCATGGAAATCATGACCACCCCGGTTCGAAGCTCAAGAATTTCCAGAACACCAACCCTCCGGTGTTTAGCAAGACTGAAGAACCCCTCGACGCCGACGACTGGCTCCAGACTATGGAGAACAACTTGGAAGTAGCCGGAGTAGAGGCCAACGAGAAGGTCTTGTTCGCAACCCACTACCTTGCCGGACCAGCCCGAGCCTGGTGGACCAGCACCCGTGCCATGAACGGGGGTCAAGTCATGACTTGGGCAGATTTCAAGCTCAAGTTCAACAAGTACCATGTGCCCCCGGGTCTTATCAAGAAGATGAGGGACGAGTTCCGCGAACTCAAGCAAGGACGGATGACGGTGGTAGAATACCGCGACAGGTTCCTCACACTGTCAAGGTACGCCCCCGACGAGACCGACACCACCGAGAAGAGGCAGGAGAGATTCCTGAACGAACCGCATGATGAGATGCGGACTCGTCCTCGTCAACATCCCCTTCGCCGACCTTAAAGCCTTAGTGGATTCCGCCATCCAGATGGAAGGCAAGCTGAACCAAGCCAATGAGAACCGCAAACGCCGCATGATGAACCAGAGTGGGCCTAGCAATGCCCCGAAGTATCGCCCCAGCTCAAGCGGAGGTTTCACCCCAAGGAACAACAACAAGCCCCAGATGCAGAACTCGCGCCCCGGTTATCAGAACCGGAGTGGAGGAAACTCCAGGCCAGGAGGCCACCACAACAACAGCAACTACAACAACTTCAACCGCGCTCCGCCCAGAGCCCCCAACACCAACAACAACAACACCAACACCGCTCCAAGGACTGGGAGCAACGCCATCCCCGTCGCCCCCAAGGACAAGTCCACCATCACTTGCTATGAGTGCGGAGTGGTGGGACACTACTCCAACGAGTGCCCCAAGAGGTTAGCCAAGACTGCCGCCACCACCGCTGCACCTGCTCAGCAGCAACGCCGCGTCTCCACCGGCAGAAAGTTCGCCCCCAACAACCCCAATAGCCGCAACGGCCGTCTCTTCCACATGAACGCCGAAGAAGCCCAGGAAGCACCAGATGTGGTACTGGGTATGTTTTCTGTCAACTCCGTACCTGCCAGAGTGTTGTTTGATTCCGGAGCATCGCATTCATTTGTCACTGAAGACTTTGCATCCACCAGTAAAATTCAACCTATCAGTTTGAAGCGTGTTATGATAGTTCAAATTCCCGGATCAACCACCAAAGCCAGAAAATTTTGCAAAAATGTACCCATCAGAATCCATGAAGTAGATTTTTATGCCAATCTGATTATTCTGGGAACCAAAGGTTTGGAAGTCGTACTAGGAATGGACTGGATGGCAAGACACCATGGACTGATTGACTGTGCTAAGAAAGCCATCACCATGACTAGTAGCACCGGTATCATAGTAGAACATGTATCCGAGAGACTACCCAGAAAATTCACCTGCAACCAAAGTGTAGCCAAGCCAACTCTGGATCAAATCAGGGTCGTTTGTCGATATCCTGATTGTTTCCGGATGATCTACCCGGTATGCCCCCAGATCGGGATATCGAGTTCATCATCGAGTTAATCCCCGGAACTGGACCTATAGCCCAGAGAGCCTATAGTATGAACCCCACAGAGCTTGTGGAGCTGAAGAAGCAGATTGACGATATGTTAGCCAAAGGTTTGATTCGACCTAGTGCATCACCCTGGAGATCACCAGTTTTATTTGTGGACAAGAAGGATGGTGCCACTCGTTTATGTACGGACTACCGTAAGCTTAACGATGTCACCATCAAGAACAAATACCCCCTATCCAAGATAGAAGACTTGTTTGATCAGTTGACCGGTGCCAAAGTGTTTTCAAAGATAGATCTTAGAACTGGTTATCATCAGATGAAGATTCGCGCCACCGATATCCCCAAGACTGCCTTCACCACCAGATATGGGTTGTATGAGTACAACGTCATGTCGTTTGGATTAACCAATGCCCCAGCTTATTTCATGAACCTCATGAATAAGATCTTCATGAACTTTCTGGACAAGTTTGTCGTTGTCTTCATCAACGACATTCTCATCTACTCCAAGTCCGAAGAGGAACATGAACAACATTTGGAGACTGTCCTAGAAACCCTTAGACACCACCAGTTGTATGCCAAGTTCAGCAAATGTGAGTTTTGGCTGAAGGAAGTTGGATTCCTGGGACATATCTTGTATGCAGGAGGAATTGCCGTAGATCCCGCCAAGATCAAAACTGTTATGGAATGGCAAGCCCCAACCACCCAAACCGAGGTCCGCGCTTTTCTTGGATTAGCCGGATATTACTGCAGGTTTGTAGAAGGCTTTTCGAGCATCGCACGACCAATGACCCAACTGTTGAAGAAGGACAAGAAATTTGAATGGACTGACAAATGCGAAGAGAGTTTCCAACAACTCAAGAGTAGACTGACCTCAGCCCCAATCCTGATCATGCCGGACATCACCAAGCCCTTTGACGTCTATTGCGACGCTTCCAAGATTGGTCTTGGATGTGTCTTGATGCAAGAAGGCAAAGTGATTTCATACCTTTCAAGACAGCTGAAGCAACATGAGCAGAATTACCCAACCCATGACCTCGAGCTTGCAGTCGTGGTCCTAGCCTTGAAAGTTTGGCGTCATTACCTCATGGGTAATCGATGCGAGATCTACTCCGACCACAAGAGCCTGAAATATATCTTCACCCAGAAGGAGCTGAACATGAGGCAGCACAGATGGATCGAATTGATCAAGGATTACGACATGGAGATTCACTACCATCCCGGCAAGGCCAATGTGGTAGCGGATGCTTTGAGTCGACTGCCGTGTCAGTTGAACTCCATGATCGCAATCGAGCAACCCAGCCTGTTTCAAGAGTTTGAACAGTTTAGACTTGAACTTGTTAGTGAAGGATTCCTAGCCAGCATAGAACTTCAACCCACCTTGATCAGCCAGATTAAGGAAGCCCAGACAGGAAACGCTAGCATCGACGGAATCAAGAAACAGATAGCTGCAGGGAAAGCACCAGGATTCACCGTAGATGAAGCCGGAGTTCTTTGGTACAAAGGACGCCTATGTGTGCCAGCAGATTCTAAACTGAAGCAAGTCATCCTGAAGGAAGCACATGACACCCTTTACTCAATTCACCCCGGAGGTACCAAGATGTATCAAGATCTGAAGGAGCAATTATGGTGGCATGGAATGAAAAGAGAAATCGACAGCTACATCGCCAAGTGTGACATCTGTCAACGAGTCAAGGCAGAACATCAGTGGCCTGCAGGACTGCTACAGCCACTGCAGATTTCAGAATGGAAGTGGGACTCCGTAGGAATGGACTTTATCACAGGTTTTCCCAAATCCAGCAAAGGCAATGATTCAATATGGGTAGTTGTTGATAGACTGACCAAGGTAGCTCATTTCATCGCTGTCAAGACCACATACCAAGGCCCAAAGTTAGCTGAACTGTACATCTCCAGAATTGTCGCCCTGCACGGAACCCCGAAGTCGATAGTGTCAGATAGAGGATCACAATTCACCTCAAGATTCTGGCAGAAAGTGCATGAAGGACTGGGAACCCGTCTGAATTTCAGCACCGCCTATCATCCGCAGACCGATGGATAGACGGAAAGAGTCAACCAGATACTGGAGGACATGTTGAGAGCATGTGTACTGGAGTATGGATCCAACTGGGAAGACTGCTTGCCTTACGCAGAGTTCTCTTACAACAACAGCTACCAAGCCAGCTTACAGATGGCCCCCTTTGAAGCCTTGTACGGAAGGAAATGCCGTACCCCTCTGAATTGGTCGGAAGTCGGAGAAAGCCAAGTCTTTGGACCTGATGTTCTTCGTGAAGCCGAAGAGAAAGTACACAAGATCCGCGAGTACCTCAGGACAGCGCAATCAAGACAGAAGAGCTACGCCGACAAGAGACGCCGGGAGATGACCTTCGAGATTGGAGACTTCGTCTATCTCAAGGTATCCCCCTTGAAAGGAATGCAGAGATTCCAGCTGAAAGGAAAGCTCGCACCCCGATATGTCGGACCCTTCAAAGTTCCGAGTCGCCGAGGAGAAGTATCTTATCGACTGGAGCTACCCGAAGAAATGTCGGCTGTGCACGACGTGTTTCACATCTCACTCCTCCGGAAGTGCCTTGAAGTCCCTGAGAAGACCGAAGTATTCAAGAACATCGATCATCGATCGGTGGACATCAACCAGGACTTGACGTACCGTGAAGTGCCGATTCGCATCCTGGAGGAAGCTTACAGAACCACCCGCACCCGAAGCATCAAGTTCCTGAAGATTCAGTGGAGCAACCATACCGAAGATGAAGCCACTTGGGAACGCGAAGACTTCATGAAGGAGTACCCAGATCTCTTTAGTACCTAATTTTCTTTTAGATCTTGGGACGAGATATTTTGTAAGGGGGAAGGGTTTGTAACATCCCAAATTTCAATAAAAGAGAGAAGAAGAATTCCAGAGATCAAAATTTCAAACCAACAAAAACTTTTATTTGCATATAGTGCCATGCATAGGACTTGTGCATTTGAGTGATATGCCATGATGATTGTTATTGTGTTTATGTACTAAACCCTAAAACCCTAATGTGATCAAGTGAAGATCACAAACCAAATAAATCAAAAAGAGAAAGAAATCAAATAAGAATAAAAAACCTAAAACCCTCAAATATGGTTTATGCCATTTTTGCAAATCTTTATCCTAGACCATTTTTGTCTTCACCATTAGTTGTAGTATGTTACTAAACACTTATTACAACTTTTGGAATCAAAGAAACACAAAACAAATCAAATTCAAACTCAAATTTGGATCACATATGATAATGGTCAAATCTGCCATTTATAGTCCGATCCCTACTTTGAGCCCTTGCAATTCAATTTTTCCAAACTAAACTTTCCCAATTCTTTGCACCTCATCCAAGAGCACATCAAGGTGAACAACTTTGGTAAAGATCACCATGCCAAATTCACTTTGTATAAAATTCTATGCTCATGTAAAGTTGGAACTTTTTGTTATGTGGAACAATCTCACACTTAGCAAATTTTGCAATTCTTTGATTTTCTAAATTCCACCACCACCTCTCATTCTCTCTGGTCATTTACAACTCACTCAAACACACCACTTCAAAATCTTGCCACCTTTTGAACCCATTCAAATTTGGACAATATTAGCAAATTGCAAATATGGAACTATTCAACACTATTTCAAATAGTGATCTACTCAACCCTAACCTGCCCCAAACTACTCTACTTGGTCCCCTGGTTCCCTCTCTCCCTAAATGCAGCATAGGAACCCTAAGGAGAGAGGCATAGCAAGCTATGGCATGGCCATGCCGGCCACATGCCACATGTCGAGCCACCCCTCTCCCCTTTCTTCTCCAGCCACGGCCACCATGTCTCAGAGCTCCACCTTGCTTCCCTAGCACCGCCTAGCATCGCCATTGTCGAGGAGGACGGCGACCGTCACCGGAGAACGCGCGCCCAGATCCTCCCAGGGTGCCGTTGGCGTCGCGCGTGTGCATGCCATGGACGTCACTGGCCACGCGCCACCCCACCAGCTCCCTCTCGCCCTGGCCCCTCCAGCAACATGATGAGCACCGCAGCGCCACCTCAGACCCGCCAGACATGCTCACGACCAGGCCCTAGACCGCCGCCGCCAGAGATGGTGACCAAGATCCCGTGGACGCCGCCGCCAGACATGGAAGAAATGCGAGCTACCTAGCCGCCGCCCGACCAAGCTGTCGCCACCGTTAGCCTCGCCTGGACGTGTAGAACACTACTGCGCCATCGCCTAGCCCCAACACTCGCCGGAATCGCCGCGAGCATGTCGACTTCGACTCTGCCCCGCAGCACCCAAGCATCTCTATAAATACCAGCCTCCCCTGAGCAATCTGAGCACCGCACCATCCTCTCCTCCCATCCCTGACTCTCCACCACCACTCCACCCATCGAATCGAAGCCGGAGCAGCGCCAATCGAGCGATCGGAGCCGTGGAAGCCCTGGTGCAATCGCCATTGATCCAGGCCTCCTCGAGCTGCGCCACTGCTACAGGCTTCTTCCCCTTCATCGACAACCTCGAACGGAACACCGCTGCCGCTCGCCGGACCCACTGTTCGCCCTCCGACCCCCTAGGCTCACTGCGCCAGCAACCCTCTCTCGCCGGAGAAGACGATGCACTGGCACCATCCGATCTTGTTTTAATCCAACGCCCCTGTTTAATCCATACCGATTCGGGTTTAACAGTCGCTGACATGCGGGACCCACTCTGTCAGCAAGCCCAAGCGCACCAGCTGCGTTACTGGGCCGATTTGCTGTGTTTTGAATCGTTTCGGCCCAAACTAGTTTCCCGCCGGCCCTTTAATTCAAACTTAGTTTAAATCAATTCAATTCAAATCAATGCTGGCTCTAACTTTGAAAATTCATAGAATCTGTTTGGCTGGGCCAAATTTAGCAAATTTTATGTTGTTGGAAAGCTAAGGAAAAGATCTACAACATGCCACTGGTCTCACCTTGAGATATGTTGTATAAATAAAGTGACAAAAAGAAGAAGGCAGGGACTTTTTCTTATTCATATAATTTTTAAAAATCAACCAAAATAGATACTTAGTTAATTCCAACTCCTATAGCTCACATTTAACCTACACTAATTGTTTCTGCATCAAAATGGTGTGGTCACTTTGAATGATCATGCCCTAGTTTAATTAATGGACAATATGGCTAGTTTACTTAAGTGATATTGTCCAAAACTATTATGCAAATTTTATGAAGTGTTGTACTTCATTTAAATCTTGTCCCAAATGCATTCATATGAAGTTGGACCCCTGGTCAAATAATCTCATATGAAATGCTTGGAGATATTAAATCATAATAGGCATTATTAAATAGTATGAGGTAGTCTACCTCATTTAAATCATTTTCTCAAATGATAATGATGAATGGTTGACTTAGGTCAACATGAATTCATGTATGATTGTTTGAGAAATTAAATCTTAAGAAGTTTTCAATGAGAGGAAATTATTTCTCAAGAACCATATGGAAACTATCATTTACATATGTAATAAGAGGGAATTAAATTTTCTCAAGAAACACAACCAATGCACCCTAATTATATTAATTGTGTGCTTAGAATAGTTTGTGTGAATATATGTGATGTTTGGAATAGCCATTGAATTAGTTGAGTGATTATACTCGTATTTAAAGTTAGACGCTAGCACCGGAGAATACCCGGAAGAAGAAGGTTGCTACCAAGAAGAGGAGGAGGAGAACTTTGAGAACTACCAAGGCAAGCTAATATTCTTGCAAAGTGCAAAGCCCCTTGGGGCAAGGCACTATGATTCTTACCTTTCTTACCACAAGCCTATCCCAAGTTTCTACCTTACAAGTTTTTACTTGTTATTTCAAAGAGTTACTTTTATAGTTAACTTTGGTCTAAGTTAAAGAAGGTTACTAGAGTAGCAATGTTAGTCTCAAGCTAGCCAAGCAAGATTAGCACCCCTCATGATTAGTGCTAGTGCTAAATATTAAAACTTGACTGCTCTAGATGGGATCATGTGACTTGAACTGAACTTTGAAACCTTGGAATGATGAATCGTTCCATTGAATGATTTTTTGAAGGTGAATATGACCAAGAGAAGATGGTGATTTTTTATAAAACTTATATTGGTTTGAATGCGATACCTTTCCAATATTGAGTACCCCCACAATACCTGATTATGGGTAGGGCTTAACTGTAAGTTTATGCATCTTAGTATGGGTTCCCTCTAAACACACATCATAGGGGTTATGCTTGAGGCTGCCTCCCTTGTTGAGAAATGATGTGAATTGAGGTGAATTGTACGGCCAATCCCTGTGCAGTTCCCAGGTTGACAGTTGGTCTTCACTGGGAGGCCAAGATCATGGGGAGAGGTGCTCATACTAGGGTTTGTAAGTGAAAGGTTATGGTTGATGATCCGCGTACTGTGTTACGATGATTCGGGGTAATCCCGACGGATGAAATCAAATGTTGTGGCACAAGTGTGCAACCTCTGCAGAGTGTAAACCTATTCGAATAGCCGTGTCCACGGTTACGGACGGTTGGAAAGGCCATACAGTTTCCGGTGTCAGATTCTTGAAAATGTTGGTGAAATGAATGGTGAATTGGTGACTTGTTGAATCTCAACAAATGTTGTGGGAATGACACTATTGTTCCCACTTGAGTTAGTTAGCACATGTGTCACACCCCAACTTTTGGACCCATGTTTAGTTGCCCATAGTACAAAAATTAGGAGGAATTTTTTTCTAAAAACTAATTTAGATGAAAACTGTTTTATTAAAACAGTTTAACAACCCACTAAATAAAATGCATGTGTGGCCTAGGAAAATTCATCTCCACTACATAAAACCCTATGACTCTTTTGCTTGGTGTCTTCCCATAAGTACCTCGACTCACATCTTCTAGTTCTACTCTGGAGTTGTAAGACCATAGCTCTACGAACTTGTATCCTGACCAACACCTACCTTAGCATAATGTCACTAACCAGATCACCATTATCTTGTGTTCTTTTTAAAGAAAACCTTTCATACCAAGGTTCCCACTACTAACTCTATTTTGAAATCCTCCTAATTTTCCAAACAAAACCATGTGTCTCTATGACCTATAAAATCCTTTCTCTTTTGTTTTGTTTTATTTAAAAAAAAAAGAGGTTTGAAAATAATATTTGTTCACTTATTCTCTCAAACTTATTCCTATTTTGTTTCCCTCCTCACCTAGTCTCTTAAAACTATCTCCCTCCTTGGTGATCGAACTTATTTACAAAAAAATCGTTTTTAGTTTATGATACCAAGAAAAGGTTGTGAGGAATAACGACTCATTAGTTTTTCCAAAAATAATATTTGCAAAACTATACTATTATGTTTTAAAATCCCTTTTTCAAATCTTATATTTTAAATTTTGGTAAAACTATGCAAAGCCCACATTTGGGGAAGGGGCATTAACTAGTCCGAAAGCCATCTTGGTTATTTTCAAATTCTTAAAATCTCCAACATATCTTTTTTTTGCTATATTTGAAATTCGAAAAAAATAGGGACCAAACCTTTTCATAAAATTTACAGAAGCTTGTGAAGTACTGCAACCCACCTTTTCATCGCTTTTACACTAAGAAAAAATACACTCTTATGTAAAAACTGTACAATCCTTTCCACACCAAATTTTGGAAAATTTTGACCAAATCAGTTTTCTTCTTTTTCCCAAAGCAACCATGCTTGCCAACCTCTCTCTTCGTACCAGCCATCTACCTCCCACGTTTGTTTCTAATCTGATCACCCAAGCCACGCTGTTTTGGCAAAAAAAAAAAAAAAAAAAAAAAAAAAGAGGAAGAGATGGCCGTGGCCAAGTTTTGATCAAGACTTGTGCCCATCCTAATGATCGGCCAGAACACGCACCACACACAACCCAGGCCAACACCAACGCACGCACCCGCGACGCCCCAGCCCGTCTTGATCGCCACGGCCATGCCGCACGGACACACGCGCACAGGCTACGCGCCCGAACGCAGGCACCCGTCGAGCACACCTGCTGTGCACGACGCACTCACCGTCAGGTCGCCCCACGCCCCCGAATCCAACCAGTCGAGCCTAGACGCGTACGATCCACACCAGCACGCGCATTCCCTCTCCCTGCTGACGCCAGCACGGAGACGTCAGCAGCGCAACGCTCGAGGCCGCACCGTGACGCCAGCTCTGGGTCGAGCACCCTCCGTGCAGTGGCCCCGCGCCCTCTCCCGGCCGTTTTCCCGCGCAGCACCTCGCCCCCAAAACCCTAGGGCGCGCGGAGCCGCTCACCACCGCCCCGGCTGCCCAATGGCGAGCCCATGGACCGTTGCACCGCCTCCCTGCACCGCGTCCACTGTACGCCGCTCCGAGGCTATAAAACCGCGCCCCAGCCTCTCCCTTCGCCTCACAACACCACTCCCTCTCCTCTCCATCTCCCTCACTCACTCCCTCACGCCCAAGAGCGCTGCAGCGCTTCTCTGGCTGCCCTTCGACGAGGAAGACCTCCGTCGTCCGTGGTCACCGCGAGGGTGGCCCGGATGGTCGAGCTCGCCCCCGATGTCTCCACCTCTCCCTCCCTGCCCACTCCATCCGCCCTGCTTTCCCCGTCCTAACCCCACCCTCTGCGCTGCCCAGGTTCGCCGGAGAGCATCGCATCACGCCGGGCCGGGAGCTACTGCGAGGAAGAACCCCGCAGTGAGGAGCTGCCGAGGACGGAGGAGACGCCGCCACGCCCGTCCCTGCACAGCCACGTGACGCCACACCCCCGCCCAGCCTCTGCCGGCGCCCTCCGCTGCTCGCAGGTGAGCCCTGGACCGCCCCCGTCCTTCTTCTTTTTTTTTCCCGAGCACGTGCATGGCGCAACGAAGGAGACGACCCCCGATCCGATCGATCGTGCGGGTGCATGGCAGTTGGCCACGTCGGCCCATGCACAGGGCCCCTGCAGGCCCTTTTCTTTTATTTTTTTTTTCTCCACCTGGAAATCCTCCCTGGGCCGGCCCACGTTTTAAATCCGCGCGGCCCAGAGTTTCCCACCCATTTTTATTAATTGAAATTCTGTTAAAATGTGACAAAAACCAGAGAGCTTCCAATGCTAATAACTAGAGTTTTACTCACCCAAATACGATGAAACCAATTGCGTTGGATCACAAATTCCGTTATCTTTCCAATGCCACTGGTCCCATATTTTTAGGATTTTTGTACGATATTTCGTGAATTAAACTTGTTCTATGTGTACTTGCAGACTCTAGCAAAATTCCTAAATTTGTAGGATTAACCCTTTTGGTTGAATCCAATTGGGTTAGTCTTGTATTAATACTGGCCATCTAGGAAAAATATTGTTATTCTCTGTATATTTGTTACTTTTTGTGTTAATGTGTGTATCGCATGAAATGTTGTACCCAAAACTTTTATTTATTTAAAATCTTTGGTCACCCCTTTTTATTTAAAAATGGTCAACTTATGTTTTATTCTTGAAATACAAAACCATCCGCAACTTAGGCCAAGTTCTATTATTTTGGTTAAGTTTTCAATAGTGTGGTGTAGTGTTTACCTCCTATTTTTGACTAGTGTTATGTGAGCAAATTAAATTGGGAAAAACTAATTTTCTACTTTCCAAAAAGGTTTGAAAATAAAATATGAGTGTTTTTGATGCCAAACCAATGCACTTAATTTCTTTGTGGTGTTATCTACCAGAGAGTATTTAATTTATTCCTTGGTAATAACCAAGGAGGCAATTGCTCATTTGTGAGGCTCTCATGCCTTTATTAGGTGAATAACTTGGGTTTTCTAAATTAAAACTATTAAATTTGTTTTATCTATAAGTCCTTGGCATGTTAGCCCTTATTAGAGTGGTTAGCTTTTGATTGTTGATTGTTGCATGCTTGTTATGATTGGTGCATTGTGTTGATTGTGTTCCTTTTATGTTTTCCGGCGATAGATGCGAACAATTCCAGAGAAGAAGGAGAAGTGGTTCAGACAAGGATTTTATTTATATTGTTGGAATTATTATTTGAAGAATTTGGAGAAGACCAGGGACAAAATAGCCAACCAAGGCAAGCCATCTTTTGATCTCTGAATATTGAATCACATATTGTGGTTACCTTGTTATTATTCTCGTCTCTCGATCTATCTTGTGTTGCATCTACTTATGTTGATAAGAGCATGCTCACCGCGAGCATGTTGATTCTATTTGACACCTCACCTACAATCCCCTTTAGGGAAATGGTGGTCATCACCATGATCTTGGTGTACCCTCTAAGTGTGATGGGTATGCCCACTTTCCTTGAGTGAGTCGACCTCTCGACACCCTTTTTGCACCCCTTAGTGGTATGATTGTTAGTATCATGCCCTTGTTATACCTTCTACCTTGTGATGCTATGCATACTTACTCCCAAGTGTGACGAACCTCTTGTTGATGCTATACATACTTACTCCCAAATATGTTGAACCTCGTGTTGATGCTATGCATACTTACTCTCAAGTATGTCGAACCCCTTGTTGTTGTTATGCATGCTTACCCCGAGCATGTATGCCCCCTTGACCACCTATTTTACCATCTTCTTAGTGGTATGATGATCAACATCATGACCCTTTGTCGAATCATCCTACTTATGTTGTCCCCATGCGTGCTTATCCTAAGCATGTATGATCCCCTTGACACCTCAATTATCATCTCCTTAGAGGTATGACGGCTAGCATCATGCCATTGTTGTATCTTAGCTCCTACATAAAACTTTAGGTTGGGAACCCCTCAAGGTCTACCTTGTTGTAAATGTTTATGAAAACCTTGGGTGAGGCAATCTTACCCAAGCGTATGGTTTATGAAAGGAAAGGATCTTGACAAAGATGGTTGGAAAGAGGAAAGTGTGGGTGACTTGGGTTTTTGAGAAAAACGACACATGGTTCTTTGTATTCGCCCGGAACAACTAAACAGTGCAACCATAGCTACTCCAACGTGGGCACGGGGCTTAACTTGATGTTTGTTCTTCTTAGCATGAGGCACCGCACAAACTATACAAGGGTACGGTTACCCCCGAGTCCGGGTTGTCATGGTTGGGACAATAGTATAACGGGAGGCCTTCGGGGCTGACCCGTCCGGAAGACACTATGGGTCTCCTGGCTTGGCGGTGGAGCCACGCTCTAGAGGAGGTGAGCTGCCACGGTGCCGGGGAGGTACATACTCCATAGGGTAGGACCTCGTGTTAAGTCGAATGGGCGAAAGGTTATGTCCGGGTATCCGTCGTGGCATATGTCGTTATGCGGGGATGATGCCCACACGATAGGTATCCGGATAGTTGTGGTGAAAGTGTGCAAACTCTGCGAGTCAAAACTATTCGAATAGCCGCGTCCGCGGTCATGGACGGTTGGGATGGCCGTTACAGAGCTGTGTCGAGTTTTGGTTTTGAAAATGTTTTCCAAAGGAAATGTGTGTTGAAAGTACCGGAAGGGTACGGGAAAGATGTTGTGCCGACCATGTGAAGATGGTCGAGGAAAATGAAACAAAAGCGGGTGACCCTTCCTAGTGTTTCATGTAGAGGAACTCTCCTTTAACAAAGATATAGAGATGTCATAGGACTTCCTTAGTGTTCCCATCAACTGAGATGTGGGATGCTATATCCACAAGAGAAACTCGATTCTCTTCCACATGCTATATCCACAAAAGAAACTATTCTTCCTCTCTTGTCTCTTTTAGTTAGCATTGTTAGCACCTTTCTTGATGGTTTGCGAGTACAATTCCAATGTACTCACGGCTTTGTCCCCGGCTATTTACTTGGCCAGACTTGGAGAAACTCGACGGATGAAGAAGGAGCTGACGACGTCTATGCGAGCTAGGAACGTCTTCCCAGTCAGTTGCCTGTAGGGTTAAGGCAGATGACTTGGGCTCTACGCTGCTGAAGTGATTCTGCTACTCTGATGATTAGATTAGGCCCTTCGAGGCTATTATGTAACGGTGGGTCATGTGACCTTATTGTAATTTTCTTATTCCATTTTGTAAAGGATGATGTAATTTGATATCAGTTCAGTTATGTGTTCACGGCACACTGATCATGGGAACGTGAACTGTATACATAACAGGGTATTTCGGATAGCTAGTCCGGGGTCCCCACAGAGCTGGTATCAGAGCCATCCTGACTATAGGAGACCTTAGTTAGCATGGACGTTAGGTAGGAAACAAGTACTTGGGAAAAACTATTTACGAAACAAATTCTTTCTTCCGTAAACGGAAGAATAGCTTCCAATTTTCTTATCCCCACAAAACTTCTGATTTCCAAAGAATTTGAAAGCTTTTGATTCTACTACCTCATCCTCTTCCAAACCAACATATTGGACGATGTCCCCAGCCCAGACCCGGAGACTCGAAGTCAAAGATGGATCAACCTTCTAGCAAGTCTCATGTATCTCCAACGACAGTTATTGAAGATCGGATACCGACTTAGTGTGCTCATAAAAGAATAATAAGATCATGTCTTTGGTTGTCACCAAAGTGTGTCAAGGAGCTGACCTTGTTTCTCCGTGGACTTGCACTTTTGCAGTCATCAGGGATCAAGTCCTCAGTTTTTGACTAGTAATTTTTAGGCCAGCCACCAGAAGATGCCGACTTTGGGAGTACCTACACAACTACCCCTTCGAAGACCCCACGTCCCCGGGATGTTGAGCAAGAAGACTACACAGTTTTAGCCTCTACCTCAACCTCGACGACTCAACACCAGGCCGCATCACCACTCTCTGCTTCAAGAATCCTTGTTGAAGACGATGTCAACAAGTCGAAGACTGCAACATATGTGACCAGCCCAAACCTATAGGATGGATAGGACAAAACTCAATCGCTTTGATTGAGCTACCCCCGCGTATTAGTCATCCATGGGTACTTGTGTACCATGTCTGGTTTGATGATTGCTTGTAGTACCTGAGTGTGCTGCCTTGAATGTTTTTATCTGTTTGTTGTGTGTATGATTGTCCTGCTCTTTCGGTCTGAAAAACACCCTTAGTGTGATAACCTAATGTAGGAAGCCTCCCTAAGATGTTTTCACCCTCATCTACCTCGCCGATAAAATTCTAACTGCTAGTTTTTGGATAAGTTAGCCTTGTTAAACAATTGTTTTTGAACCGTCAGGAAAACTAATCTAGACCCCTCTCTACGCTAACTACTTTCAAGATAAGCCAAAGCATCTCTTCTACACCAAGAAATCAGAAGCCCATACCTTCAAGACTGACTGAACCTCCGCGAGAAGCCATAATAACTTGGTCTAACCTTGGAGTATAATCGTGCTAACCTCGAGGATATCTTTTTGGAAACTACCCTCTAGCACGCCTTCTAACAAGATGGGAGCACAATCGCGTCCAAGCCAAGCTACATCACATGGTTCATCTGGTCCTCATCAAGTGAAACTCATGAAGATACCTCAAGACTCAAGATTAGGTGTAATTTACCCGCTCACTTCTTAACTGGTATAAGTCAGCACCGACCCTCATGCTGAAGATTTGCCTTCAACGACCTTTGTTACTGCTTCATATGGACAACAACCAGGCGCTTCATCGACTTACTAACTTACCGCGCGTTATATGGTAGTAAACACCGTGAGTGCCTCTTGAAGTCGTGGACTACACATCGCCCATGAAGATCCTTCAACTGATTTCGGAAGATCGACGACTTCTTCAGAAGCCCCAGACAGAGCCACAAGGCAGAAGTTCAGAGTTTTTCTGAAGCCCCCGATGAAAATTCTTAAGGGTGGAAGACGAAACTAAAAATTGGAGCTGACCCTAAAATTTTAAACCTTTCTAAAAACACCGTTGGGAACTTGGAATGTACTAACCCCCCCCCCCCCCCTGAAGTTGTGGACTGCACCTCGCTCGCTGAAGAACTTCAACTCAAGACAAGAGAAAGATCACTTCCTCGAAAGCACCGACAAGACCGTGGCCGAAGCTCTGAGTTTCCAGAACTCCCTCCTATGAACAACTTTAAGGGTAGAAGACTCCGTCTTCCACAAAAATTTAAAGTTAACTCTAAAAAGTTTTCAACCCTGCTAAAGCACCGCTGGAGTGCACTAACTCTCCCAGAATCTTGAACCCCCGCTAGGATCGCTTAGAAGCTACAGATCTAACACCTACATGGAGTAGTCAACCTCTTCATGAAGCCGCCATCGGCAGGAATCCATCATGTCTCCCAGAAGATGAAGCAACGACCTTCTCGGCAACAGCACATCTACAGAAGAATGGAGTCTAACTTTAGTTAAACTTTACAAACCCTCTAGTTCTACGCTTAGTAATCTCGGGACGAGATTATTTTAAGGGTGGAAGATCTGTCACACCCCAACTTTTGGACCCATGTTTAGTTGCCCATAGTACAAAAATTAGGGGGAATTTTTTTCTAAAAACTAATTTAGATGAAAACTGTTTTATTAAAACAGTTTAACAACCCACTAAATAAAATGCATGTGTGGCCTAGGAAAATTCATCTCCACTACATAAAACCCTATGACTCTTTTGCTTGGTGTCTTCCCATAAGTACCTCGACTCACATCTTCTAGTTCTACTCTGGAGTTGTAAGACCATAGCTCTACGAACTTGTATCCCGACCAACACCTACCTTAGCATAATGTCACTAACCAGATCACCATTATCTTGTGTTCTTTTTAAAGAAAACCTTTCATACCAAGGTTCCCACTACTAACTCTATTTTGAAATCCTCCTAATTTTCCAAACAAAACCATGTGTCTCTATGACCTATAAAATCCTTTCTCTTTTGTTTTGTTTTATTTAAAAAAAAAAGAGGTTTGAAAATAATATTTGTTCACTTATTCTCTCAAACTTATTCCTATTTTGTTTCCCTCCTCACCTAGTCTCTTAAAACTATCTCCCTCCTTGGTGATCGAACTTATTTACAAAAAAATCGTTTTTAGTTTATGATACCAAGAAAAGGTTGTGAGGAATAACGACTCATTAGTTTTTCCAAAAATAATATTTGCAAAACTATACTATTATGTTTTAAAATCCCTTTTTCAAATCTTATATTTTAAATTTTGGTAAAACTATGCAAAGCCCACATTTGGGGAAGGGGCATTAACTAGTCCGAAAGCCATCTTGGTTATTTTCAAATTCTTAAAATCTCCAACATATCTTTTTTTTGCTATATTTGAAATTCGAAAAAAAAATAGGGACCAAACCTTTTCATAAAATTTACAGAAGCTTGTGAAGTACTGCAACCCACCTTTTCATCGCTTTTACACTAAGAAAAAATACACTCTTATGTAAAAACTGTACAATCCTTTCCACACCAAATTTTGGAAAATTTTGACCAAATCAGTTTTCTTCTTTTTCCCAAAGCAACCATGCTTGCCAACCTCTCTCTTCGTACCAGCCATCTACCTCCCACGTTTGTTTCTAATCTGATCACCCAAGCCACGCTGTTTTGGCAAAAAAAAAAAAAAAAAGAAAAAAAAAAAAAAAAAAAGAGGAAGAGATGGCCGTGGCCAAGTTTTGATCAAGACTTGTGCCCATCCTAATGATCGGCCAGAACACGCACCACACACAACCCAGGCCAACACCAACGCACGCACCCGCGACGCCCCAGCCCGTCTTGATCGCCACGGCCATGCCGCACGGACACACGCGCACAGGCTACGCGCCCGAACGCAGGCACCCGTCGAGCACACCTGCTGTGCACGACGCACTCACCGTCAGGTCGCCCCACGCCCCCGAATCCAACCAGTCGAGCCTGGACGCGTACGATCCACACCAGCACGCGCATTCCCTCTCCCCTGCTGACGCCAGCACGGAGACGTCAGCAGCGCAACGCTCGAGGCCGCACCGTGACGCCAGCTCTGGGTCGAGCACCCTCTGTGCAGTGGCCCCGCGCCCTCTCCCGGCCGTTTTCCCGCGCAGCACCTCGCCCCCAAAACCCTAGGGCGCGCGGAGCCGCTCACCACCGCCCCGGCTGCCCAATGGCGAGCCCATGGACCGTTGCACCGCCTCCCTGCACCGCGTCCACTGTACGCCGCTCCGAGGCTATAAAACCGCGCCCCAGCCTCTCCCTTCGCCTCACAACACCACTCCCTCTCCTCTCCATCTCCCTCACTCACTCCCTCACGCCCAAGAGCGCTGCAGCGCTTCTCTGGCTGCCCTTCGACGAGGAAGACCTCCGTCGTCCGTGGTCACCGCGAGGGTGGCCCGGATGGTCGAGCTCGCCCCCGATGTCTCCACCTCTCCCTCCCTGCCCACTCCATCCGCCCTGCTTTCCCCGTCCTAACCCCACCCTCTGCGCTGCCCGGGTTCGCCGGAGAGCATCGCATCACGCCGGGCCGGGAGCTACTGCGAGGAAGAACCCCGCAGTGAGGAGCTGCCGAGGACGGAGGAGACGCCGCCACGCCCGTCCCTGCACAGCCACGTGACGCCACACCCCCGCCCAGCCTCTGCCGGCGCCCTCCGCTGCTCGCAGGTGAGCCCTGGACCGCCCCCGTCCTTCTTCTTTTTTTTCCCGAGCACGTGCATGGCGCAACGAAGGAGACGACCCCCGATCCGATCGATCGTGCGGGTGCATGGCAGTTGGCCACGTCGGCCCATGCACAGGGCCCCTGCAGGCCCTTTTCTTTTATTTTTTTCTCCACCTGGAAATCCTCCCCGGGCCGGCCCACGTTTTAAATCCGCGCGGCCCGAGTTTCCCACCCATTTTTATTAATTGAAATTCTGTTAAAATGTGACAAAAACCAGAGAGCTTCCAATGCTAATAACTAGAGTTTTACTCACCCAAATACGATGAAACCAATTGCGTTGGATCACAAATTCCGTTATCTTTCCAATGCCACTGGTCCCATATTTTTAGGATTTTTGTACGATATTTCGTGAATTAAACTTGTTCTATGTGTACTGCAGACTCTAGCAAAATTCCTAAATTTGTAGGATTAACCCTTTTGGTTGAATCCAATTGGGTTAGTCTTGTATTAATACTGGCCATCTAGGAAAAATATTGTTATTCTCTGTATATTTGTTACTTTTTGTGTTAATGTGTGTATCGCATGAAATGTTGTACCCAAAACTTTTATTTATTTAAAATCTTTGGTCACCCCTTTTTATTTAAAAATGGTCAACTTATGTTTTATTCTTGAAATACAAAACCATCTGCAACTTAGGCCAAGTTCTATTATTTTGGTTAAGTTTTCAATAGTGTGGTGTAGTGTTTACCTCCTATTTTTGACTAGTGTTATGTGAGCAAATTAAATTGGGAAAAACTAATTTTCTACTTTCCAAAAAGGTTTGAAAATAAAATATGAGTGTTTTTGATGCCAAACCAATGCACTTAATTTCTTTGTGGTGTTATCTACCGGAGAGTATTTAATTTATTCCTTGGTAATAACCAAGGAGGCAATTGCTCATTTGTGAGGCTCTCATGCCTTTATTAGGTGAATAACTTGGGTTTTCTAAATTAAAACTATTAAATTTGTTTTATCTATAAGTCCTTGGCATGTTAGCCCTTATTAGAGTGGTTAGCTTTTGATTGTTGATTGTTGCATGCTTGTTATGATTGGTGCATTGTGTTGATTGTGTTCCTTTTATGTTTTCCAGCGATAGATGCGAACAATTCCAGAGAAGAAGGAGAAGTGGTTCGGACAAGGATTTTATTTATATTGTTGGAATTATTATTTGAAGAATTTGGAGAAGACCGAGGGACAAAATAGCCAACCAAGGCAAGCCATCTTTTGATCTCTGAATATTGAATCACATATTGTGGTTACCTTGTTATTATTCTCGTCTCTCGATCTATCTTGTGTTGCATCTACTTATGTTGATAAGAGCATGCTCACCGCGAGCATGTTGATTCTATTTGACACCTCACCTACAATCCCCTTTAGGGAAATGGTGGTCATCACCATGATCTTGGTGTACCCTCTAAGTGTGATGGGTATGCCCACTTTCCTTGAGTGAGTCGACCTCTCGACACCCTTTTTGCACCCCTTAGTGGTATGATTGTTAGTATCATGCCCTTGTTATACCTTCTACCTTGTGATGCTATGCATACTTACTCCCAAGTGTGCCGAACCTCTTGTTGATGCTATACATACTTACTCCCAAATATGTTGAACCTCGTGTTGATGCTATGCATACTTACTCTCAAGTATGTCGAACCCCTTGTTGTTGTTATGCATGCTTACCCCGAGCATGTATGCCCCCTTGACCACCTATTTTACCATCTTCTTAGTGGTATGATGATCAACATCATGACCCTTTGTCGAATCATCCTACTTATGTTGTCCCCATGCGTGCTTATCCTAAGCATGTATGATCCCCTTGACACCTCAATTATCATCTCCTTAGAGGTATGACGGCTAGCATCATGCCATTGTTGTATCTTAGCTCCTACATAAAACTTTAGGTTGGGAACCCCTCAAGGTCTACCTTGTTGTAAATGTTTATGAAAACCTTGGGTGAGGCAATCTTACCCAAGCGTATGGTTTATGAAAGGAAAGGATCTTGACAAAGATGGTTGGAAAGAGGAAAGTGTGGGTGACTTGGGTTTTTGAGAAAAACGACACATGGTTCTTTGTATTCGCCGGAACAACTAAACGGTGCAACCATAGCTACTCCAACGTGGGCACGGGGCTTAACTTGATGTTTGTTCTTCTTAGCATGAGGCACCGCACAAACTATACAAGGGTACGGTTACCCCGAGTCCGGGTTGTCATGGTTGGGACAATAGTATAACGGGAGGCCTTCGGGGCTGACCCGTCCGGAAGACACTATGGGTCTCCTGGCTTGGCGGTGGAGCCACGCTCTAGAGGAGGTGAGCTGCCACGGTGCCGGGGAGGTACATACTCCATAGGGTAGGACCTCGTGTTAAGTCGAATGGGCGAAAGGTTATGTCCGGGTATCCGTCGTGGCATATGTCGTTATGCGGGGATGATGCCCACACGATAGGTATCCGGATAGTTGTGGTGAAAGTGTGCAAACTCTGCAGAGTCAAAACTATTCGAATAGCCGCGTCCGCGGTCATGGACGGTTGGGATGGCCGTTGCAGAGCTGTGTCGAGTTTTGGTTTTGAAAATGATTTCCAAAGGAAATGTGTGTTGGAAGTACCGGAAGGGTACGGGAAAGATGTTGTGCCGACCATGTGAAGATGGTCGAGGAAAATGAAACAAAAGCGGGTGACCCTTCCTAGTGTTTCATGTAGAGGAACTCTCCTTTAACAAAGATATAGAGATGTCATAGGACTTCCTTAGTGTTCCCATCAACTGAGATGTGGGATGCTATATCCACAAGAGAAACTGATTCTCTTCCACATGCTATATCCACAAAAGAAACTATTCTTCCTCTCTTGTCTCTTTTAGTTAGCATTGTTAGCACCTTTCTTGATGGTTTGCGAGTACAATTCCAATGTACTCACGGCTTTGTCCCTGGCTATTTACTTGGCCAGACTTGGAGAAACTCGACAGATGAAGAAGGAGCTGACGACGTCTATGCGAGCTAGGAACGTCTTCCCAGTCAGTTGCCTGTAGGGTTAAGGCAGATGACTTGGGCTCTACGCTGCTGAAGTGATTCTGCTACTCTGATGATTAGATTAGGCCCTTCGAGGCTATTATGTAACGGTGGGTCATGTGACCTTATTGTAATTTTCTTATTCCATTTTGTAAAGGATGATGTAATTTGATATCAGTTCAGTTATGTGTTCACGGCACACTGATCATGGGAACGTGAACTGTATACATAACAGGGTATTTCGGATAGCTAGTCCGGGGTCCCCACAACATGAATAAGTCTTTTCTCAAATACTTGTGAACTAAAATTGGCTTTATGCAAATAAACTAGAGCTTAGCACCCCTGGCTAGAATTGCTAGCACTTACACTAGTATTAGTTTGCGAGTACTTTAAGTACTCACGGCTTTGTCCCTGGCTATTCAAATGGCCAGAGTATGAAGATGAACAGAACTACCAAGAAGATGACCAGCAGGACGCCTACGACAACTAGGAGTCTTCCGACGTCAAGCGTTGGCTCGTGGACTAGAGAGTCCCTTTATCTTTACGCTTCCGCTATGAACTTGTGTTTGTTCGTTGATCAATAGATCAACTATTTGTGTAATATGGATCATGTGATTCAAGTTGTAAGACAATATGGTTTGTAATGAATGATGACTATGATATTCAACTATTATGCCTCGCAACAACAATATTCCTGGGATTGTGATGAATGACATAATAGGCATCTGGAATTAAAAATCCGGGTGTTGACACCATGAACCTGCCGTTCCACCCCGAGATGAGGCACCATGTGGACCACCTCGACTTCATGCTATGCGAAACTCGCATGGAGCTGGACAACTCCCGCGCCTACGCCAACCACACCTACCTCCAGCTGGCTCAACAGGCCGAGACCATCAAGGTCATCGCCAAGGAGCGCAGGACTCTTCGCTGCCTGAACGCGAAGAAGGACTACACCATCGCTCGCCTCAAGGCCAATATAGCCTCACTGAAGGAGACTGTTGAAGCCCAGGCAGAACAGCTCCAGGACCTAGAGGGAGAAGGCGAAGGAGAAGACATCCAGGGAAATGGATACTCCTATGTGAGCAATGATGATGACTACGAAGAAGAGGAAGACGAAGACCTGGCCTTCCACCCCTATGTGGATGGCTATGAGCACCTGGAAGCCGGGATGGATAACACCTTCCCGATCAATGTTGATGAAGAGTAGTTTCACATGAGCACTTGAGTAGGCGTGAGTTGTATCGGTCCCTTTTATCGTAGAACGGTGAAATGGTTCTTCAAACCATCCGGTGTGTTAGTTTGTAATGTGTGCTCCTTGAATGAATAAAAGTGTGTTTAATTTCAATATGTCAAGAACTCAAGTTTTAAACTTTGTGAACTTTACCCCAAAATAAGCCATAGAAATTTCCCCCTCGTCTCATGATCTATCTCAATGTTCAGATGGCTCTTCCAACTCGCTGTACCAATCAGGATGCAATGATGCAAATGTTGCAAATGATGATGGCAGATAGAGAGGCTGAAAGAGCTGAAAGGCAAGCCAATATTGCTGCACTGCAACAGATCGCACAGAATAACCAAGGCCATGGAAACCATGATCACCCGGGATCCAAGCTGAAGAACTTCCAGAACACTAACCCACCTGTGTTTAGCAACACGGAAGAACCCCTTGATGCTGATGATTGGCTCCAAACCATGGAGAACAATCTTGAAGTTGCCGGAGTAGAAGCCAATGATAAGGTGCTGTTTGCCACCCACTACTTGGCAGGACCTGCACGAGCCTGGTGGACGAGCGCCCGTGCATTGGATGCGGGGCAAATGATGACTTGGGCAGATTTCAAGCTCAAGTTTAGCAAGTATCACGTGCCCTCGGGTCTGATCAAGAAAATGAGGGACGAGTTCAGGGAACTCAAGCAGGGCAGACTGACCGTGGTAGAATACCGCGACAGATTCCTCACTCTGTCAAGGTACGCCCCGGATGAGACGGACACCACCGAGAAGAGGAAGGAGAGATTCCTGAACGGACTGCACGATGAGATGCAGACTGTGCTGGTCAACATTCCTTTTGCTGACCTTGAAGCCCTGGTTGATTCAGCCATCCAGATGGAGGGGAAACTCAACCAAGCCAATGAGAACCGCAAGCGCCGCATGATGCACCAGAGTGTGCCTAGCAATACCCCAAGGTTTCGCCCCAGCTCAAGCGGAGGGTTTGCCCCAAGAAACAACAAGCCACAGATGCAGATGTCACGTCCGGGTTTTCAGAACCGGAGTGGAGGACACCCTAGGCCAGGAGGCCACAACAACAACAACAACAACAACAACAACAACAACAACAACAACAACAACAACAACAACAACAACAACAACAACAACAACAACAACAACAACAACAACAACAACAACAACAACCACCATGCCAACCCCAACCACTTCAACCGCGCCCCGATGAGAGCCCCCAACAATAATAACTCCAACACTGCTTCGAGGACTGGGAGCAACGCTGTTCCCATTACCCCCAAGGACAAGTCCACCATCACTTGTTATGAGTGTGGAGTGGTGGGTCACTACTCCAATGAGTGCCCCAAAAGGCTCGCCAAGACTGCCGCCAACACCTCTGCCCCTGCTCAGCAGCAACGCCATGTCTCCACCGGCAGGAAGTTCACCCCCAACAACCCGAACAACCGCAGCGGCCGCCTCTTTCACATGAGTGCGGAAGAAGCCCAGGAAGCACTGGATGTCGTGCTGGGTATGTTCTCTGTTAACTCAATACCTGCAAGAGTGTTGTTTGATTCTGGAGCATCGCATTCGTTTGTTACTGAAGATTTTGCATGCACTAGTAAGATTCAACCCATCAGTATGAAGCATGTCATGATAGTTCAAATACCTGGTTCAACAACTAAAGCTAGAAAAATTTGCAAAGATGTGCCCATCAGAATCCATGAAATAGATTTTTATGCAAATTTGATTGTTCTGGGAACAAAAGGTTTGGAAGTAGTACTGGGTATGGACTGGATGTCGAAACATCATGGACTGATTGATTGCGCCAAGAAGGCCATCACCATGACTAGTAGCACCGGAGTGTTAGTAGAGCACATATCTGAAAGACTGCCCAGAAAGTTTACCTGCAACCAGAGTTTAGCCAAACCTACCTTGGACCAGATCAGGGTTGTCTGTCGATACCCCGATGTGTTCCCTGATGATCTACCTGGTATGCCCCCAGATCGGGATATCGAGTTTATCACTGAGTTAATCCCTGGAACAGGACCTATAGCCCAGAGAGCCTATAGTATGAACCCGGCAGAGTTAGTGGAACTGAAGAAGCAACTGGATGATATGTTGTTCAAAGGTCTGATTCGACCAAGTGCGTCGCCTTGGAGATCCCCAGTTTTGTTTGTGGATAAGAAGGACGGTGTCACTCGTTTATGTACGGATCACCGTAAGCTTAACGATGTCACCATCAAGAACAAATACCCCTTGCCAAAGATAGAAGACCAGTTTGACCAGCTGACCGGTGCCAAAGTGTTCTCTAAGATTGATCTTAGGACTGGTTACCATCAACTAAAGATTCGTGCCACCGATATCCCCAAAACTGCCTTTACCACCAGATATGGATTGTATGAGTACAATGTCATGTCATTTGGATTGACCAATGCCCCCGCTTACTTCATGAATCTCATGAATAAGATCTTTATGAACTTCCTGGATAAGTTTGTCATTGTCTTCATCGACGACATCCTTATCTACTCCAAATCCGAAGAAGAACATGAGCAAAATTTGGAAGGGGTCCTAGATACCCTTCGGGAGCATCAGTTGTACGCCAAGTTCAGCAAATGTGAGTTTTGGTTGAAGGAAGTAGGATTCCTCGGACATATCTTGTCTGCAGGAGGAATTGTCGTTGACCAATCCAAAATCCAAACCGTTGAAGAATGGAAAGCCCCAACCACTCATACTGAAGTCCGTGCATTTCTCGGATTGGCGGGATATTACCGCCGGTTTGTTGAAGGATTCTCAAGCATAGCAAGACCGATGACTCAATTGCTGAAGAAGGACAAGAAGTTTGAATGGACTGATAAATGTGAAGAAAGTTTCCAACAGCTCAAGAGCAGATTGACCTCAGCCCCAATATTGATCATGCCGGACATCACCAAGCCATTTGATGTGTACTGTGATGCCTCCAAGATTGGTCTTGGATGTGTGTTGATGCAAGAAGGCAAAGTGATATCATACCTGTCAAGGCAACTGAAGCAACATGAGCAGAATTATCCAACCCATGACTTAGAGCTAGCAGCAGTCGTTTTGGCCCTAAAAGTATGGCGTCATTACCTCATGGGTAATCGATGCGAGATCTATTCGGATCACAAGAGCCTGAAGTATATCTTCACTCAGAAGGAGCTGAATATGAGGCAGCGCAGATGGATAGAGTTAATCAAGGATTACGATATGGAAATTCACTATCACCCCGGCAAGGCCAATGTGGTAGCGGATGCCCTGAGTAGACTCCCGTGTCAGTTGAACTCCATGATCGCAGAAGAGCAACCAAGTTTGTATCAAGAATTTGAGCAGTTTAGACTGGAGCTAGTTAGTGACGGATTTCTAGCCAGCATCGAACTCCAACCCACCTTGATTAGTCAGATAAAGGAAGCCCAGAAGGGAAATGCTAGCATTGAGGGGATCAAGAGCCAAATAGCTGCAAGAAAGGCACCGGGATTCACCGAAGATGAAGAAGGAGTGCTTTGGTACAACGGACGCTTATGTGTGCCGTCAGATTCAGAGTTGAAGCAAGTTATCCTGAAAGAAGCCCATGACACCCTTTACTCCATTCATCCCGGAGGAACCAAGATGTACCAAGACTTGAAGGAACAATTTTGGTGGCATGGAATGAAGAGAGAAATTGGAAGCTACATCGCTGTAAGGGTATTTTACCCTTATCCATTATTTTGGTAACAATGACACCGTGCTAGTGTATTTGGACTAATACATGACTACTAGATGATTCCCAGGTATTAGCCAAAGAGGTATAAAGGTGTATCAATGGAACAAGAAGGCTAAAGGTGACCCCCATTTCAACAACAATCAAAAAGGGGTTACAGGAGAAATCCGGTCACCTGCCCGGTCCAACCGGGCCAGGCAACCGGCCGATCCGGCGTCGTCGGCGGTCGACCGGTCGGAAACCGGGCTGCAAAGGAGGACCAGCAGCTCCGGTCTGTGGCCCGGTCGACCGGGCCCCCGACCGGCGGGTCCGGCGCTCCATCCGGTCGACCGCTCGGAAACCGGGCAGCAACCGGGCACCAACCGGAGAAGCTCCAGGACGACGCAAAGGTGCTCCGGTCACCAGTCCGGTCTGACCGGCCTCACGACCGGGCTGTCCGGTCTGTGGTCCGGTCTGACCGGGTTTGTCGGGAAGAATGCTCGAGGTGGCAAGTGGCAACGGCCAGATTTTGAAGAACACTATATATACCCCTTCTTCTACCTTGGAAGGGTTAGGCAACATACTATAAACTGTTCTTGAGCTCTCTCTCTCCTACTCCATTGCTAGAAACACCAAAAGCCTCAGATCTCCCTCCTCCTCCACCCAAACTCAAATCCCTCCGGGGAATCACTAGAGGAGGACCCGATCTACCGTTCTACCAAGCCAAATCTCATTCCCCCTTGTATTCATTGAGAAGCTTGCTTCCTAGGGTTCCTTGGAAACCCTAGGTGGGCAAGAGGAGTCCGGAAGCATCCGGGCTGTGGATTTGCTCCGGGCAAGATTGTGAAGGTTTGGAGGCTACCTCAAAGTCTACCACAAGTGAGTGAGCTATTCCTTCGTGGGATAGGCTCCGGAGAACAGGGTGAGCCTTCGTGGCGCGGGGAATCCTTCGTGGGACCTCCACTCCTCCAAACGTGACGTACCTTGTTGCAAAGCAAGGGAACACGGGAATACATCCTCGTCTCCGCGTGCTATCGGTTATCTCTAACCGAACTCCTTACTTGTGATTTAACTGCCTGTGAGAGCCTTCGTGCTTGAGTTAGTTGTATCCTCATATAGGTTGCTTCACCTAGTTTGCATTAGGCTCATCTTTATATTCCGCAAAGCCTAATATTGCAAAGAAAGAATTAAAATTTGTAGAAACCTATTCACCCCCCCTCTAGGTTTATCATCTCTATACTTTCAATTGGTATCAGAGCCTGGACTCTTATTAAGGGCATCACCGCCTTAAGAGTGAGATGGATAAACTCTTCGAGGGTCTAGATGATGACTCTAACCTTTCGGTTAAAGAGATGAAATCTAGACTCTTGGCATATGATGCCGAGAAGAAGAAAAAGGAGGATGAGCTACAAAACCAAATGACAGAAATGACTGCCATGCTTAAGAACCTAACTGCGGGTGGAACTCTTAGTGGGGCTTCGGCCTCTAAAGAATCCTACCATGATGTTAACCATGACTATCCCGAAACACTTCACCCATGCCTCATATAAACCATAGTGGGACCGTTCCCCATTACGATGGAACTCACTTTCCTCATTGGAAATCTGCTATGGAATCTCATATTCGCAGCTGCAAGTGTGGAGCTATGGGAGCTCATTGTTCATGGACATCGGGAGCCACAAGATCCTACTCGGTTGACCTCCACCGAGTTCTACAACCGTCAACTCAATGCATCCGCACGTGACAAGATTAGAAGTGGCATCAACCGCAAGCTTCTAGATCAAGTTGATGACATTGTCTCCGCTAAAGAGTTGTGGGATCGGATCGTAGTACTCCAAGAGGGAACCGATTTGATCCAATCATCTCTCTATGAGCTCGCAAAGCAAGAGGCCTACCAGTTCATGATTCGAGATGGAGAATCCGTATTCGATGCCTATGCTAGGCTTGGTGCTCTGAAAGTAAGG
Source organism: Lolium rigidum (assembly GCF_022539505.1). NCBI lineage: Eukaryota > Viridiplantae > Streptophyta > Magnoliopsida > Poales > Poaceae > Lolium > Lolium rigidum. The sequence goes on from NC_061509.1 coordinate 199,208,254, forward strand.
GTCAAGGGTCTTGGTGCTGAGAAGTACAATGACGGATTCGAGATGAACGAAGCCTTCATAAAATCCAAGGTCATTGCTATGATTTCCGTCAAACAAGAAGACACCAACCTTGGACTCAACTTGCAAATCATGACCAAGAGTGCCGATCTCAACTCCGATGATCTAGTCTCCTATGTGGCCGCCAATGAAAACATGGCCAAAGCCGGAAAGAGGCTCAAGGCAATGAACCGTGTTGATGAAGCCTCACACAATCATGAAGCGTCACACAACCTTGCCCTCAAGGCTAGAGCTGATCATGGAGGAGAAGAAGAATATGAAATTGAAGAAGATGAGGAGATGACTTCAACTAGTGACATCGTCATCGACTTTGCCTTCTTTGCCAAGAAGTACAAGGGAAAGTTTCCTACGCTTCTCAATGACAAGAAGAAGAAGAGAACTTGCTACAATTGTGATGAAGATAGCCACTTTGCAAATGAGTGCCCTTATGAGAAAAGGGTAGACAAGCCAAGATTCATCAAAGGGGTCAAGCCAAGATTGAAGCCAAACCCAATCAACGATCGATTCAAGAAGAACAAGGGAAGAGCTTTTGTTGGAGCCGAGTACTTGTCCGATGATGAGGAAGAAGATGAGGAGAAGGAGGCCGGGGTGGCCGGTTTGGCTTACTCCAAGCCCGGGTCACTCTTCACATATGACTACTCCAAGGACTACTCCACGGAGAATGATGTTGGTTCCTCCTTCATGGCAAGAATCACTCAAGAGGATGACTCCGATGACTCTTCCTCCTCTACAATCGTTGGCTCTTGTCTTATGGCAAGGGAAACCAAGGTAATGGAACCTCCACCTTCCCTATCTAGTGTTCTTGATGATGAAAATGAAAATCAAGATGAACTAAATGTGCTTAAGGAACTTTACAATGTTAGATGCACCCTTCGTGGTAAAGCTCTTGTCAAGTTTGATTTCTTGATGGACTCTCTCAAAGAAAAGGATGAGTCCATTGAGGAATTAGAATATCAATTGGATGAAAAGGAACGGAGATTCAATCTCCTAAGACAAGAGCTAAAAACCGAAAGGTGCATATCTCAAGGCCTTAAGCAACAAATTGAAACCTATGAACTTGATAAAGTTAAGGACCTAGAAACTATTGATAGGGCTCAATCTTTGACTCAAGTGCTCCATACCTCAAAGGAGGAACTTGAAGTTGCTCATGCTTCTCTCACTAGGGATCTTGACCACCTTGAAAGAGCTAACAAGCTTGTAAAGGATGAGCTCAAGAAACTTGGAGAGAACCATGACCTACTCCAAGAAACCTACATGAAAGCACTTGAATCAATGAAGGATCCCATTGTTGTTGAAAAGCATGCTAGTTCCCCTACATCTTTTACTAATGAGCATGCTAAGCTTGTTGAGGAACATGTTCGTTTACAAGAGGAACTCTCTTTGCATGTTGAGACCAATGCATATCTTGAATCCTTGGTGACTAAATATGGTCTCGACTATCATCCTAATGAATCCTCTTGTGAGCATGCATCTATTCTTGAGGAAAATGTTAGGTTAACAAAGGAACTTGCTAAGTTCACCACCGCCAAGAACAAGATGGGATTGGATGGCCTCTTGAGTAAGCAAAGGTCAAACAATCAAAAGTATGGACTTGGATATGTTCCCAAGTCTCACAAGAAGAACAACTACAAGAAGGAGAAACCCGCTCAAGATAAGAACAAGAAGGTCACTAATAGTGGCAAAGCCTCAAGGGGCAAAGCCACTAGTGGTGACCGCACGGGGCCAAACGATCACTATGCATTATTTGTTGATTATTATGGTGATGTTTATGCTAACTATGTTGGCCCTCCTAATGGCTATGCTTATAGAGGGTACTCAATTTGGGTACCAAAAGATATTGTTGCCATTGCAAAGGAACCCATTAATCGATGGGTTCCTAAATCCTCTACTTGATTTTGTAGGGGTATTCCTCCGGTGGTCCAAAATGGGTGTTTGATAGTGGATGCACCAATCATATGACCGGAGGAAAAGGTGTGCTTGATCAATTCATTGAAGATATCAACAAGAAGTCAAGCATTACCTTTGGTGACAACTCAAAGGGAAAGGTACTTGGGTATGGCAAGGTAGCAATCTCTAAGGACTTGTGCCTTGAGACGGTTATGCTTGTTGAACACCTTGGCTATAACTTACTTTCTATATATCATCTTGCCGATGCCGGTTACAATTCATATTTCACTAAATATTATGTGCAAGTCTTTAGGAGTGACAATCTCAAATTGGTCCTTGTTGGATATGTGGAGAACAACCTTTACGTGGTTGACCTCTCGAAAGAGAGCCCCTCCTTCTCCACATGTTTAATGGCGGCCAAGCATGACGAAGGTTGGTTGTGGCATCGCCGCCTTGGTCATGTTAACATGAGGAATCTTAAACAACTCCTAAAGGGTGAGCATATTGTGGGACTAACCGGCGTTTCTTTTGAGAAAGATCGTGTTTGTAGTGCATGTGTAGCCGGAAAGCAACTCAAGAAGAAGCATCCCATCAAGAGTATTGTTTCCACATCTAGGCCTTTGGAGCTCCTTCATTTGGATCTCTTTGGGCCATCACATTATGATACTCTTGGTGGGAGCAAGTATGGACTTGTCATTGTTGATGATTACTCAAGATACTCTTGGGTCTTTCTCCTCAAGACTAAGGACGAGACTCATAGAGAGTTCATCACCTTCGCCAAGAAAGCTCAACGTATGTATGAATCCGAGATCAAGGCAATTAGGACCGAAAATGGCACCGAGTTCAAGAACTACACTATGCAAGAGTTTGTTGATGATGAGGGCATCAAGCATGAGTTTTCGGCGCCATACACCCCTCAACAAAACGGTGTTGTTGAAAGGAAGAACCGGACTATCATTGAGATGGCAAGAACCATGTTGAGTGAATTCAACTCACCCCACAACTTTTGGGGAGAAGCCATCTCTACGGCCGTTCACTACTCCAACCGGCTCTTCCTCCGTCCCCTCCACAACAAAACCCCATACGAGCTCCTTACCGGTAACAAGCCTAATGTCACATATATTCGTGTCTTTGGATGCACATGCCTTGTTAAGAACAACAAAGGAAAGCTCGGTAAATTTGAAACTAGAACCATAGAGGGTATATTTGTTGGATATGCGGAGAACTCTCACGCCTATAGATACTACAATCGATCCTCCGGGACCATTGAAGTATCTTGTGATGTGGTGTTCTTGGAGGATAATGGCTCCCAAGTGGAGCAAGTTGTTCCATGTGTTGCAGGTAATGATGATGATCCATCTAGTGCCATCAAGCATATGGGCATTGGACACATCCGGCCCATGGAGGTTCATAATGATGATCAAGATGATGGGGTAGATGTCTCAAGCACGCCACAAGTGGAGCCTAGCTCAACTCAAGCCGAACCATCATGTGCAACTCAAGAACCATCCTCTACTCAAGATGAGTCACAATCCGAAGAACAAGAAGAAGATCCTCATTCCATGGAGCAAGATCATGATGACGATCAAGAAACATCCTCAACTCATGGTCAAGCTCAAATGGTCCCTCATGATCAAGTACTATCAAGAGATGAATTCATTGATCATGAAGGAACCATTCGGAAGATCAAGGCCGCTACAAGGGCAAGCGACATGAAAGTGGATCAAGTCCTTGGTAGCATTTCAAGAGGAGTGGTAACTCGTAGACACCATGCATTACTTATCACTTATTGTCAACATCATGCTTTTGTGTCTAGTTTTGAGCCACTCAAGGTACATGAAGCCTTGGTCGATCCGGATTGGGTAATTGCCATGCAAGAAGAATTGGAGTGTTTCACTCGCAATGAAGTATGGTCTCTAGTTGAGAGACCCAAGGATCATCGCATCAATGTCATTGGGACCAAATGGGTATTCAAGAACAAGCAAGATGAAAATGGCATTGTTATACGAAACAAAGCAAGGTTAGTGGCGCAAGGGTTTGCCCAAATAGAAGGTATGGATTTTGAGGATACCTTTGCGCCGGTAGCCCGTCTTGAAGCTATTCGTCTTTTGCTTGCATTTGCATCTTTCCACAATTTCAAATTATATCAAATGGATGTGAAAAGTGCATTTTTGAATGGTCCCCTAAAAGAAACCGCATATGTGGCACAACCCCCGGGTTTCGAAGACCCATGCCGACCCAACCACGTGTATTTACTCCATAAGGCACTCTATGGTCTCAAGCAAGCTCCACGTGCTTGGTATGAGTTCCTTAGGGATTTCTTACTACATGATGGGTTTTGCATGGGTACGGTCGATTCCACCCTTTTCACCAAGCGGGTTAAAGGGGGTGGCCTCTTTATATGTCAAATATATGTTGATGATATTATCTTTGGTGGAACTAACCCCAATCATAACAAAGCTTTTGAGCTATTGATGACTAGGAAATTTGAGATGTCCATGATGGGAGAGTTGAAGTTCTTTCTAGGCTTCCAAGTGAGGCAACTTGCAAAAGGCACCTTCATCTCTCAAGAAAAATATGTGAAGGACATGCTCAAGAAATTCAACATGACCAATGCAAGTCCAATGAAGACACCCATGCCCGTAAAGGGGCAACTTGGTTCATGTGACGGTGAGAAGGATGTGGACATAAAGGTATACCGCTCCATGATAGGATCCTTGCTCTACCTTTGTGCCTCTAGGCCGGATATCATGCTAAGTGTAGGGATGTGTGCTCGTTTTCAATCCGCTCCCAAGGAGAGCCATTTAGTGGCGGTCAAACGGATACTAAGATACCTTGTTCTCACTCCTACTCTCGGGCTATGGTATCCAAAGGGGTCAACCTTTGAACTCATTGGCTATTCGGATTCCGATTGGGCCGGTGATAAGGTTGATCGGAAGTCTACCTCCGGGGCTTGCCAATTTATTGGCGGTCATTGGTGAGTTGGTCATCCAAGAAACAAAACTCCACCGCCCTATCCACCGCCGAAGCCGAATACATATCCGCGGCATCTTGTTGCACTCAATTGTTATGGATGAAGCAAACCTTGAAAGACTATGGTGTGTCTCTTGGTACGGTGCCTCTTCTTTGTGACAATGAAAGTGCAATAAAGATCGCCAACAACCCGGTTCAACATTGTCGCACCAAACATATTGACATTCGCCATCACTTCCTACGTGATCATGTTGCCAATAAGGATATTGATCTCACTCATGTGGGAACAACCTACCAATTGGCGGATATTTTCACTAAGCCTTTGGATGAAGCCCGCTTTGTTAACTTGAGAGGAGAACTTGGTATTCTTGATCCTAAAAACTTGGATTGGTTAACTTCTTGCACTATATTCTTGCATTTATCTTGCTATCTAGCTTAGAGGCATAGCACATATGGGGATAGTCATCTTACCATGTCTTGGTATGATGCATACCTATGTGTGCAACATAAATAGACCCAATGTCATTATATGGACCCAAGCATGTCTCTTCGAGGTCACATGACATTTGCGCTTTCACATAGGGGAGTAATCCCCCGCCCCTCATTGAGCCTTCATTACAAATTGCTTTGACTATATAAGGCCAAATGATCTTATTGCAAAAATCATTCCAAAATGACTTATGATTCTTGATATACACTTCGAATCATGCCCATTGTTGCTATTCACATCTTGTTTGGATTTTCTCTCCAATGGGTATGCCTAGAGGACTTTGTGTTTTCCAACCCCATGTCTATGCTCATCTCATCATCATCTATCTATCTATATGTACATGTCATCATTTGAGCACTCACACACATTACACAAAGCATAGGGGCAAAAACGAGGCAAAATTAGGAAATTCTGGGCTGGCCGGTCCCTGGTCGTGTTGGACCGGGTCCCTGACCGGACGGTCCGGTTTCCGAGCGGTCGACCGGAGTCTGAGCCGGGTCAGCCGGTCACCAGCCCGGTCTGGCCGGACTCCCGACCGGCCGTGCGGGCTGTTATGTTTTGGAGAGGATACCCCTTGGGGATCTTCTTCCTCATTATCCCCCACCTCTGAAACCTCCATGGCCGCCGCCTCCACCATCTCCACTACGTCCTAGGCACTTCCCACCACTAGCTTCTCTCCAAACTTCACACAAACATAGATCGGGACCTCTCAAGCATCCTCACCCAAGGATTTGGTCCCTCTCGAGCTATTTTGGGAGATCTTGGGGATTTGGTCCTCAAGGCTTCTCCACGTGTTCTTCTTGCTCTCTTGGGAAACAAGGACAATGTCTTCGGGTAAATCTTTCTCCCTATCCCTCTCCCTCTTGCTTTCCCTCTCCCATTGCTCATTTTTGAGGAAAGTTGAGAAAAGTTAGGGTTAGGGTTAGGGTTAGTAAGTCCTCATGCCACCTAGAGTGTCTCACACCACAATGCACTTCTCCACTACATTGCTATAGTCTATATTCAAGTTTATGAGCTTTTGCATGGTTTTGTGGTAGAAAATCTGGGCACATCATTACAACTCGACAAACCCGGTCACTCGCCCGGTCGACCGGCCGCTCGACCGGCCGGCCCGGTTCATGGCCCGGTCAACCGGTCGGAAACCGGCCAGTCCGGTCTGCTGTCCGGTTTGACCGGCCTCTGAGCCGAGCTGCCCAGTTTTCGCACAATTTCATCACTACACTTGAATATATGCTTTGCTCTCTTGGTTTCTCTCTTACTGATGACATGTACACTTACCCCACTGCCATCCTTGCTCTATTTTCTCATTCACAGGTAGTTGGAGTGGTGAGCCACCACGTGGCAGTGTTCCCAAGAGAGGAAGGATTGATCCTCCTCGTCGTTCTAGTAGCCGCGTTCCTCCTCAAGCTCAGCAGGATACTGACATTGGCAGCTCAGCTCGGGGTCGAACCAAGTCTGTTGCTACCAAGCACAAGGATAAGCAAGTTGTCCACGAGGATGATGAGGTAGTGCCAACCATGAATGTTGGGCTTGCAAACCGTCTTGAGTGGCAGGAATGGAGGACAGTGAATCCGTATCGCTTCAAGGAGCCAACTTACACTCGTTCGGACAAGGCCTTCTGGACCAACACACAAGAAGCCCTCTGGGAGGGTTTCTATGATTCTCATGAGTTCATGAAGCATGGTAATATTGTATCACCCAAGGCCATCAATCCTGACGAGCTTAGACTGCATGAAGCCACAAAGTACCGTTTTGTGGTTCAAACCTTGAAGGGTCTGGGATTGTATGACCTCGTGTGCCTCAAGCCGGATGATACCCAAGATGATCCCACCTTTTGTCCTCTCCTTGTCCGCCAGTTTCACTGCACCGTCTACTTTCATGATGATGAGGACCGCAACCTCACCTGGATGACCGGCAAGACGAAGTACTCATGCTCCTACTCTCAGTTCCGTGCAGCCATGGGTTGTGGTGATGACAGTAATCCAGGATACAGGATTCATTCACGGTCCAGGCTTACAAAGGGTGACATCTCTTTCTGCTATCCTGCGAACCCTACACCTGGACCTCCCACTATCTCTGGGATGTACTACTCCTATCTGGTACTTGCCAAGCTGTTCCGTGAGAACCTCATCAGCAAGTCTGGCGATCACAGTGAAGTCCGGAACTATCACCTCAACTTGATGTACTATTGTCATCCGGACAGGGTAAGGAAGATTGATGGCTGTGATCTAATCTACTGTGAACTGAGGAGAGCCATTATGGACCGCATGACTCCTAACTATGCCCAGTATGTTCAGCGGCTCATCAACTACATTGTTCCCGCTCCTCGGAACGCTCGTGGTGAAAGAGTCATCATGGACCTCTTCAGGTTCCCCATTCAGGAGGCCACTCGTCCAGACGTTCCCTCCATGATGCCCACCTCTGAGCGCCGCTCCAAGGCACACCATGATCATGAGGCTAGCTCCAGTCAGTCTCGGCGCTCCCAGCATGGGGCTGCTCGTTTCTTCACATGCATGTTCCAAATGTGCAAGAACAGCAATGATGTTGCACATCAGACTCTTTCTATGACTCAGGAGACACGGAGGCGCCAGAATGAATTCATGGCCTCAAGGAACCACCCTGTTCCTCCTCCTGGACCTGAGATGGAGCCTGTGGTAGCTCCTCAGTGGGAGATGCCTCTTCTTACGGATGAGATGCTTCAGAACTTCGACTACTCCGTGTACGCTCATGGTGCTCTTCCTACTAGGATGGCTCGTGCTCCCTCTCCTGCTGCTGAGGATGCTGATGATATTGCGGGTGATGATGATGATGCGGCTGATGATGATGCACGCGAGAGCTCCTCCTCGCTTGGGTTTGGTCACTACTGATGGGTGCGATAGCATCTCTCCTCTTTTCTTCGCCTTTTTGGTGTTCCGATGCCAAAGGGGGAGAAGAGAGTAGAGTCTAGGAACCACGGGGTCCTTTGAGTGCCACAAGCCATGGGAGTTGCCTTATTTGGATTTTATATGGCTTGTGCTTGTTTACTTTGAGTTTTTCAAGAACTATTTGCTATTTCCAATAACTCATGTATGGATGTGTATGGACGACTATTATGTGTGCTACTCTATGTTAGGATGTTTATGTGTGTTATGCTTATATATCTTGATATGCACATCTCCATACCATGCTTGTTTCCTAAAGATATTGGGGGAGCTTCTCATGTTTCACAAGTGGTGCACTTTGCATTCAAACGCAAATTCTCCAAGTGCATACACTATGGGGGAGCTTTCGTAATATCTTATATGGAATCAAGGTTTAGAGCTTATCATAATATCTATTTGTGACTCTAGTCTCGGTTTGTCATCGTATACCAAAAGGGGGAGATTGTAAGGGTATTTTACCCTTATCCATTATTTTGGTAACAATGACACCGTGCTAGTGTATTTGGACTAATACATGACTACTAGATGATTCCCAGGTATTAGCCAAAGAGGTATAAAGGTGTATCAATGGAACAAGAAGGCTAAAGGTGACCCCCCATTTCAACAACAATCAAAAAGGGGTTACAGGAGAAATCCGGTCACCTGCCCGGTCCAACCGGGCCAGCAACCGGCCAGTCCGGCGTACTGGCCGGTCGACCGGTCGGAAACCGGGCTGCAAAGGAGGACCAGCAGCTCCGGTCTGTGGCCCGGTCGACCGGGCCCCCGACCGGCGGGTCCGGCGCTCCGTCCGGTCGACCGCTCGGAAACCGGGCAGCAACCGGGCACCAACCGGAGAAGCTCCAGGACGACGCAAAGGTGCTCCGGTCACCAGTCCGGTCTGACCGGCCTCACGACCGGGCTGTCCGGTCTGTGGTCCGGTCTGACCGGGTTTGTCGGGAAGAATGCTGAGGTGGCAAGTGGCAACGGCCAGATTTTGAAGAACACTATATATACCCCTTCTTCTACCTTGGAAGGGTTAGGCAACATACTATAAACTGTTCTTGAGCTCTCTCTCTCCTACTCCATTGCTAGAAACACCAAAAGCCTCGCGATCTCCCTCCTCCTCCACCCAAACTCAAATCCCTCCGGGAATCACTAGAGGAGGACCCGATCTACCGTTCTACCAAGCCAAATCTCATTCCCCCTTGTATTCATTGAGAAGCTTGCTTCCTAGGGTTCCTTGGAAACCCTAGGTGGGCAAGAGGAGTCCGGAAGCATCCGGGTCGTGGATTTGCTCCGGGCAAGATTGTGAAGGTTTGGAGGCTACCTCAAAGTCTACCACAAGTGAGTGAGCTATTCCTTCGTGGGATAGGCTCCGGAGAATAGGGTGAGCCTTCGTGGCGCGGGGAATCCTTCGTGGGACCTCCACTCCTCCAAACGTGACGTACCTTGTTGCAAAGCAAGGGAACACGGGAATACATCCTCGTCTCCGCGTGCTATCGGTTATCTCTAACCGAACTCCTTACTTGTGATTTAACTGCCTGTGAGAGCCTTCGTGCTTGAGTTAGTTGTATCCTCATATAGGTTGCTTCACCTAGTTTGCATTAGGCTCATCTTTATATTCCGCAAAGCCTAATATTGCAAAGAAAGAATTAAAATTTGTAGAAACCTATTCACCCCCCCTCTAGGTTTATCATCTCTATACTTTCAATCGCCAAGTGTGATATCTGTCAACGAGTCAAGGCAGAACATCAACGACCCGCAGGATTGCTGCAACCACTGCAGATTCCCGAATGGAAGTGGGATTCTGTAGGAATGGACTTCATCACCGGATTGCCCAAATCTAGTAAAGGAAATGATTCTATCTGGGTAGTGGTCGATAGATTGACCAAGGTAGCCCATTTCATCCCCGTCAAGACCACCTATCAAGGACCAAGACTCGCCGAGTTATATATCTCACGGATAGTCAGCCTGCACGGAACCCCGAAGTCAATAGTGTCAGATAGAGGATCTCAATTCACCTCAAGATTTTGGCAGAAAGTACGTGAAGGACTAGGAACCCGGCTGAATTTCAGCACCGCCTATCACCCGCAGACTGATGGATAGACTGAACGAGTCAATCAGATACTGGAAGATATGTTGAGAGCATGTGTGCTTGAGTATGGGTCCAAGTGGGAAGACTGCTTGCCTTACGCAGAATTCTCATACAACAACAGTTATCAAGCCAGTTTGCAAATGGCCCCCTTTGAAGCACTGTACGGAAGGAAGTGTCGTACCCCTCTGAATTGGTCGGAAGTCGGAGAAAGCCAAGTCTTTGGACCAGATATTCTCCGAGAAGCTGAAGAGAAGGTTCACAAGATCCGAGAATACCTCAAGACAGCCCAATCAAGACAGAAGAGCTACGCTGACAAAAGACGTCGAGAGATGACCTTCGAGATCGGAGATTTTGTGTATCTCAAAGTATCCCCCCTTAAAGGAATGCAGAGATTCCAACTTAGAGGAAAGCTTGCACCTCGATATGTTGGACCCTTCAAAGTCCTGAGTCGCCGAGGAGAAGTATCCTATCAACTAGAGTTACCGGAAGAAATGTCAGCGATACACAATGTGTTTCACATCTCGTTACTCCGGAAGTGCTTGGAAGTGCCGAAGAAGACCGAGGTTTTCAAGAACATCGATCACCGAGCTGTGGATATCAATTCAGATTTGACCTATCGCGAAGTACCTATTCGCATCTTAGAAGAAGCTTTCAGAACCACCCGCACCAGGAGTATCAAGTTTCGAAGATCCAATGGAGTAACCATACCGAAGAAGAAGCCACTTGGGAGCGAGAAGATTTCATGAGGACTCGAATACCCAGATCTCTTTAGTACCTAGTTTTCGTTAAGATCTCGGGACGAGATCTTTTGTAAGGGGGAAGGGTTTGTAACATCCCAAGTTTCAACATAATAAAGAGATGGGAATTTCAATTACTCAAATTTTACAACAAACAAAAACTTTTACAATATGGATTTTGTACACCCACGCATGGGTGTGGGTGTTTCCGGCACCGTCCATTGTGCTTTGAGATTCGGATAAAAAGAGGAGAGAGAAAGGAATCTTTCCATCTACCATGGTGGGCACGAATCTCAAGGAATAAATGGACGGTGATGGAAACACCCACACCCATGCGTGGGTGTACAAAAGTATTTCTTAAACTTTTATTTAATATAGTGTCATGCCTAGTGTTGCATATGTGCATAGTAATCATACTTGAGTGAATTGAATTTTTGCCTTGATGTTGGTTTGAATGCTTAGTAAAGATGCTTAAACCCTAAGGCTTGATCTTGGAAACTCAAAAAGAGAGAAAAAGAAGAAATGGAGAAATACCCATTTTCACTCACATACACTTTAGCCAAATATGCAAAACATCAACCAAGGCCACCATTGCTAGTGCAATTACTTGTGAAACACTAATATATCAATAACAAACACAATTGCATCAAAGAAACACAAATCAAATCAAAGGAAATCTCAAAATTCACTCACATATGATAATGGTCAAAATTGGAGTTTATAAAATGTTGCCCACTTTGCACCCCTGGTTTAGAAGATTCTTAAACCAAAACCCCTCACTTCTTTCCACCTCATCCAAGACCATATCAAGGTGAACATTTTTTGGTGTTGACCATTAGGGTTGACTCTGCCTAGTTTGACCATGATAAAGGAGACAAGTTGCAACATTCAAACAAAGAGAAGATCACCTCAATTTTGAAACTTTGCAAATCAACACCAAAATGCACACAACCACCACTCTAATCCATATATTATTCAAATAAACTTCACCAAAAAGAATTTCAAAATTTGAACAAAACCTTCATGCGGCCATTTCATCGAGCACTTGGCAGGCATCAAATCAGTTTGGACACACATCCTTTTACACACCAGATTTTAGCCTAAACCACTTTGGTTCTGAGATGATGAGTGCTCCTCTGTGTCTCCTGCATCAAGCCATGTCCTTGCCTTGGTGATTAAAGCCTGTAGCAAGCCAAAACAAAGTCATGCCGTGCACCATGCCGGCCCTCATGCACTCCATCTCTCTGAGCCCTCTCTCTCCCTTTTACCTTATCCCGGAGAATCTCCTCACTCTGCTGATCATCACCGTGCACGGCCGTGGCACGCGAGAGGCTGGCATTGGCCAGGCCAGCACGCGCCCAGACTGCCCAGAACCATGCCAGTGCACGCCAGCACGCGCGCTCACCGCGTACTGGACGCACCAGAGCACCGCTCGCCCCATCGCCTCAGTACCCCTCTACCCCTCTACTCCTGCATCAAGCATCACCTCCACACCCTCTAGCTCGTAGACAAGCTCAAGTGCACGCAGAGGCACCGTCGTCGTCGTCCTCGTCGCAGTTTTCCCGCCAGTACCGTGGCAGTCATTGCACGCGCCCGATCGATCCTGTCACGCTTTGGCAGCGCCAGAAAGACGTTGAGCATCGCCATGCCGTTGCCAATCGAGTGTCGTCCTCACCTTGCCCCTTCAAGCCTCAGAACGGCCGCGCCATGGATGACCCGATCCTCCGCCACAGCACCCCTTCCTCCGCTTTAAATAGAGCAGCCCCGCGCACCATTCACTCACACCATCAGCTTCTCCTCCCTTCCCTGCTTCTCCTCAACCAAGTCCCACACCCAATCGTCGCCGGAGCAGCCCCAATTCGTCGCCGGAGCCCGCCAGTACCCGGAGATCCTCGCCGTCGATTGGAGCTTCCCCACGCCACGCCGCTTGTACCAGTAGCCTCCTCGTCCTCGCCAACGTCGCCGCGCACCTCGCCATCGACCGCGGGAACGCCGGTAGGCTCTCCGACCCCCTAGGCTCTCCGCCAGTGCGTCGGGATCTCGTCGGAGACGACGATGATCCACGACCGCACGATCACGTTTTAATCCTACGCTCCACGTCGCTCGTACCGTTTCGCTGGTTAAGTCACACTGACAGCGGGTCCCACTGGCAGTTAGCCCACTCGCGCGAGACGCGCAGATGGGCTGGTCCGTTTAATTTTTCCCCATTTCGGCCCATCTTCCTTTCCCGCCAGAGCCCAGCAATTCAAATTCAGATTTAGGTTTATTTCAAATGCTTACAAATGCTTTGCTAAAACTTGAATAGTTTAAAATTGGCTGAACCAAATTTTGTGAACTTTATATATTCTGAAAGCTTATGAAGTGATCTAAACAACCACACTGGTCTCACCTTCAGATTTATTGCAGAATTCAAATAGTAAAAATAACAAGGCAGGGCCTTTTCAAACTTCAAACTTTATTTAAAATTCAACCATAATTGATTTTGAGTTGATTCCAACTCTCATAAATCACTTTTGATGTACTCTAATTGTTTATGCAAAAAGATAGCCAAGTTGTTTGTATGATCATGGACTAGAGCAAAATAATGGCTATGTAGCCATTTCTAGTCCATTTAACTCATTTGGGGAAATTTATTTAAATAGTATGAGAGCTACTCTCTCATTTAAATCTTGATCCTAATTAATTCAATAAGAGGTAATGACCTTAGTCTAATGAACCTCATATGTTATTACTTAGTGATATTAAATCATTACCATGCTATTATTAAAATGCATGAGGTGTAGCACCTCATTTAAATCATACTCCCAAATAATAGATATGAAGTGTTGACCTTGGTCAACATATATTCGTACCTTAGTATTATTTGAGGAATTTAAATCTTGATAAGATTCAATGAGAGGAAATTATTTTCTCCAAAGAATTAAATAGTAAACCAAATCAATAATTGTAATGAGAGGAAATTATTTTTCTCTTAAATAAGAAAAAAATCAAGTCAACCACCATGTGAATAAGAATGAGAGGTTAGAATAACTTGTGTGAACCGTTGGTGTGTTCAGTCTAGTATTTAAGTTTGTGTGGTGATTGTATACCTCGTATTCGTATATAGACGCTAGTACCGAGGAGTACCAAGAGGAGGAAGGCTACTCTCAGGAGGAGGAAGAGAACTTTGATCACTATACCACTCAAGGCAAGCTAACACTCTTGTAAATTTCCCAAGTGCAAAGCTCTACAAGAGCAAGGCACCATCGCATTTTACTTTATGTCTAATCCACTCCCATGTTTTTACCTTGCAATTATTTTGCTTATTGTATTTCAAAGTTTACTTTTGATTTATAATTCACTTGGTCAAGAGTAGAACAAGAGCATCAAATTTAGCCTAGAGCAATCAAAGCTAGATAGCACCCCTCATGACTAGTTGCTATTGCTAACTAAATAAAATTGACTACTCTAGATGGGAACTTGTGAAATGAAAAGACTTTGAAAGATTTTGAAGGTGAATGTGACATGAATGCCTTGGTGGATTTTGATGAAAACTGATGATTGGGTTTGAATGCGATACCCTTCCAATTATACAAGTACCCCCACAATACCTGATTATGGGTAGGGCTTAACTAGAAGTTTGTGTATCTTAGTATGGGTTCCCTCTAACAAGCATCATAGGGGTTATGCCGAGGCTGCCTCCGTTAAAAGTGAAATGATGTGAATATGAGGTGAATGTCAGACCCAAGCCCTGTGCAGTTCCCGGGTTGACGGTTGGTCTTCACCGGGAGGCCAAGCTCATGGGGAGAGGTGCCTATACTAGGGTATATAAGTGAAAGGTTATGGTTGATGATCCGCGTACTGAGTTACAATGATTCGGGGTTATCCTCGACGGATGTAATCAAAAGTTGTGGCACAAGAGTACAACCTCTGCAGAGTGTTAAACCTATTTGAATAGCCGTGTCCACGGTTACGGACGATTGGAAAGGCCATACTGTTCCTGTTGTGGGTATACTTTATGGGTATATCAACAGCGTGGCCTAGATCCGGCAAGCCCGGGTGGCCCATAGATGGTGATGTGGCATGTGGCCCATCGGGCGGCCCAGTTGCTGAAGATCCTGAAGGATGAAGTCCATCCCAGGGACAGGGAGCCGGATCCCAACCGACCTACGAAGGAGGCCAGATCCGTGACGGCCCATGAAGTATCCCGATCCAGCAGTTCTTAGAGGAAGGCGGATCCTTGACGTACACGGCAAGACCTTGTACCGTAGTTAGGCAACTTGTATTCCGGCTAGGACTCTCCATGTAAACCCTAGATCCGTGCGCCTTTATAAGCCGGATCCCGGGAGCCCTAGAGGCACAACCACAACTCATTGTAGTAACGCGAAAGCACCCAGATAATTCCAGACAAGCAGCAGTAGGCCCTGTCTTCGTGCAGGTGTTCCGAAGCTGGGTAAATCACGTACCACCGTCCCGTGTGCACTCCGCCCTATGGCCCCTACTTCTTCACCCCCTCGTGAGGATCCCTCCTCCGAGGCACCGTCGATTAGGCAACGACAGTTGGCGCCCACCGTGGGGCCAGCGGCGTCTGGAGGCCGGAACCGGGAGGGTTCCGCCATGGGAAGCTACGGCGACACCATCGCTGTGGGGCGCGTCCTTTATGCCGGAAACCTTCCGATCATCCCTCCGGATGAGTGCTGGATTCCGGCTAAGACTAACCCTATCAAGCTCTCCATCGTCCCAGTTGGCGGCAAACACATCTTCATCGGCGAAACCGTCGATTCCGACGGGAACGCACTGGTAAGTAGCGGTGACGCGACCGCCGCTGAGCAGGACGCAGTCGCGAAGATCGGATCTGAGATGCAGGAACTTCCCAGGGAAGATTCCGCCTTAGATCTGGAAAAATCAAAACCCACCCAATCCGCCCCTGAGCAGGAAACAACGGTGGAAGACCAATGCAGATCTGCCTGGGTCTCCCAGGTGTTAGAGAAGCAAAGGTGTCACTTCGTACACTTCTTAGCCCATACCGCGAGAGCCGCCCCTCAAGAAGTCGGAGCGAGGCCCCATGCAGGTTGAGGAACCGGAAAATAACGCTGCTCCGGATCGGCGGGAGGCTGTCGGAGAAAGCAGTGCTCCGGGTGAAGAATCGATCCTGGGTAACCTAAGCCCAATTTCCGGGGATGCACCCTCCATGGATACTGAAGAGTTCGATCGCAAGGTGAAGGAATACGGATACGGTGATCAACCCGAAGTTGAATCCGCCCAGCCTAAACAGGTTCTCGCAACCTTGGCGGCGCTGGATCAACGGGAACAGAGGATGACAACACCTACTCCGATCCACAGCCATCCCATGCAGGATCTCCGCTATTGCGGGAACGACCGCATAAGGAAGTCTTGTCTCCAGAAGAACTGGTTGAGCAAGCAGGCATGGATGCAATCGCGCATTCAGATATCCTCAACAAGCCAATCACCCCCGAAGACGCAGCAAATGCAGAGGCTCTAGAAGCCAAAAGGCAGGAGATGTTGGCCACAGCCAAAAAGTTTGCCACCACCGCAGCAGCAATGCTAGATGAGAGGAAGGAGGCCGCGAACTTCATGGACAATTTTCTCAAGCGTGAGCGTGAGGTGGACGAATCACTGGTGAAAGTCCAACAACTCCGAAAACATTGGGAGGACAAGATCACTGAGGCTCAACAGGAGGTCGATAAGATCTGGCGAGAAGTCCATGGGAAGGACCCTTTGTCGTTAGCAAAGTACTTCACAATGGATCATACTACCTTGTTTATTTCCGGGAGTTAAAAGACAGACCTGCTAACTGGCACCGGAAACGCAAGAGAGAAGATCCGGATGACATATATGACGAAACAGATCGCCCCTGGAACATTGCACAGCTACGTCCTTTCCACACTTAGTACAAATTTTCCGAGTTACATACTCTGTAATAGTTATACATGATCAATGAAATAAAGCATTTGGTTCACTCTTTGAGTCTTTTACCTCCTTTACGTGTTCATTTTTAGATCGTGTATGTTTTCCAACTAAAACCGCAGAGCTGGATATTTCCGCCTAGGCGTGTATGAAAGTTGTGATTTTCAAAATCGTCCTTTTCTGGACGTAAGCTTAAGTTTTCTGGTGGAAATTTTTTCGTTGCAAACTCACGGATTCCTGGTAGCGATTTCCGGCACCTACGCTGGGGGCTTGTTTCCGCGGTTATTGACGGACGCCATTGGGCTTCGTCCCTGCTGGAGAGCGTTTCCGGTTAATGGTCCTCCGGCTCGTGGAAGGTCAAGTGGGCAAGCCGGAATTCATAAAACCAGCACTTGCTTTCAAACAAAACGAAACATGCAAATAACATTAAACGGATAGCAGGATAAGTTATTTCCGCCCATGCATACATGTTTCGTCCCTAACTACTTAAGAATTTAAAGTTATATTACAAACCCTCTCGGGGCCAAAATGATGCGTTGTTTTTTTCCGCAGGACTAAGTTTTTTACTTCTCCTTAGCCGGAGAAGTTTCCACATTGACATCAGCCGCCGGAGCTTCTTTTTCTGCATCCTTGGCGGGTGAGGAGACATCGTCGTCACCTTCTTCTTCATCTGTAGCCGGAGTTGCAGCGCCACCTTGGTCCTTGGAGCTTGTCCAGGTATACTGGCTTCCGGATTGGGCAGGTTTAGATTCCGCCTCGCGCTCCTTGAGAAGCTCAGCTTCAAGGGGCTCGTCGGCAGGAAGAACCTCCTTATCATAAATTTCGTCGTGGCGAATTCTCCGGGCAATGCGGGTGTCGTAGCCACTGACTGCATCCAGCAGTGCGTTGACGTCTGCGTCCGGAGGAACACCAGCAGTTACTTGGTCAAGGTTAAGCTCCGGGTTATGTGCCAAACACATGGCCAAGGACATGGCAGCTGCGCCCCGAGCCGAAGAAGCTTGCAGATCCACCACCAACTCCGGAAGCACATCCATCCGCTTGATCAGCTTGCGAACATCGCAGGTTCGGCTCTTCTTAATGTTTAGGTTGTGGCAGATCTTCCGGGAGGCGGAAATGAGATCCTTGCAATCTTCTCCGGCCAGCTGAAGCAGATCATCACGCGGGAACTGGCTCCGACGTTCTTCGTTGTATCCAAGCGGATCTGGAAGACGCAATTTTTTGCTAAGTTTAACAAAGTCAAGCGCAAAGCATGCACTACTCTATGAGTTTTGAGGACATACCCATGAAGTCGGAGTTTAACAGATCCCAGCATTGCTCTGTTGTCTCCATGTAGTTCCGGAGTCCCCCCAGCTCTTTTTGCTGCTGCTTGATGGTTTCACTGTCGGCCTTTCTCTTCAGCTAGAATTCACCTTCTTTGCGGATGAGCTCTGAGCTTTTCTCCGTCAGTTTCTTCTCCGCCTCTGCAAGCTTTGATTCAAGATCTTTCTGGGAAGCGCGCAGAGTTTCCAGCTCGGAGGAGGCTGCAGCGAGGGACGAGGATGCACCTACTTAAAGATATGTAAACATCAAGTTTGAGATGCGGAACATAATCTACAGGCAAACGAAAGTCGGAAACCAACCTTGGGCTTCAGACAGCTGCTTTTTTAGATCCGCGTTCTCTTGCTTGATCCGCGTTCTCTTGATCTTTTCCGCCTGACTGAGGGTAACGCGGCGCTGTAGAGCAATGTTTTTGTGCAGCTCGTAATGCAGAGCCTGCTGTTCCTGAAAATCCAGTCAGTGCAGGAGTAAATTCCACAAGTATTTTATGGTTTAAGTCTTTCTAAAGCATTGTTGCCGGAAATATTTCCGCCATAATGCTTGGGGGCTACCACGACATTTAAATCTTTCTTCAGATTGAGTTTTCTCTAAGTATCTAGACGCTAACTACATTAGTTTCCGCCTAAATACTTGGGGGCTACTGGGGAGTTACCTTTTTCTTGCAAACAAGCTTGTCGAAGAACTGGCCAACTTCCTTTTTGAAACCCTGGATCTCCAACGTCGCGGCGTCCGGTTTACACCAGGCATTGTTCAGCATGGAGTTGAGCAGATCTTGCTCCAGCTCCCATTTTTCCGCCTCAGTAAGTTTGTTGAAAAACTTGGTGGCATAGGCTTTTGGGGTGGAGGTAAGGTCAGCCCGATCTCCAAAGTTCTTGGGGAAAACGACCATATCACCAGCTGCAGCTTCAGCTTTGCCGGAGGAATTGACTTATGCTTCCTCACGGTCTTGTGCTTCAGTTTCTTCAGCGCCAGGGCCCTTGCTGCCGGAGCTTTCTCCGCCCGCTCTGTCGCTACTAACCGGAATTATCTCCGGTGGAGTGGATGCAGCAGGAGCAGGAGATCGATCCGCGGGAGGAGGAGATGGATGTGGGGTAGCTTGGGGAGCGCTTGGCGGAGCAGGAGTGGCAGGACCAACGGCTGGGGACTTCTTCATATACATTGTGATGGGTTCTTGCACGTTGGTCCGCGTGGCGGTGGTACTCGGATTTCTGCAAGTAAGCGAAGGGAAAACGTAAATAACAAAGTCTATCAAGATAAAAGACGCACGGTACCCGGAAACTTACGTCGCGCCCGGAATGTTGGGACGCGAACGCTTCCCTGCTGTCGTCGGCAGTTTAAGGCGCTCGCGTTCCGCCTTCTTGGAGTCGAGCGGAGGCGGCTTGGTCACTTTGGATTTCTTGGCGGAGGCCTCGCTGCTGGCTCCGGCTTCAGGGTCGGAAACCTTGGCGCGGGGACGTTTCGAAGGTCGAGGTGCAGCCTTTCGGGGCGCGTGCTCTTCTTCCTCCTCATTGTCCTCCGGATCCTCCTCCGCCGCGTCGCCGCTAACAGGTACTCGGAGTATATTGCGCAAATCCTCCTCCGCCAAAGTAGCGAGCTGAGAAGAGGATTAAAAGAACAAGTTAAAACACTTTGAAGATATGAGAAGTTGAAGAAGTGCGAAGGAACAAGTGCTTACCGGAGGACATTGGTCGTGTGTGTTGATGTCTTTAATCAGTTCCGGGACCGGCTGGCCCCGGCCTATCTTCACCAATGTCTTGAATCTCCTTTTGAGAGAATCAGCCGGAAGATCATGGCGTGTTACCCAGAGATCGTCCGCCCCAGTATATGCGCACATCAGACGTGCGTTGTAGCGCAGAGGCTGGATTCTTCGGGAAAACCAGCTAAGAGTGAGCTGGGCTCCGGTTAGTCCGTCATGGACCAACCAAGAAATCCTCCGAGCGGCCTTCTCCAATATCGGAGTTTGGGCAAGCGTGGGGATGAAGCTCCAGCTAGCCAGTTCTTCTGGAGGCTTGTTGTCGAAGGGAGGAAGTCCATCGTGGACATTCGGAACTGGTGCATTCTTCACGTAGAACCATCCGGCGTTCCAGTACCGGACGGACTCGTGGGAATCGTGAGGCGGATACATGCGGCCGGAGCGGAGCATAAACGTCATACTCCCGCAGTTCAGCATGACCTTGTCCTTCGTCTCTTTCTTCACTCGGAAGAAAAACTGCCACAACGTGATATTTGGTCGGATCCCAAGATGCCCCTCGCAAAGAGTTGCGAAGTTGGAGAGAAGTAGGTATGAGTTAGGGCAGATGTTGTGGGGTTGGAGCCCGTACGTGTCGAGGATGGAGAGGAAGAACTCCGAACAGGGGAGCGATAGACTGCGCTCAACCCATGCCTTGGTCATGACTCGTTCATCCGCATCAGGCATGGGGACGTCGGAGTCGCGCATGAAGCTCCAGTGCTCGGAGATCATGCCCTCGTTCTGGAGCTCTCTAAGCTCCGCGTCTGTGGTCTCGCAGGGCCACCATTGACCCCTCACGCCTTCGCGGATCCGGGCCTTGGAAGCCTTCTTATTTTCCGCTTCCTGAACCTTGGCTGCCATTCTAGCTTGGCCTTGAAGTTCTTCTTCAAGTTCTTGAACAGTTGGGATCCGGCCTAGTACGGTACTGGAAGAGGCGGAGAATGGTTGAGCAAGCCTAATGTCGGAAACGTATGGTGGTAGATATGCAATGGGATCCGGGCAGATTGGTTCTACAGTGCTGGGTTTCGGGTTACTCGGAGAACTACCAGTACAATGCGGCGAACCATGCGACATGCTTCCGGCTGCACCCATGCAAGCTAAGTTGAGAATCTGGAATCTACACTAATATACTTCTTCTTCTACAAAGCCGGTGCACGTACCGTTAATGGCGCGGCGGTCCGGCGAAACTCCGGTGAAGTGGAGGACGTCGAACTTGCAGCGTTGAGCCTCCGATGACCACGAATCGGCGGCGGAGACGTTTTCCCGATCAACCGTGGCAATCTTGGTGCGGAGGGAGGCCTGGAACGGCGGCACGCGAAGCTCTCCGTGCGGAAGTTCGCCGGAGTTAAGATCCGGTGGGCGGCGCGGTGTGAGGAAGAAGAAGAGGTGAAGGATGCGGTGAAGCGAATGCAAAGTTACCACGCGTGGGGGTATTTATAGACCTCGCGCGGAGATTCGTGATTCGGATCCAACGGCGGAAACGGAACGGTCACACCGTCAGATGATCGGCATGTGTCTTAGGTCAAAAGCGGTAAAACGACGTGGAGGTAACTTAACCATGCGCTCCCGAAATTTCCGGCTAAAGATTCGCATCTCCGAAAATTTAGCGCGGGAAAAGAGGAAGTTGTGCGCGGGAAAAGAGGAATCTCCGTTGCATTGCCAATTCAGAGGAAAAGAAGATTTCCGGGCAAGTGAAGCCGGGAAACAAGTTAAGTTTTGAAGCTCTTCAAGATTCTCTTTGGATCCGGGCTCAATGGAGTCGGAGGAATGATGAATCTCGAAGAACTTCGGGGGCTACTGTTGTGGGTATACTTTATGGGTATATCAACGGCGTGGCCTAGATCCGGCAAGCCCGGGTGGCCCACAGACGGTGATGTGGCATGTGGCCCATCGGGCGGCCCAGTTGCTGAAGATCCTGAAGGATGAAGTCCAGCCCAGGGACAGGGAGCCGGATCCCAACCGACCTACGAAGGAGGCCGGATCCGTGACGGCCCATGAAGTATCCGGATCCAGCAGTTCTTAGAGGAAGGCGGATCCTTGACGTACACGGCAAGACCTTGTACCGTAGTTAGGCAACTTGTATTCCGGCTAGGACTCTCCATGTAAACCCTAGATCCGTGCGCCTTTATAAGCCGGATCCCGGGAGCCCTAGAGGCACAACCACAACTCATTGTAACAACGCGAAAGCGCCCAGATAATTCCAGACAAGCAGCAGTAGGCCCTGTCATCGTGCAGGTGTTCCGAAGCTGGGTAACTCGCGTACCACCATCCCATGTGCACTCCGCCCTATGGCCCCTACTTCTTCACCCCCTCGTGAGGATCCCTCCTCCGAGGCACCGTCGATTAGGCAACGACAGTTCCGTTGTCAGAACTTTTGTCTTAAAGAGGATTGTTGAATTCAAAGGTGATTTGACTTGAATCACAATTGAGTTGTGGGAATGACACTAATGTTCCCACTTGAGCTAGTCTAGCAAATGAAGAGTCTTTACTAAATGTTTATGAACTAAACTTGGCTTTATGCAAATAAACCTAGAGCTTAGCACCCCTTATTACAATTGATAAGTAATTACATTAATATTAGTTTGTGAGTACTTTAAAGTACTCATGGCTGTGTCCCTGGCTATTCAAATGCCAGACTATGAAGAGGAGCAACAGTATCAAGATGATGGACAACGGGACGCCTACGATAACTAGGAGCATCTTCTAACGTCAAGCGTTGCCTGTGGAATAGATAGTCCACTACTACTTCGCTTCCGCTACGTATTATGTTGTTGGTCATTAGATCAACTATTTGTGTAATACTGGATCATGTGATCTATTGTTGTAAGACGATTATGTGTTGTAATAAATGATGACTCTATGATATTCAACTGTTATGTCTCGCAAAAACAATCTTCCTGGGATTGCGATGTATGGCATAATAGGCATCTGGACTTAAAAATCCGGGTGTTGACACCCAGAATGTTTAATGGAGATTACTTCATTCTTAAAAAAATATGTGGCCAAGTCTCCTTGAGGGGCAAAGTGGACAATGTATCCAGCCATAGTAAGATGAAGTTTCCGTGAAGAAAATCACACTGGGCCACTTGTTTGAATGCAAGAAGAATTTTTAAGCAGTCTCTCCACCAAAAGGACACCTACCTTACTCGTGCAAGTGGGAGAGCAGTAAAGTAGTACATTTTCTAAGCCATTTTTACCCATGGCAAATCAGCCTTATTATAGAATTTATGCAGATGTTTCATCAACAAGCAGTCCATTCTGAACAAAAAGGTACACCCAAGCCATCTTGATCTTTTGACCTACAAAGAAGATCTCGGGCTGCCAAAGGAGGAGTTATCCCGGGCTGCCAAAGGAGGAGTTTTCTTCTGCAAATCTTTATTTGTATTTATCCACTTCATTGATTATCCATTGGTAAACCTTCAAGGAGCAGAGAAAGAACATGGGCAAGGAAGAGAGAGCAGAATTCACCATTCTTAGCTTACTTACATAATTGAGGTACCTCTAGTAAATGATTTGTTTGAACTTTTCAAAACCGTTGGATTCAAATTAACCACTAGCCACCTACTCAAGTATTGCACTTCAACTGGATAACTCATTGATGCATCTGAGCACCACCGCACTAGTGAGCCCGTTTTGCCAAATTTTGAAACTCCAACTTATGGGTCTCTAAAAAGTTGGACAGACAATATATAGCTAGATAGGAAATACAAAAAAGATAAAGTTCTAACAAACACTACAAGAAAAGTTGCCATGGCCGACGAAGTTGAAGTCGCGCCATGGTTGCTGGTGTACCATGGCCGACGATTTTGGTCCCTCCGTGGTGCATGTCAAAACTTTTTTTTCTCGTTTTTGAGGCCACCTAGCCCGACGAAAGCGGCCAAAACGTCGCGTATGGTGGCCCGGGACGTGGTGCATCGCGAATTCTCGGGTTCGCCGGCCGAGTCAACGCAAATCCGCACCGCCGAGGGATGTAGGGCCCGGATGGCA
>NC_061509.1:199232432-199248746 GCF_022539505.1 Lolium rigidum
CCCGGAAACACTTCTGGGCAACGGTCCGATTTTCCGTGGCGGAAGGGCGCCCAAGCGCGACGGACCGAAAAAATCGTCGTAGGACTTTGCCCGACGCAGTTTCGACAACAGAACCCATATCGTCGGGTTAGGCCCATAGGCGACGAAAAATACCCCTTAGCGGACGATTTTGAGACGTTGTCTATCAGAACTTTTCTTGTAGTGAAAATTATATTTTATTCGAATATGGGCATAATTTTTTTCTATAGCCCAAAATAGAACAAGTTTTCTACCGAAAATTCACACGGTTATACGGACCATGTATACATATTCCCGAAATAAAAATTAGAATTAATTGCACTCAAAAGTACAATTTTCAAAAAGAAGATTCAAAAGAAAGCATCGGTGAGGCCGAGTGCTGCAGATCCATTTTCACCTCAACTATAATAGATCTTCCATTTGCAAAAAAAACTATAATAAGATCTTCTTTTTAAAAAACTACTCCCTCCTTAGTTTGCTAAAAGGTCTTGCATTAGTTAAGATCATGAAATGGTTACACGGAGTTGCAATGTTTTATGTGTGGTGACCTTGGTTACCGGTCGGTGAAAACATCTTGTATTTCATCGACTACCGGTCAGTTGCCAAGAGGTTACCAAAGTTACAAAAAAAAATCAGAAATTTAAATTCAATACTCCTATTTGGTATTCAAATTTGTCCAGTAACCATCCAGGACAAGCAATAAAGAAGAATGAAAAGGAAATCACAGTAGGAGACATAAGATTTAACGTGAAAAAAACATCCCCAACAAAGAGGGAAAAAACCACCAGCATCAGCCAGTGAAATTTCACTATATCGGGAAACGCCGTGGGCTATCTTATATGATACGATGAACCAAAGCTAGCAGCTTACAAGTGGTACAGATAGGTTGTGATGTGATCCATACTAGCGACGGGTCTCGCTCAGCTTGTCAGAAGTTAGCATCGCTTTTATATAAATTTTGATCACAACATAACAAATTAATTCAGTAACAAAAATCTTGGTGGTGACTTTCCTTCTCCTTCCTATAAGATGGGGCACTTCTTGTGATCCATATACACCATATGTGCCGACATATGGCTCTGATACTACAATACATACAATACAGCGGACATGGCCAAAAACTTAGAGAGAATTCCTTATATGACACTAGTTCTAAAATATGATGCCTTATGTGACACTCTCAACTTTTTGCTTCCTTCTATGGCCACATGTGTAAAATTTATGCCTCATATGACACTCTAGTGTATTTTTTCAGCTAACGGTGCCAACTTTCCACATACAAAGTCAGTTCTGCCCCTGGTGCAATATGAGACAAAAATTCATGTGACAATAAGAGAAACTGTTGTTTAACTATATAAATAAACTAATTATAACTGAAGGGATAATTCAAAAAATCGGCATAACCTCCCCTGTATTTTGATGCCATATCCCCTGCACACAGTTTATATATATATAATCAATTGAACAAATCTCAACAAGTGACATAAGCAACCAGATTCACACATAAGTCACAAATAGTTCACATATGTCAATAGTTCACACATAAGCAACCAAATTCACACAGAAGTCACAAATAGTTCACAAATAGTATCACAGGAACTCCAAAATAACCATTACATCATCAATGGAAGGGCATAGAAGCATATGGAAATTACAAGCTGAGCCTTCTTTTGCTTCTTGTGCTCATAGCAGGGCTAGGAGGGTTAAACTTTCTGCTCCTTGTGCCCATTGCTGGGCTGTCAAGTGGCACCGGAATTTGTTCAGCAACCTTCTTTTTCGTCTTGGCCTTCTTAATGGAGCCAGTTTTTGATCTGCACATGTGTGTATGGCAATAGTAAGGCAGTAAATTTAGAGCCGCAACAAGTGTATGTCAGCAACAATGTAATACATAAAAGTACCTCTTTGAACCTCCAGATTCAGTGTTGTCATGTTCTCTCTTTTTCTTAGTTGTAGTTTCTAAGTTTTGGCTATGATGAGAAAGAAACAAATTAGAACATAAACTAAGTTTTTATATTCATTGGCAGAAGTTTATAAGTGCTAACCTTGGTGGTGGAAAAAGCATCCTTGTTGGTGCTCCATCCTCGTAAGGCACAATGGACAGGGAAGTTTTGCTAGTCTTTGCCCTCTTCTTTGGTGGTTCTCTACATGAGCAATAGGAAAAGTAGTTAACACATGTAGTTGCAAAGTAAATAATAAGAGAAGCAAGAAAAGTAATCTATTTTACCTAATAGCCAACATTGCAGCAATGTCACCAGGGTTACCCTTCTTACAGTTGTGCCAATGATGCCCATAATCCTTACAAATCGGACATAAGTGCTTGCCCTTTTTTCTTTTCTTGTCACTACAACCTTTATATCTCTCAGTTTTAGGTCCGTCAGCTGTAGCTTTAAGTAGTGGTGGATGCATGAAAAATCCATGGTCAGATTCAGGCCATTGACTCTTGTCAGGCATAGCAGGGATCAGGTTGGAATAAGCTGCTCTAAATTTTTCAGTGGAATAATACAAGTGAACGTAATTCTTTATGTGAGCATCGCTAAGTGATGTGATGAATGCAAGAGCATGTTTGCAAGGAAGACCACAAACTTGCCATTGTCGACATGAACATGTTCGATCTTGCAAGTTAACGACAAACCTAAAACCGCTGCCTCCTAATGCAACCACTTCAGCCACTTCTTCCGAGCATTCTACCACCTCCAAGTTGAATGCTCTAGTCATTGCGTTTAACTTCTTCATTATGTGGGGTAGAATCAATCCATCTAATTTCTTTGCTACTTTTCTCCTATCATTCCACAAGATCATAATCATCTGCCTCGCCTTATCGAAGAAATCGTCCAAGTTCAATGACTTGTGGTGCTTGATCCAATTGTTAAAGCACTCCGCCAAGTTATTGGTTACATATTCCACCTTGCATATGGTCGAGAACTGACTCCTAGACCACAACCTATTGTGCCACTTCCTAATATATGTTGTTGCGGCTGGCTTTACTGCCTCCATGGCAGCCCAATTCTTGTCAAATATATATGGGTTCCATGAGTAAGCAGCTGCCCATAGGTGATCATCAAATACTTTTCCACTAAACTTCTTCTTGAAGTTGCTCACCAAGTGGAACATTTATGGTATGATGGTCAATCCACACTATGCTATTAGGGCAGCAACTTTCAACTTGTGCTTTAAACTTATATAAGTTTTTGAAACTACTATCCCAATCACCGTATAGTTGCTTCAAGGCTAGCAGCTTACCCATATAAACTCTCTTGTAGTGGATTTTGATCTTGTAGTGTTCTTTCAGCTTTTGCCGCAATTCCATTGCTCCTAGAGTTGCATCCTCAATGAGCCAATCTTTCACCTTCTCACATATCCAGAATTTAGTTGCATTCTTTCACTTTCTTTTTCCTTTTTGTACTAGAACAATCGTGGTCAAAGGGATTTTTTTTTCACCTACAAAACAGGAATACAAGTAAGTAAAATCTCCTCAACATTTATGCAAGATATATTCAGAAATAAGTAAGGTTAGACAATTACCATTACAGCTATCAGCTGTTGTAGAAGCATGTATCCTCCATGGGCAATCATCTTCATCTCTTCTTTTACAATAGGCCCTTAACCTACGTTGTGTGCTCTTCTCTGTGTTATACTCAAAGTCGCGTTTGACTGCATGTTGGGAAAGAGCCAACCTAAACACATCCATATTGGGATATATGGATCCTACAGTCATTGGAGGGTCTTGCTGGTCATACTCTGTATTTGGGGCATGATCTGGCTCATGCAACTCCTCCTCTAATTCAGGCTCCTCCTCGCTCTCATCCTCGCTCCCGTCCTCGCTCTCATCCTCGCTTCCATCCTCACTCTCATCCTCGCTCCCATCCTCACTCCCATCCTCGCTCCCATCCTCGGGAACATTGGCTTTGTCTTTCTCATTCTCCAAATACATTTTCTCCTCATCAATACCAACGTGCTCATTCTCCGGGATTGGGTTGCAAAGATAACTATCATCGGCCTCTTTTGAGTTGTTGTTTGGTTGAACATCTGTCGAATCCTCGGTGATGGGCTCATTTGGTTCGGAGGGATCACAATATGCAATCAACATCTGCATTATGTTTTCTGGATCCATCCTACAAATCACAGAGAAATGCTATGTTTGCTTTAGGTTGTTGCTACTAAATTTCAGCATACACATAGCATCTGGAGACTACAAATCAAGAGAAAATCAAAGCACTCACCCTTGTTGCCAATCTGCCCAAGCCGACCAGCCCGCATCGGCGCCTCCAGGTCCGCCGTCGGCCGCCTCCAGGGCTGCCGCGCCGCGCCCGGCCGCCGCGCCGCCTCGTGCTCCGTCCACCGGCGCCTGCTCCATGGCGCCCTCGGCCGCCTCCGGGTGCGCCGCGCCTTGCCCGGACGCCGCGGACGCGCCCGACCGCCACGCCGTGCCCGGCCGCCGCGCCGCCTGCTTCTCCGGCCGCCGGCGCCTGCTCCATGTCGCCCTCGGCCGCCTCCAGGGGCGCCGCGCCGCCTGCTTCTCCGGCCGCCGCGCTGCCTGCTTCTCCGGCCGCCGCTAGGGTTCGTGAAAGGCGTGCGGGCTTGCTGCTTGTTCGATGCTCAGGCTGCATGATTGAGTCGAACGAAAAATAAGTGACGGGGGTATTTTGGTCCAGCTGAGCAAAATTTGACGGAACAAATTAACGGAACCGACGGTAGTGTCATATAAGGCATAAATTTTATACAATAAGTCATATAAGGAAGCAAAAAGTTGATAGTGTCATATAAGGCATCAAATTTAAGACTAGTGTCATATAAGGAATTCTCTCAAAAACTTATGGGCGCACGAGAGGTCGCTACGGTGACACTGTGCAGTCGAGAGTTCAATCACCTCATTCGCCGAACAAACAAGAAAGTTGGATCACCTGTGGATGGAAGCGTGTCCGTGCCGGCCCCTATCATCTTCTGTGCTTGCCCTTATCTGGACACGACGACCGTGTGGCTATAGTAGTGTACACTGTACCGGCGTCGGTACACAGCTCTCTAACGCTCCCCCGTTCGACAGATCTACATGGCCATACAGGGCAAGCGACAGCGATCATCGCTCCTCCTATGAGTACTTCCATCTCCGGCTTGATGGTACCACTATTTGCCTGTTTTGGAAGCGCCGCAACCACCAAGTCCTGTACTGGCTCATAATATCCGCCTGTCTCCTCAATGATTCGCGCCTCAGATTCTTCCTGCCGCTATCCTTGCTTGCAGCAGGCATCTGTCATGGATGATCTTTGTGTTTCCCTGATGTAACAGAGCTCCGGCGGCAAGGGAAGAACCCAAGCGGCAAAGGAGCTCTCATGTCATTCTCCGGACAGCTGCCTCTTATGGCTGCAATTGCCGGAAGGATGAGAAGAAATCTAGCAGGTCGTCCTGACTGTCTGGGTGTGCACTCGTACCGCGGAAACTTCTTGCATAAAGTTTGGAAAATATAATAGCTATAGAATGGGCGGTGGATATTTTATTTATATGCCCCCTCTTCGAAGATATTAATTGATTCTCAACCCCAGTTACACTCAAATGCAACAGGAGATCTATATATTCAGTTAAGTCAGAGAACGGTCGGCGTGGCCGAATCATCACCATGTTGTTGATCTGTCATCTGAAGTCCATCTATCTGTGTACCTCATGTACAACTTCATAACAGAAGGCCACAAGTACTAGTGAAACCTGCGAATATCATACACGAGTTTGATGAAGATGTTGATTCTTGGATTCAGACAATCGAAAAATATTTGGACTCTACTAGAACTCCTCTTGAGCAAAGGACTAAATTGTCAGTCACCTATTTGAAGGGCTCAGGCATTCAATGGCAGAGAGGCACTGGAACTCAAGCTTCAACCCTACCTTAGCATAGGTTTTGCAAGTGTTAGGGGAAAGATTTGCGGAAACCTTTTTGTTTGTGACAATGTCAGGTCTTTCCGCCTCCTAACTAAAACTTCCACAATATATCAGTGCATACTAAAGTTTGAACTATTGATAAGCCTAAAGAGAAGAGACAATCCCTCTTTACCAGATGACTACTATGTCGATAGCTTTGTGTCTGGGCTCAGAGATAACACCCAACATCATTTGTAGTGTCACACGCCTAAAGACAAGATTAAAGCTATGTGGATGGAAATAAGAATTGAGCAATCCAATCATGTGAAGAAACCATTCTACTAACAGGGATCTAATTAATCATGTCAGAAGACAAATGGTTTTTGAAGCACCTAAACAAGCATCTCCTACGCCTATAGCATTATCATTCAACAAGCAAGAGTGAAAAGAATCTGCCAAGTGTAAAGAAACTTGGTTTCCTGAATACAAAAACGTTTGTAAATTATCTCAACAAGCACAGGTTCAAGCTCTGCTGGTTCATAAAATATAAAACTCTGAAATCGTCTGCTACATAATTAAATATGATGATGAATGATATGAGACTAAAAACCTTCCTCCCGAGCAAGCACTACAAATCTCTATGCATGTTGTTCTTTTTCTAAAGTTTCCAAATACAGTTTCACTCTGACTGTACTAGTTGGCAATCAGGGATTCAGGGTGCCATTACACTGGTTGACACTAGCAGCACTACAACCTTTATGACACCCGTTTGAATCTCAGGCGAACCGCGCACTTCAAGGCACCAAAAAGCTTAAGGTTATTCTGGTAAATGGTGAAATTCTAGGTTGAATTCTCTTGCAACAACTGAAGTTGCAGTATACAAGGGGTTCCTTCTAATTTTGATTTCAGAATCTTACAATAAAAGGATACGAGCTCATTATTGCAGCTGATTGAATTTTTCATCGTAGACCGATCAAACTTGATTATGAGAAGATGACCATGCATGAAAGCCACATTGTCCAATGGCAAGTATACACTTTTTATGATGAAATTTTTCCTTCTAACGAACTAAGAAGTTGAACAATTATAAGAAGATGACCATGAAAGCCACATTGTCTAATGGCAAGTATACACTTTTTATGATGAAAACTTTTCTTCTAACAACAATTTGAAGGACTAAGCAGTTGGACAAGTTACTCAGTAAAGCAGTTCATGGTGTTGTCTTAATGCTCAAACCTTCTGAAGCAACTGAAAACAATGAAGAACACATCCCACCCAAACTAACACAACTCGTGTCTGATTTCAAAGAGATTATCTGTTGAACCCCAATCTTTACTACCTAGAAGACACTATGATCATGCTATCACACTTCATCCAGATGCCAAGGTGGTCAACCAAAGATACTAAAGATTTCCTCACAGGTAGAAAATTCCATCGAAGTTATAATTAAGGATTTTCTTCTCAAAAGCATTATCATAGACATCAGTATTCCATATTCGTATCCTACATATTGATTGTTTCAGAAAAAATATAACACTAAATGCCCAAACCTTGAAGAACAAATATCAAATACCATCAATAGAAGACCTCCTAGATGAACTAAAAAGTGCTCAGATGCTCATGAACACATTTCTAGATCCCTTTCTAAGGAAATTTGTCCTATTCTTCTTTGATGATATCTTAATTAACAGTAACTCCAACTCACAACAGGTGGAAGAACTCAAACAAGTTTTCCAAGCACTTTGGATAACAATATTAATCTTTCTAAATGCACTTTCCCCAAGGGCAAGTTTATTACCTAGGCCACATCATTAGAAAAGATGGAGTAGCTACTAATCCTATGAAAGTGGAAAGAAATGATGAAGTGGCCAAGTCATGCTAATATATATGAAATCAGAAACTTTCTAGGTTTAACGAGCTACTACAGGAGATTTATTCAAAACTATGGAATTGTCTGCAAACACATATACATCACACTTTAAAAAAGGATTTTCCTCGTGAGAGGAGCAAAATTATGCATTCAATGCACTCAAACATATAATGGTACAAGCTCTAGTGATGGAACCGCTTGGCTTTGCTCAACCTTTTGTCTTTAAGTTGGTGCTTATGCCTATGTAATTGGTGCGGTGACCATGCAACAATGAAAAAGAGCAAAGAAAACAGGGGTGTTGATGCCCTTTCTCGAGTCAAATTCAACCTAATGCAATCTTCTCCTCCGCTACATGTAGATGGGTGACTGAAGTGGTAACCATTTACACAAATGATGACAAATGTAAGGACATGATAGCTCAATTGTCTGCCTCTACAAATTCAGTGCCGAATTACATATCTGAAAAGGGTATTCTCAGATACACAAACAAATCGGTCATCAACAGAAAAACTGAACTAATAACCAAATTTATAAATGCATTGCACATTTGGGAACTAGGACGGCATTTTCGTGAGAAGACCCCATACTTGAGGCAGAAGCCCCTTCTCCACTAGCCTGACATGAAGCAGCGGGTAAGCAAATTTATCAAAGCATGTCATGTCTATCAACTGAATAAGTTTGAACATTTGCAAGTATCGTAGTCTGCCCCCAACCACTGCAAATTCTAGACTACGCTTGGATTCACATTAGCATGGACTTTGTGGAAGGTTTACCTACATTTGCAAATGCAAATTTGATACCAGTAGTGGTCGATAGATTCACCAACTATGCTTACTTCATAGCCATGAAATGCCCAAGCAATGTCCGTTAGTTGCGAGAGCTTTTGATGAACAATATCTTCAACCTATATGGACTTCCTTAAGTTATTGTCACTTAGAGGGGCATAAGCTTCACTAGTACTTTATAGCAAGAATTGTTCAAGTCATAAATTTAATTTCAGCACATCTTATCACGCAAGACTGATGGTCCGACTAAAAGAGTCAATCAATACTTGGTAAAATACTGAAGATAGATGGATTTTTTGGCACCCCAAGAAGTGGCACAAGTGGCCCACAATGGCTGAGTGGTGGTACACCACAAGCTTTCATACCTCCCTGAAAATGGCACCTTTCCATACACTTTATGGAAGGTCGCCTCCATTGTTAGCTGAATTAGTCGTACCTATTGATCCAGATATGGTTTCTCAAGCTATTTCCTTAAACCATCAACAAATTTCATCACAACTTAAAAGATAACCTCATCAAGGCACAGAACATAATGAAGAATTATGCAGATAAAAACATATCGGGGAGAGAATTCCTTGTAGGAGACATGGTGTACTTAAAGCTTGAACCATCCATACACACCTCCCTCAGCATTGGCAGATACTTGAAACGGCATGCTAAGTATTACAGGCTACTTAGCATTTTGGAGAAAATTGGTCCAGTTCTTAAGGACTCCTCCTTGCCGATGGTTGTCAGCTACACCCAGCATTCCATGCCAGCCAACTCAAGAACCACATTGGTGACAAATTGCCAATGCCATTCAAAGTACACATTTTTCACCGCTCAATCCAGATGGGACTATCCTGATAGCAACTGAAGCCATTCTCAAAAGGGAACTAATACCCAGAGTTCAAAGAACCGTTAGCATTCATGTGGTACGGTGGCTTGTGAAACCGATCAATCTAGTCTGAAGCCACGGGGGAAGATTCTGTATTTATCAAATAGATTTCCTTTGCTTCAAGCACATGCGTCATATCAACAGAGCGAGATTCTGTTAAGTCATTTTAACTCTGTCCGGCTCATCGTCCTCCGTTGATTTGCCATCTGATAGCCAATCCCTGTGTATACATCAGCACGCCGCATCACCGCATCAAGGTCAATCTTGTCTAACAAATATTGCGTCAGGCCCGATATTGTCAGGCAATATGAACACAAAAGGGTAAGCTAATGATATCCACAAAAGGGTAACTTCTACCATAAGACTTGGCATTTGGATGGAAATAGGATATCACGACAAGAACAGATACAAATATCAGAGCCAGACATTCAAAAATAACCTAGCAATTAGCCAACTGTAATCTTATCATACTAAGAAAAACAAAGCAATTGGACGTACAACTGATAGTTTTATTACCAAGTCAAAATTTCTTAAAAAGAATACGAATAGCTCTTTATTGTCTACAAGCCTTAGGTTCTACTAGCAGCACAAATCTGCAGACATCACATTCATATACCTGTCTCTCTCGCCCACTTTTATGGCCATCTATAATATGTCATCATACGCTACTATGCTTACTGGACCAAAACCTTGTTTTCCATTGGAGGAAACAGAGACAACCTCTCTCGTCAGCTCACTAGTTGCTGGTTACCGTAGAAAGGGTAGGCTCCATAGGCCGCAGCATACATGTTTGGGTGGGGAACTGGCGACCCGTAGCCATATCCACCATAGAATGGCGTTCCATAGTACATGCCATTCCGTCTGTGGCCAGAATCACCCCTAGACTGGAAAAAACAACATTATGATTTGTCAGCACAAACAATACATCGTTAAACATAAAAATGATACTACAGCAGCTAAAAAATAACTTAGGAGTAATCTACACGCAAGAATAGAGCAGAAGTGGTTAAAAGCTGAT
Organism: Lolium rigidum; assembly: GCF_022539505.1. Lineage (NCBI taxonomy): Eukaryota > Viridiplantae > Streptophyta > Magnoliopsida > Poales > Poaceae > Lolium > Lolium rigidum. The sequence continues at coordinate 199,242,848 of NC_061509.1, forward strand.
ACATGCAAGCAGCGAGAAAAGGATACAACACAGCTCACAGCTGAGTGCTCTCCTTTGAGTTGACAGAAAAGGATACAACACAGCTCACACAGGTTTGAGAAAAGGCTGGCTATGATACACGGAACAGGGCATTCCATTGCCTGATAATGCACAACACAACCAAATGACTCGTGCTATCAACATTTGAAGCAATCAAGGTGCATGTGGCCACAGATCAATGAGCGGTGACTGATGACCATGCATGGTAGCCCAGGATATAATAAAGGAAGCCATGCACCACAACGGTCAGCATTGGGTATCAAGATGCCTAGTACAATACGAGGAACCCTACTTGTTCTGTACACATGGGAAACAGTGGTAATCTTGCACGATATTCACTGCTTTTGAACAAACTCAGGATCGGAGTTTTGCCAAAACATATGCATCTACAAAATAAAATAAAAGACTGCATGCTCCCCTACTTGCAGGGATGACTCAGGTAACATAATTAAACCCTTACGCTATAGCTGTATTAACTACTAGGTCAGTTCAGGAGGCATCTTCTTGGTGTGAACACATTTTTACAGAGAAACAGAGCCCTTCTCAACAAGCATGCCTGCAATCATAGCTGTCAGGAGGGGACAAGCGATTCCACTTTTAGTTTCTAACAGATTTCAAATGCCTGTTACCACTGGCTTAAGCCTCTATTATGATCTTCTCCACCAATAATGGCTCATGCATATCCTTGGCACATGACCCAATTATGTGGCGCATGAGGAAAGTGGCACAACTACCTCCAGTAGTACAATACTAGATGGCGTTCTAGACACATGCAGCCAAACTTTTTCAATTTGTAATCATATTTCATAATATACCAATATAGGCCAAATGGCAACGATATTACTAGATTTTTCAGGAAAAATATTTTCATAATATAGTAATTGAGACCAGGCCCACATCAAAACATCTATTTACGAATGTAGGGTATCAGATAAGATTAGCTTATTGTTTTACTTCCGGTTGTGCTGCTTGGGCCTAGATAAAACTGGACTGCATTCCAATTAGATAAGGGAAGATTAAATTATATCTTTTAGCGCCCATTGAGAAGGAAATGAGATTTTTCTCCAAAATCAATCTCACAAGCCGCATGACCATGGCTAGAGCTGGATCAGAGACAATACCACCCAAACACAGGGCTACAGGACCTAAACCTGCACTGTATCACAACTACAGGTTTCTATGTCTAGCACGCAACAACATCTCATGCATAGGGAGAAATTACCATGGGCACATATCAAACACTATTTCTTTCTTCCAAAAGATTCAATGAAAAAACTAGAGATAAACAACACCCAAAACAAACTAATTTATAACTGAGTCATGCAAAACACATCCAAATGCAAGTCACAAAATGCAACAGTATGTAGGAAACTTTTATTTCTGATTTGAAGAATATCCTGAATAGTGTAAACATGTGCAATTAATGCAAATTATCTTTGTCAATGCAGATTTACAGATGTGCATTAAGCAAGTGTTGAATAAGTCAATCAAAGAGTTGATGATATCGTAATCTGGTGAGATTAATTAAAGATACAATTACAGTCTAGACAAGTTCAAACCTGTTTGCTTGCTGGACTGCGTCCCCAAGAAAGACGAACTGCCTGTTTCCCAATTGTTGATCCACTCAACCCTTGTAGTGCTTCTTCTGCATCAGCTCTGCAACAAGGTATTCATTTCACATAATATCAAATGTTGCAGCAAGAACCGATAAATACTTCAGCATCTAACAATTTCTTATAAGGGTGTATACAAAGATCTTCATAATATTACCTGTTGACAAATTGAACAAAGCCACACTGTTTCCCAACAGGAATTTTGACAGAGGCAACATCGCCATACTTTGCAAATGCTTTCCTTAGTTCATCTTCACTGACATTGGGGTCAAGCCCACCAACATATACCTACAACAAAAACTGATAAGATACTAGTCTTTCTACACATAAGAATCTATAGATTTGTTTAGACAAAGAGATAGAAAGGTAACAACTGGGAAACAAGCACATACTGTCTTGTTAGTCGAGTCCCCATCTGATTGCCTTGGTGGAGAGGAGCCAGAATCACCTGAAAGTACAATAATCATAGATATTAAAACAATGATAGATATAAAAGTGAGAAACTGATAATTAGTGATCAGCAAGGCATTAGACAGGCAGCAGACCAAGCGCCTAGAAACTAAGTGCCAATTGAGGGGCCAGGTGATTTGCCAATGCAGGATAAATATGCTAGATGGCAAGGCAGGAGAGTGTCTCCTAGACGGATGCAGATCACTGAACCTAAAATACTTCTGCATAACAAAACACTGAGCATCAAACTGAAGTAGTGATACTAACATGTCTGACCGACCAACAAGGCCCCAAGCATTTGCTTGGTGTTACTCCCTTCACATCACAAAAAGATGACATGGTTTTCAAGATTTACCTTTGCCCACTAACTTTTACTATAATATATGTAAACCAAGAAAAATATTGTATTATGAATACATTTTTAGTTTCAATTCTAAACATATGATTACATGTTCTTGATCTATATTAATAGCAATACTTATAGTCAGAATTTCAAAAGTTTAACTTAAATCATATCCGAAAAGTCAACAATTTGTTATATGGGAGGAGTAGAATGCCATAATTACTGCAAATGCCAACACCAAGCTCGAACATGATACCAAACATGTTACTCAAAACAAGTTTGAAAATATGGAAATACCTGTAGTTCTTCTAGGAGTTGCAGGTCCTATGCGAATTGGCCGAGTGGAGCAATATACACCATTCATTTCAGTCATGGCATGAGTTTTGTCATTATCATCTCCAAACCTAACAAACCCGTATCCCCTAGAACGGCCCGTGTTTGCATCAATAATAACTTTAGCTCCTTTCACAGATCGATATTTGTTAGCAAAAAGTTCCATCAACATTTCATCGGTAACATCAACAGCTAGATCACCAACAAAAATTGAGTGATCAGAAGCAAGTTCGGAGCGTTTTTCTCCCACACTATATGATGCCCAATTTAACTTAAAAGCTCGGTCAGTATTAGGCATTACATGACCGGCAAAATTCTGAAGTGCTTTCTCTGCTGATGCATGGGAACAGAACTCTACAAAACCATAACCCTCAGAAACTCCAGAATGCCTATTGCGAATAACTTTAATTGTCACCACCTACAGAACAGATGGGTGGAAAGAATGACAGTTAGCAATGCATGGAAGACACAATGGTATAACCTAGAAGTGTGATGTGTTCTCTTCACATGGTAAATTCAAGAAAAAGTAATCTTTGCGTATGCTCCATATATCTCTAGCAAATTGTAATGTGTCTCATGCATTCATCCAAACAACATAAGTGTAAACTGAAAAGTTGGTGCCTTTACCATCGTAGCAACACTAAATCTACAGAAACTCGCACATCCATGGGATAATTCGCCACAAACATCATTTAATATATTGGCTATTGCACCCGAGTACATTTCCAAATCCAGGTTCCGGATTGTGGCAAAACAACTAACTAGTCGATTTCAACCATACTGCATGGATTGGTCTCAAAGCTGTCAACTTTAGCATTTATCAAGCCAACAGTAGGAAAAACACACAGCTTTATCATTACTACACATATGTTAACCGCAAAATTAGCTTTGCTATCTCGATTTGCAACACAATTGAAGAAATAAAACTGGATTTGAGAGATCCGCCACGGGCAAGGCTGGATCGGATAAGCGGGCTCGTGAAGGCCTAACTAACCTCGCCGCTTGGGCCGAAGCAGCTGTGGAGGTAGTTCTCGTCCATCCAGTACTGGAGGTCGCCGACCCAGATCGTCCGGTTCTCGTCACCCCCGTTCCCGCCGGATCCAGCCGATGGCGGAGGCGGAGTGACCGAGGCCGGCGGCGCGAAATGCTTGACGTACTGCGGCGGAGGAGGCGGGGGCGCGGCCACCATCGGCGGCGGCGGGGGGTAGGGGAGGACGACCCACCGCGGCTGCGGCATGTGGTGGTGCGGGTGCGGGTGGCCGTGGCCGTGCGGCACCGGTGGGCCGTGGGCGTGCGGATGTGGGTGCGCCACAGCTGCCGCCGGAGCATCGGTCGTCGCCGCCGCCATCTGCATCGTCGCCGTCGTCGCAGCAGGCTCCGCCGCCGCCGCTGTGGGGAGCAGGAGAGGTTGTGTGGAGGGTCGGGAAGAGTGGAGGCGGAAAGAGAGGGAGCTCGTGGCTGTGGGTGAGGCTAGGAATATATAGGGCGTTAGAAGCGGATCTGGGCCGTCAGATCTAGGATTTCGCGGGCGCCTGGCCGTCCGATGCGGCTGCTGCGAGGGGGCTGACGCGTGGGACCGGCGTCAGTTTGCGGTTTTAGGGGATTCTAGGGAAGGGAGTTGCGCTATGCTTTGCTACTTTTGTGGGATTCGATAGTTAGGAATGTGCGGCTGTAGTTTTGCTATTTCGGCAAACAAAGGTAACTTCGGTTTCTTTCATGCCCATGCAATGAGGTTACTCCACTTGTAACTGCCTAGTACAAATTTGGTACGGTACTCCTATCTTGTTGTGTGCACATATGTACTGTAATTAAGATGGTCCATTTCCTATGAATTGTCAATTCATTAATTTTTAAGTATGGTGTGTCAACATAATATTAGTTATTGTATGTAGTGTGAGAAAAAATTAATGGTGTTTTCACATTTAAACTTGGTTCACATATGCTATGTGTATGTACTATTAAAGGGAGTTAATAATTTCGGTGTCACACTTGTAACTAATTAGAGAAAAGTAGCACCCGCTTGGTATCCAATCTCATAGTTGGTGGTCTCTGAGATGGAGCGGGCGGTAGAGGCGGGCCATGGGCCGTGTCCTGCTCGTGCGCATAGAGGGGTCGGCAGAGGGAGGCGATAGGAGAATGGGTGTGGTAGTGGCAGGGCGGGAGGTAAAGTAAGTGGTTGGGCCAGCTCGCACATTCTTGGGCTGTGTAGTGGATGAAATGGCTGGAGAAAAAGAAGGACGAAAAATTAAGAGTTGTGGGCTAGGCCAGATTGGTAAAATATGATAAATAATAGAGATAAAATCAGGCCACGTGATTTCAGCCAAAGTATATGCTAAGAATTTTCATTTAGGAAAATCTTAAAAGATAGAGGCTTGGAAGGGAAATTATGTTTGCGGTAAAAACCTGTTGTCATCTCTAAGATCCAGAAACCAAATGAACATTAAGATTTAAGCAAATCTAAATTTATGAGAATGTCAAATTAAGCCTTTATGGAATGGTACCATATTTACTAATACATAGTGGTTTTAAAAAGTTGAGGAAAATTGGGTTTTACACTTAAGATGATAATAATTCGCGCTTAGTTTGGTTGGGCACAATGAAATAGCTAATAACACGAATGATTGCTCGCACATGCTCCCACTTTATTATTCATGCTAGGTGGATAAGCCCGCTTTGCCACGTCGTCTACACTGTGTTTTGCACTGTGTGTTGTAGGTGTGGTCGGCATGGAGGTGTTTTCGGTCATGTCGCTATGCACCGTAATATAAGATGTTATCGCACATATGAAAACACATATTTGTTGTATAACATCTTATGTTATTCTTGAAAAAATAACATCTTATAATACCGGTCTAAGGAAGTACATAATATTGGAAGAAAAATGATCTCGTGATATTCATACTAGTACACCTTGAGGAAACAAGCCAATATTAAAGATACATTTTGTTGAGATTTATATCAATAAAACATCAACCATTTGGTCAGTTATTTGGAGATCAAGATGAATGTGAGAAGCGAAACAAAACGCTACACATAATGGATAACAAAATCCATACTTAGTTATAATTAATGGGGTATAAGAAAAATCCAGACTATTGAAAGGATCATATGCCGCACCTAG